>NW_028281145.1:1682500-2045000 GCF_059751285.1 Brachycentrus maculatus
TGTGAAAGCATCGTGCAAGTCTAACAGGTAAAATAAAAACGGATTCTAAATGTATCACGTAAAGGCAATCTGTCTCGGCCGCGTGACGAGGGGCATTTTATTGTCCCAAATAAATTGGAGTTGATTGGTTTTACCAACAGGGGGTAGGGGAGGGAGGGAGAAAGGGTGAAGAAAGAGGAGTTTTATGATATATTATTATAATTCACGTGAAACGGTTCCGGGCTTCAATAAATAAAGGAAAATGTATAAAAATAAACGTCGCTTTAGTTTTCATATAATAATATTTTGAATTTTATTTTATACATAAAATACATACATAAAATTAAGATATATTGTACGTATAAAAGAAGGATGAAGTAGATTGAATGCAGTCGAAATGCTTTCCCTGAGAAGAATGTGTGACAAAACGATGCATGATAGATGTTCGAATAGTGAAATAAGGAATGCAAAGCTGTATATATAATATAAATAAGTACTTTTCCTTTCCATTTGTTTCAGATATTTTTTTCCATAAAGGACACTAAAATATTGCAGTGATTGTTAATTGCACGGTGGTATTATCATGCAGTTTTATGTTGACCTCTCAGATAGTACCTAGCATGTGACAACATCTGTACTATAATAAAATAAAAACCGAATTTAAATCCTCGATTCGTTTTCAAATAACATTTTCGCGTCTTTGATTTTAATATCTGGGAAAGTTCTTCCAGGCAAAGCACCCGATTCTAACAACGTGACAAACCAAAATCATCAAATTAAAAATGTGTTTTCCTACGGGAAATGCTTCCCGCATAACATAATATTTTGCAGCCGTCTCGCAATTTCCCCTCAATAAAAGCGCGGAAAGTGGACGCCATTCCCTTAAGTAAACGAACATCTTATGAACTCCGTGGCGCCAATCTCGGGATAATGGAATTCCCGAGGTAAATCTTGTCCAAACAAGCCGTGTGGGAAGTGAGAAGTGGGAAGACGGAGGGTGAAGAAAATGCAGCACTTAGCGAGGCGAAAATTGAAACTATTCATTACCTACTATCAGTATTTATTGATTTCAGTTATTTATTTTTTTATTTTAGCAACATTGAACAAATTCATTGAATCTACTTAAATTTATTCATAATTTATTAGCACCCGCTGTACTTTGTATCCGCTGTTAGGAAAGAACCTTCAACACTGGCTAAAGATTTTTTTTTATAAAAATTTACCTTTTTCGTGTTATATTGTACGTACTCGTATTATATATTTTATCCCAATCAGAACGTGTAGAATACTTATCATTTAACTCTAATTGTTAGGTTATGGGGGAACATTAATTTTAAAGCCCATTATTCAATATCCTGTTTTTAAACAAAACTGATTATTGAGAAATTTATTTGATACTTAAATAATTATTCAACATCTTGTTTTTAAACAAAACTGTTTACTGAAAAATTTGTTTGCCAACAAAACAATGATTCAACATCCCGTTTTTAAACAATACTGATTATTGAGAAATTTATTTGATCCGCAAAAAAGTATTCAATATTCTGTTTAAAAAAAATGATATCTAAGAAATTTGTTTGATATCGGTTTAAGTGACTAAATTATCTATCTGCCCCGAATTTCCTGTTATGACTGCTTTAATTTCAAACACACGAGAAAATCATTTTCATAAGTGTATAAATAATACTCTTGAGCGTGGGTCGTTTCTTCTTCTTTGTATGTTTCGTTTCAGTTATCATCTGGCATGTTTCAGCCGGTATTGAAAGACGAGTCGCTTTATAATGTTGTGTACCTTCATACATAATATGTACGCTACTGAAATATCAGTATCAGTACGAGAGCAGTAGCGGGCTGACAAAAAAGTTGACTCGGGAAATCGTTTAAATTACGTCCCCTTTGAATAAAAATAAATATTATTTCAAAAAAAATTAAGTATATCACAATATGTTACTTGAAAGACATGAAAAATTTAAGAACATTAAAATTCAAAGTAAATTTTATAATTCAAAAAGAGAAATCATGTGTCTGAATTGATGAAATGTTAATTTGTAAACATTGATGTATTGAATAATGGGCCAACGAATAAAAAATCATTACAGAGACAGAACATAAAAACATTTTACTGAACAGTTTCGCAGTGATATTACTATTTTTCCAAGAGTTTAAATTTTATTTAAGGTAAAATGATATTAATATAAATGGTATCTTGAATATATGAAGAATGAAGAAATAATTGGAGCAAAACGAACTACCTGAATCTGGAATGTGAGTTTTTATCCGTTACCAATGTTGTTGTACTCGTATTTTAACTCGTATTTAATGCAGAAGGCGCATATCACGTAAACGATATTTTTTACTCCATCCCCGTCACTTAAAACCCACTCTTTTATTTTTCTTTTTGCGTTATCAACATCAACATATCGCTCACTCCTTTCAAGAACGTCATAAATCAAAAAACTTGATTTTTCAGGAGAACGTTTTTAAAGTTTAAAAATATAACACAATGTATTGAAAATAAATATCAAGCCACTTATTGAACTTTTTACTGTGCAATACATATTTTTAGGTAAAAGCTGAAGGTTTTTTCTCCATTTGAAAAATATTTAATATATTTAAAAAATAATTCAACAATACCTTTTCTTCAAAATGCAAAAACAACATTTTCTGCCCTGTAGCAAGTAAATATTATATTAAAATATGCCTCTTTTACTGGGATATAGTACATTTTCTGGGCATTCCGAAAACACGCACAACTGAAAATTGACGATTTTTGATTTATGACGTTCTTGAGCGAGCGATATTTAAAACAAACCATTAAAATAATAAAGACACAGAAACATAAAGATTAGTACAAAATATTATAATTATCCCGAATACTCACCTAACAGTAAATATTTCTCAGTTTGAATTTAGTATATATCCATCCCTGAAGAAGATAAGGTGCTTGTCGAAACTGGTAGAAAAAAGTACCAAAAATACATAAGGTTAAAAAAATGATTTATTCTAAATATATTTATTACATACTTAAAATTTATTAAAAGATTGCCAGTGACCCAGACCGCGATTGAAAAATATTTTAAAGATCGTACTTCTTCAAAATTGATTGACGTGATCTTCAATTAAGTCGACATCAAAGCGTTTATAAATAATGTAAAAGATTTTTCTCAATATATTTAAATATGTGCTTAACTTGAATGATTTTCAGTGGAGTATTTTCTCGACTCCCCCTTCTTTAGATTGCAGACTTCAGCACCGCCTTCCCAACATTTCTGAAATTGAGAAAATGCGAAGGAATCAAATAATAATAGAGAATCTAGTTTCCTTGTTGACAGATGACTTGACTGGGAACATTTCAAGAGTTCATCTTGCGACGTGCACCTTCCCTATTCTCCGTCCGCTTCGAAATCCATCAATCGGATGGGTAAAAATAAAACTTGATTATTTTTTAAACTAGATGGTTTCAGGGATTACTTAGAGAGATAATATTTGTATACAACATTTTGAGTGTGTCCAAATACTACTACCAATTATAGGAGTTACATTTTATATTATTTTTTGACATATTATATTTTTCATAAAAGCTAAAAATAATAAAATGAAGGGTATTTTCTAGCGTTTCTTATGTATGTGATTATAATCCAGGATTCTGACCTCACATACAAATGAAAGAGTTTCTTCTCAATAAAAAGCTTCTTTCATCTCACAAATAGATGTCTCTAGTGAAAAGTAAGTATATATTTATGTTAATGTATATTCGGTTTACATTTTATTTACATATTAGCCTCGTGATTTTTGCCGTGAACTGTTCTTCTTCTTCTGCCTTTTATTCGCATCTAATGGTGCAAAGGGCACTGCATCTCATCAATGTAAACTTATCTAGATCATTCATTACGTGAAGGCAAGATGATTGGTCTTGCGCTTTAGGTACCAATCCAGGGTAGTATACATAAATAGTTGATAGCCAAAATTTATAGCTTTAGCCTTGCCACAACTTGTTTCCTGTTTTGAAACATAACCTGATCGGCTTACCTGAAAAAACATTGAATTTTAAATATATGTGTATAAAAGGAATTTTTATATTAAACAAAAGAAAAATAGCTCCATAAATTTGATAAAATACGTT
Source organism: Brachycentrus maculatus (assembly GCF_059751285.1). Lineage (NCBI taxonomy): Eukaryota > Metazoa > Arthropoda > Insecta > Trichoptera > Brachycentridae > Brachycentrus > Brachycentrus maculatus. Next base: position 1,686,603 of record NW_028281145.1, read on the forward strand.
TATGTAGTTCTAAAATAATGGCTGATAAAAATCGTTTTTCAGGTCACTACCCTGAAATCCACTGATGCTGAAAATAAATAAAATTTCATTGGTAGGAATTCCAGTCAACACGTTTCGGTAAAATCATTATTTAGCAGTTGGTTTAAGGCACATTAGAGTCACGTTCTGAAAATACAAATCTACTTACTACGTACCGTTGTATATGTAGGTACCAATACTACATATGGTATTTTTACGTGAATGTTCGTCCCATACCGTTTGGACCTTTGTCAAAAATGTTGATGTCAGAATTCGCGTACGTGATAAAATACTCCTAAAACTTATTTGATAGTGTTCAAAATCATTGAATTTTTTCTATAAAATGAATACGCATAATGTTTTTTTTTATCCTAATTAAATTAAATTCACATTATTTTGAGGGAGTCAAATTATTTTTCACAAATGCTCTTATGGGTTGTTTTTAATTTTTTTTTTTTTTTTTTTATTCATTTAATATATTTACATTTTTATTTATAACATAATAACATTTGAATCATTTATACATATGTAGAACTTTTATATTTCGATTCGCTGTGCCTCTCCATAAAAGAGTCTGTGCTCTTGTGCTTGGAAAGGGACTTACACTCGTGGTTTAATGTTATATAATAAAAGATATAATAGTTTTTTTAATATATTTTTTTAAAGATTTAAATGTATAGAGCTTTAATTTTTTTCTTGAGGATTTTTATATCATCTATTTTTTTTATTTCTTTAGGGAGTTTATTGAAATGTTTGATTGCCAAATATTTGAAGTTTTGCTGAAATTGCTTGGTGTTGCATTTTGGAATAGAAAAATCGTTTGAGAATCTCGATGATAAATTCTTTGTTAAATTTAAATAGTTGTCACCCTTTAGTATTTGAAAAACTGCGATTTTTTTATAAATGGATTCTATATTTGGGACTTGAAATTTTTTAAATAATAATTTTGTTGGAAATATGTTTTTTTTTTTCAAGATGACTTTAATTATGGTTTTCTGTACTATTTTCACTGAGTTCAGTATGTTGTTGTATGAGCCTCCCCATGCAATAATGCCATACTGTAGTAGTGAGTGAACGATAGCATAGTAAACTCTTTTTAGTAATATTTCCATAATATCCCTAAATATGTACGTGAACCTGTTTTTGAGAAAGGAATATAAAAACCTTTAATATTTATGATAGGTATAAACGACCTTTGGCTGGTCTAAGTAATCACCTAATTTTTCAATGTGATTCTCTATGCACAAATAGTGATAACTGCTGTATTCACTGAACGCAATATTTTAATGTATGGATATGAACGTACTTACAGTCCCTATATTCTATATTCTCTTCTGAATTTTCATTAACCTTCTTCAAAAACAGAAAAAAAATCTCTTGAATATCATATTATTTTATTGATCGGTTGTTGGAATTTGTGGCAAGCGAAAAGCAAGTATATAAATTGTTTTTGATTGAACCACATTATGTACGATAATATTTTAACTGTACATTTAAATGTACATAATGAGAAATAATATTTGTTTATTAAACTAACAGCAATTACTACCGTGCATTAAATTATTCATTGAATTATCTACAAAATAATTACTCGGCTACGGAATGACCCAAATAACAAATTATATTTTATTAATGATTATCGATTCACGTTTATTTAATTATAAGTGCGTTCAATTATTTTCGTTTATTATAAAATTAATAACGATTAGAATTTTATACGAGCGAGCTTTTCATAAACCTAACATACAAGTAAGTGACTCTGAAATCTAGCTACGGCTTATGCGACACCGCTTATAATAGCCCTACTTAGGCTTAACTTATCTTTATATTATTTATGAACAACACTGTATTTATTATTTATGTTTAAAGTTACCTTAATTTCATGTAATTCATGAGTGAAAATTCTAGGCAAAAACACTCGCTTTTACCAGCGAGATGAATAATGTACTGCCGATTGCCAACCAACAGGCGCTAGTTTAAAACTAGTTTTTCGAATTCAGTAATATTTCTGACAATATCAGTATTACAGTAAATTTTTTAACCTGATTTCAGAGTACTTTTTAAAATACTTTAAAGTACTAAAAGCAGTTTTCAGAGTCATAAAAATAATTAATGTTCTATATACTTTTTGCAAAACGCTCAGTTTTTTTTGTAGTACTTACCTAATTACTCTATAGCGGGCCACTAATAGATAGTTAAACTACGTGTAACTATGTCTAAATGGTATATTTTAAAAACATTAGAATAATTTTAATAAACATTAAATCGGGATTATGTTGTCCAAGTCAAGTTTGCAATTTTGATCGGTTTACTTAAACGGTTTTAATTTGTTCTGCTCTTAATAAATTAATTTAATGGTTCTAGTTTATAGTAATTGAATTCGTTCCACGTTTTGCTATTTATCATACGAATACCAAATTATTACGTACAGCATTTTGAGTGTGTCCAAATACTTATTAACAAATCTGGTTTATCTCCACATAGAAGTAATTATTTACATTTTTGGACATCTCAACATAGATGAAGAAGAATATAGAGATTCATAGGGCTTATGACCGTCATAGGCTTGGTTTTAGTGATCACTTTACACACGTGTAACATTCACCAATTCTACCCATGATTGACAACCACACTACTCAAAATTTTCGAACTTCTAGATACTTCTAGATATATTGATCAAACTCATGACACAGTATGTGTGAGTTCATAACAACCATTTATATTGTAATGAGGAAATATTTTATTCAACAGTACCCTTTCCATTTGTAAACGAGGTCCGAATCCTGGATTATGTTAACATACTTGAGATCCGCCTGAAAACATGACTAATTTTTTTATTTTATTTATTATTTGACCAGTTATTTTATTTAAAACATTTCGAGTGTGAATGGAAAAAATATATTATTTTTGAAGTTTGACATTATGAATCTTGTTTATGTATTACGAGAATCAGGTAGGTTTGTAGGTTTTTGTTATGATGATGTAGATTCAGACAATGTCACATTGTGGGGGTCAAATGGAAGAAGCATACAACTTGTCAGTCGTCTCGGAGGGGAGCAACCCCTCGGGAACCTCCCATTGTTGAATGCTCCGAGTTGGGGTTGAATCGTTGCTTATTCAAATACAAAAGTCAACCAAAATATGCGACAGGATATAATGTGATTGAATTTTCATAAAAATATCTCAAGGGGGAAAACTGCGACATTAACGTTTTTGTCAAACTTGTATTGTTTCTTTTTTATATTTCCTAATTGCTAAGACTTGTAATAGCAAGTCAGGAAAATAAAGCTTATCATAATTGCTCCGCCGTGGCGTAGCTGGATAGACGCTCGACTGCGAAACTGGTGTAGCGGGTTCGATTCCCGCCAATTACAAAATAAATTCAAGAAAGATTTATTTTCAATTGATATGGGTGTTGTGGTGTGTTTTTCACATTTACCTTCCCTATCCTTTGTATTCTATACGTACCTGTAGTCAAACGTTTAAAAGTAGGGGCTTTTCGGGTTATTCCTTAAAAAATAATAATCATAATGATAAAAATTCAATATTTTGAGCGTGTCCTAACACGTGTCTACAAATCTGGGTTTCTCCTGTTAGGAGTTATGCGACATCTCAACATAGATGAAAAAGAAAATGGAAGTTTAGGTATTTACACGACTAGACCTTTAATAGGCCGGTTAAGTGATCACTTAACTTACAGATCGTCACTTATTTAGATTTAAAAAAATAATAAATATCTTAAATTTCGGAAATTGGAAATCGATTACAGTTGAATTTCAGTCGTGACCGTTTTTTTTTGTAGCTACAATTATTTAATGTTATTTTATAGTAGTATGTACTATGCAGTACAATGTTTTTTTAGTGAAAGAAGATAACTCTGCGAGTATTAAGGAAATATCAAAGGTAAGAAAAATGGCTTAATGGAGGTTTAGCAGATACGAGGTTGATTCAATGCAGCGTCGATAATACGTAAAAATCTTAAGACTGAGATCTCGAGCTTGTCTCAAGCGTTTAAATCAGAATCTGTTCAGCCGCGATCAGAGCTGCACGAGTGTCCACGCCCGATTTTTTTAAAGAATGTATTTTGGATTTTTTTTTTTTATTTAGAATATGTACGGAAAAAAAAACTTTTCTTCAAAACCGTATAATTATTTCGAAGACATTCATATTTTCTTAATGCAAAAACGGTGTTTTAAGAGAAATATCAATTACGTAAATGTTACCTATATTATTTTTTGACATCTCATCAAAGATGAAGAAGAATATGGAAGTCTGGGCATTTACGGGGCTTACGACCGTCATAGGCTGGTTTGAGTGATCACTTTACACACGTGTAACATTCACCAATTCTACCCATTATTGACAACCACACTACTCAAATTCTTGGAAGTTCTATATATATATATGAACCAATTTAGAAACCGTGTTCATGAATCACTAAAACTTCACTAGAGACATCTATTGGTGAGATGTAAAGAAGCTTTTTATTAAGCAGAAACTCTTATATTAGTATGTGAGATCCGAATCCCGGATTATAATCACACACATGAGAAACGCCAGAAAATACCATTTTCATTTTTATTATTAAGCTTATAATAAAAATGAAAATAGCTGTATTTGGACACACTCAAAATGTTGTTACCTATATTTACAGAAAATAATGTTGCGAGTTGACAAATACCGGGACTTAAAGATTAAATCTTCGATAATATATTAAAGCCTTGATTTCGAGACAATTTATTTGCATTCATAACTGAATACACAATTTACAGGTAGGTATCTACTATAGAAATCGGATCTCGAAGAATGAAATCGTTTTCAAGTACTAGCCGGTTTACGGGTCTCTGTTATATTTTGTATGGGATTTAGATTCAGGCCGTTAGGTAAAGCCGAGCAGCTGTGGCGAGTTCCGGTTCCATTTCCTCCATAACTTTTGTGTCGTGAAAAGATTTTCATTTTTCCGCAAATTCTTATCTCAGAGAAGCGGGAAACGCCAGCCATCCGCAGACGGAGTTTGTAAAAAAACTGGTGGCGAACGCTGAATAAAAGGATACTTCAAATATTCCCAATATTGAATATTTCCATCGAATACTGGTCGCATTTGGCTCGCGAATAATTTTACATATTTCGAGGAGGGCTGACTGAACATCGTCTTGAAATAATCAATTCGTTTTGTCCGAAAAACTTTTTCCAAATATACTTGAATTCATATTTATAAGGCGTTGTAAAATATTTTCTCAAATTTTCCGTTTTTTTTTCTCTTCTTTTGACAGGCTAAAAATTCCATTCATCAAATAAATGATAAGAAAACTTTTTTCAAAAATATATATGTACATATTTTATTTATGTAATCACATCTGTCAGTCAATGAAATACGACCGTAAGGCAGCTTGTGCACTTCAGGGATATTTACCATCCGGCAGTCCGGTTTTGAAAAATGAAAGCGACTACGACAGTTTAGCGTGATCGAATTTACGCGCAACGCGTTCACGCACCGATTAAGAGCACCGATTCGAAGAAAGATGGACAAAAGCATAAGCCAATCATCCGTTTTACATATCGCTCACTGCTTTCAAGAACGTCAAAAATAAAAAAACTTGATTTTTCAGGAGAACGTTTTTAAAGTTTAAAAATATAATACAATATAATAAAAATAAATATCAAGCCACTTATTGAACTTTTTACTGTGCAACAGATCTTTTAAGGTAAAGCCTGAAGGTTCTTTCACCATTTGAAAAATATTTAGTATATTTCAAAAAATAATTAAACAATACCTTTTCTTCAAAATGCAATAACAACATTTTCTACCCTGTAGCGGGTAAATATTAAGTAATAAATATGCCGCTTTTGCTGGGATATAGTACATTTTCTGGGCATTCCGAAAACATGCACAACTGAATATTGACGATTTTTGATTTATGACGTTGTTGAAAGGAGTGAGCGATATGCTAACTGACATGCCGGACGGTAAAATTCCGTGTAGCTCCGTGTAGTGCACAAACGCCCTAGGACATTATTATTTTCTATATAATAGGGATTGTTCTTTAGGAAGCCAAAGAATTTATCTGACAGGGGATTTTTGTTGTTGGTTAAATCCGAATCATTATTTTGAAATATTCAAGGGACAATTTAGATATCCTGAACTTTCATAGATCCGAGTAGATGCAAAACATAAAGTTTATCGTCCCTTTTTTAGTTGCCATAAATTTTACTCCAACCCATTTTCCATGACAGGTGTCTTCCCGTCTCCCGTCTCCTGTCTTCTGTCTCCTGTCATACTACCCTGATCCTGTCTTTATCTCGCCATCAGTCACGCTGTCAAGGAGCACTGACGTCACTAGATGTAAAAAGAAAATATTCGCAGGAAAAGAAATATGAATAGGGGATTTGTAGCACTCATAATAAACATTGTAATTTTATGGTATACTTCATACAGTTTTGAAAATATGATGTTTTTTCTTTATAAGTTGTGTAACCCTTTACCATTTATTATAAAAATATTTGAACAATATTCATTAGATTTTATCCATTTGTACATTCTTAGTAAGTGACAAGCCTAAAGTTATAAACGTATATATGATTATCACATAAGTATATATATATATATTTTTAACTTATTCTTTATTAAGTGCATACATATGAGGTTTTTTAAATATTTTTGTAACACTCACTTCATTTATTTTTCAAGTGTACTATATCCAAGTGAAGTTTTCTGAATTGTAGCGATTTTGCTGACATTCTTTGGGACTTCTGAAAATGATCTCTACAACCTTCAACGAAGTTCGAAAAGAAGTGGTCGTGTTATGGTCCAATTAATGAACCTAAGAAGGAAATTAACTTCTATCGTTGTACCCTACAACGTTTTCTATAATCTGTTTATTTATCTTATGGCAAATATTTTGCCATCAAATAATATTAAAATCTTTCTTATTTAATGCGCAGTGTCTTTCTTATTCTCATATTATTTTTGTAACTGTTCGCTTCTGGAGATATTGCAATCTCGGCGTATTATAGTTGCATCATCTCCCTAGACGTGCAGATTAGCTATATGGGTCGCAGTTCATTTAACTTCCCCCTCTGGGGGTCCATCCCAGAGCCGACCCCAGCGGCCCCCCGCCCCCGGCCCCCGCCCCCCAGCCAGAGTGATGAATGACCCGAGCCTGGCCTGGATCCCCATATTCCCGTGACTTGACACGACGTCCATTACTCACGCCACGTGGATCTGCTCCCGGTACCTCCTCGAACCCTTCACTAATCCTACTATCCTGGTATTTTATACGGAAAATCCTACGAACAAGTAGTATTTTCTAACCCTTTTTCCGTTATCTCTAGGAGTTTCCTACTTGCTATCATATTTTTGTATTATTTCTGAATACAGTTCATATAGATAAAATTTATAGACTTTTTAAAAAAATAAATAATAAATCCTTCTATTCCTATTATTTTTGTGTATCTCATGCAATCAAATTACTCTTATTTAGATTTTAGTTACATTTGCATCCTCCGTAAGAAATTTATTATTGAGTTTACAGAATATGCACAAAGTAACCCATATAAATACTACTCAAAGCATAAAATCATCCAAGTAATTTAACCATTCAGCAAGTTGGAAAATAAGTAAATAATTAAGAAAAATAAACATGTATTTAACTATTTCATTTACAAATAAAATCAGTGTCAGAAAAATCATTTTAAAATCTCTTTTAAATTCTCAGTATTCTTTGTAAATTTTGACAAATAAACAAAAAAATAGTCAAACCAGTTTTTTTATGTTAAGTTTTTCATTGACGTCAGTAAAAGTAAAAACTATAATATAACTAGATACATAAACTTTTTTTTTTAAATATATTTCTCTCATTATTTCCGTGAAAGAATTTCCTGCCGAGGCAAACATAGATATTTAAAGGCGCGAAGTTTTCATTTAAGGTGACGTGACTCGGTTGGGTAAGCGGCCGCGACTGCCGGCGGCTTTTCCGGGTTAAGTCCGCTAAATTCGCCTCATTAGTGCTTCACACCCCCGCTCCGCGCTGTGCTCCTGGCAGGCGCTCCGGGGAGTCGCTGGCCGCCTCCCGGCCCTAAATAATTTAGGACCTGATTACTCAGCCACTTCAAGATAGGCGAGAGAGTATGGCGAACGGCTAAATAAGATGACTAAGTCTGAAAATGCTTTCTGAAGCGAGAATTTCATTTGCAATTCAATTTCCGTCAAGCTGTGCAGCGTGTACGCTTCTATTCTTAAATCCAGATTTTCCTATATTTTTCTGACTTCCTCGGGATTGGCGCGGCGCACTCTGTAGAATTACTTAATGTGTTAATATAACGCATTACAGAAAATTGTATTTCGCATAGCTAAAATCTACACTCAATGAGATCAATTAATGAATCACATTGTTTTTAGTCAATTTTATTAATCGTCCTTGTTTTTACAAGGTTTTCCTTCAATTAAATATGTCGATTTTCCTTACAAGTGTATACCTATTACTATTCAGAAAATAATTGTTATATATTGAAAATAAATTAAAAACTTGGAAATTTGTTATAATTATAATTATTTTTTTCTAATCCTTGAGCAATAGTGACCAAATATGGAAAAAAGTTGTAGTTTTAAAATACGTACATATTTATTGTTATTTTGACACAACATTCTTGGCGCTAATAACATTAATAGTTTCGGATCCCGTGGTTAGTGTCACGGACTCTTGAGTCAGAGTTTCTGGGTCCGAAACCACTCTACCACAATCCACAACCATTTTTAATGATGAGCCGCTTAGGCTTATAGAACTAGTATGAAATTGAAGTATTTTTGTAAATAATAAAAACACAAAAAATTCCAAATAATAGTAAAATCTCTTAACAGAAATTTTCCTAAAATTGTAACTTGAAACAAACGTCTGTTTTTTCAATAGATATTATTACTACTGGCACGTACTATTACGTATCATAAAAATTGACATTACATAACTTGATGAAATAATGTGATGGATACCGTTACCACTGTGTCCTATAAACAAGTTAACGTACCCGGGGATGATATTGGTTTCCCAGAACGTGACCACTATTTGTACTTTGGTGAGACGAGTGGGGGAGCGATGGAGAGATAGGGTGGCAGGTGGCGGTGAAGGGGTGAGTCCACGTGACTGCCAGTTGGTGGAATTAAGTGCACGTGAAAGTTGCTTTCTTTGTCACCATTTTCCGCCAATTTCCTCTCGTGTAACACAAAACGGGAAAAAAACGTGTTCTGGAAGAGCAAAACGAAAGTCAAAGTATATTTTAAAAGCGATTTATTACAGTACTTTTTTAATGCTGGTTATATCCTATTTTAGAAGAATTTAGTTGAGTTTCATGATAAAAAAATAAAAATCATTTTTTTACACGAGCATTTTTTTTAGTTATCAAATGAAAAGTATATAGAAGAATAAAAGTATAGTCCTGACATTCATTCGCCTTTCTTTTAATATAACTAGCACAACTTTTCAAACAAAATTTTACTCGACATTCGTACTTGTATATTTGAGTGGTATATGGTATGCGTTTTAATTAATGGTAAATTCATGCATTTTGGAACAAGGGCAAATGTGTGTAAAATAATGCATCGCTGACAACCTCAACTGCAATGCCCTCAAAGGAATCATAGAATTGCCCATAATCCCAAATAGTGGGACACGAGTTCCAAAGCGATGTTTATCATATTCGGAAGCTTCGCTAGCCGATGTGCCGATAGCGCAGTCCACCCCTATCGCGCTTATTTCACCGTGTTGTAGAACGACAGACTATTCAGCGGATCGTGTTTACATCCAGCCTTTGTCTGGCGTCATTTGTTTTCGATATCAATGACACTGATCCTCCCCGCCTCTATCCATCGATATTATTATTCTTTCTCTATGGATATCCGCTTTATTTCCATTACACTCTGAACCCTGCCCCCGCCTCGTCTCCTGCCCGACCCCCGCACGACCCTCCTCTCCGATGTAAGGTGTTAACTACAATGAAGAGCATTTATTCACAATTCCATCCCCAATAACACGCTCTCCAATTCTACATAAAACCATTCAATATGACTGGGAAGGATTTTACTCGTAGGGCGAAAGCCCCGATTAAGGATATAAAAGGCATTATATCTTTCACGAAAATACTGTTTGCAAAAAAAAATATTTTTGAATTAAAAGAGAAAAATTATATTGACATAATCCGAATCATCGGGATAGAAAAGTCTGGTCGAGGACTCGAAACTGGGTTCTTTTTGTGTCTAATCACGTGCTATATCCACTAAAATACACATAAAACTACTGTACTAATCCTAAATTTAGAATCTTAATCACGATTATAAATAATTTTAAAGGGTAGAGGATGGGAACGTTTTCTTACACTTATTTTTTTAATAAATATCTTTTTTGTAATATCATTTATCAGAATGCTAAATTTAATAACCATACAAAGGTATAAAATTATTTCAAATCTATTCTTAATATGCCAGTTATGGTATTAAATTAATTGGTCAATAATTTACTTACAGAAAATAAATATTAACTGAATTTTTTTATTATTTTTTACTAACCACTATTATAAATATAACTATTATTAAAAAACTGAGTATTTCGAAATTAAGTAAGTGTAATTAGTGAATTTAGTTACGTAACAAATAATATGTAACCTGTTCCTTGTCAATTTGATTGGTAGAAACCTAGTCAATAATTGTTCATTAAAAAGATTGAGTTGAAATGAATTACACTACGTTCCAATAAATAAACTGTTAAACAATAGTAAATATGTATATATATATATATATATATATATATATATATATATATATATATATATATATATATATATATATATATATATATATATATATATTATATATATATATATATATATATATATATATATATATATATATATATATATATATATATATATATATATATATATATATATATATATATTATTCTAACCCACCCAATGGTGCATAGAGCATTACATTGTATCAAGTCTTAAATTGATTTGACGGCAAGGTCCTGTGCTTAAGATACCAATCCAGAGTGATGAAATGAATATTAAAGTGATAATTGATTTATATTTATTTTTTACACACGCACAGCCAAACTGTGTCATTCACAGCATTTTGAGTGTGTCGAAATACTTGTTCACAAATCTGGGTTTTCTCCACTTAAGAGTTTACATTTGGGTATTTGCTGGCCTTGTGTCCGGTTATAAGCTGGTTAAGTGATCACTTTACACAGTGCAACATTCACCATTCTACCCATGATCGACAACTACTTTATTTAAATTCTTGGGACTCCTTATCTAGCATCAATCTCATGACAGTACATATTCGAATTCTAAATAACAGCAAATTCATGGAAACAAATGTAAATTTCATGTTTTGGTAACACCACCCTTCCAATAGACATGGAACGGAGAATATTCCGTTTATTCGAACAAATAATGGAATCCGATCCAATCCCTTTCATACAAACGGTCGATCCGTGTATTGTACGGGAATATTGTATTGATGGATCCGATTTTGTGCAATTAAAATGAAGGGCTATCGACCGTTCTGTGATGTCACAATATTGTGCCAGCTCACAGTTTACTATTCGCATTGCTTTGACAGCGGGGGGTAAACATTTCACCGGAGATTCCACTTCTATGGGACGGATGTAACGGTTATATTTCTGATATCAGACAAAAAATCTATTGAATTCCAGAAATAAATTTTTACGATTCTCCTATCTACTCGTACGTAAAATAACAACAGGTTTTACAGCCGAATATGGTGTGTTATTGAATTGAAAGCATCTGCGTATTTCGGCAAAACAGTAACTTTTTTAGAATTCGGAAACAAAATGTACCACAAATTTACGTTACATGCCAAATATTTTCAGAATATTCTACTTATTAGTTAAAATATTTTAACCTGGAATCTGTCTTTGATATCGAACGAAATGAACAAGAAATACTATTATCGATTTCATTTTGTTAGAGTATAAATAAAATACAAACATCATTCAATTATCCATTAAAATATATGATTCAAATATCCATCAAAAATATACATAAAGATATTATTCGACTCTCAATCTCCGTTGTGAATTTAAATTCCAAGAGAAATTATCATTTTATGTATTGAACAATGGAATGTGCTTTTGATGTGAATCTGATTTGAAATAATAACTAATACTAAATTATTTAAAATTTAAAATGTCAAAGGAATTGTTTCCGGAAATTTAAATGAATCCATTAGTCCATTTATAAAATAGTATGATTGTGAATTAATTTTTTAATCCCTCATGGCCCATAAACCCGATTCATATTCCTAACTGTTTAAAAAATCGGATTACACAGTGGAAACAGCACTCCCGGGGTTAGGGAGTGAAATACGGGAACACGGGAAGCGAGCTGAACAAAAACGCGGCGGAATAATCGGGAACAATGGTGGACCGAGGCGTGATTTGTTTCCAAATACCCAGATTAAAATGTCGCCCGTAATTCTAGACCGGCAACACAAACTCAGGGAGGAACTGGCATCCGTTCTCAAGCTATCTATCATCTATTGTGAGAACTATGCCTTTTGCTTGTTCATGTAGATGTAGGAGATGATGTCAGAACTGGACTTCGGTGAAGAAATACAATATTCTAGTCTTATGATATAAACTCGGAGAGGAACTGGTATCCGTTTTTCAAGCTATCCACCATCTATTTGTGAGAACTATGCCTTTTGCTTGTTCATGTAGATTTAGAAGATGGTGTCAGACCTGGACTTCAGTAAACGCACATTATATTCTAGTATTGAAACAGAGACTCGAAGAGGAACTGGCAACCGTTCTCAGGCTATTTATCATATATTGTAAGAACTATGCCTACGTATCGCTTATTTATGTAAAATATTATGTCAGACCTGGACTTCAGTGAAGAAACAAAATATTCTTGTATTGCTATACAAACTCGGAGAGGAATTGGTATCCGTTCTTAAGCTATCTATAATCTACTCGTATTGTGAGAACTATGCCTCTTGCTAGTTCTTGTAGAAGATGGTGTCAGACCTGGACTTCAGTGAAGAAACAGAATATTCTAGTCTTGCGACAGAAATTTGGAGAAAAACTGGCTTCCGTTCTCAAGCTATCTAATATATATTGTGAGAACTATTCCTTTTGGTTATTCATGTAGAAGATGGTGTCAGATCTGGACCTCAGTGAAGAAACACAATATTATTATCTTTCTATACAAACTCGGAAAGAAACTGGCATCCGTTCTCAAGCTATCTACCATCTATTGTAAAAACTTTGCCTTTTTCTTGTTTATAAAGAAGATGATGTCCGACCTGGACTCTAGTAAAGAAACAGAATATTCTAGTCCTGCGAGTCGGGAACTACTGGAAACCATTCTAAAGCCACCTATCAACTCTTGTGAGAACTATGCCTTCTGCTTACTATAGTAATCAGAAAATAATCATAGTTTAATCATTAAAAAAAATTACTTTTAAAACTTAAAAATAAAACATATGAAGATTTTAAATTTGTATAACATTGAATAATAAAAAAAACACTGTATGATTTTTATTTAGTACATAGCTATGTGCTGTAAATTGCCAAATTTAGTTTGCGTATTATTTTGCCGTCCTTCAGTTTCAAAGTTCGGCCCCGTGTAAGATTGTCAATGATGTGAATCGGCATATTGTCATAAGGAACACCCAGGAGGAGTGGGATGAATGATGAATAGCTGATACGTGCCCCTCCAACGGAAGCAAATAGGGCATTCAATGAAATTACAAAAAAAAATCACCTCTTTACAAACCTCAATCACGGAAACGTACAAAACTTTGTCAACAGTCTTTTGTTTAACCCCACTTTAAAAATTACTAGGTAGTGTTTACTGAACTTTATGCGTACACAAGTCTAATAGTTAGATATGTTTAATTATTATTTTTTGAGTTTTTTTTTTGCATTTAATATCATTTATAATGACGTTTATTATACAACATCTATAAATCGTATATTATAATAATAATAATAATAATAAAACCCTTATCCGCACCCCAATGGTGCATAGGGCACTGTGTCATATTAACGCAGTGTTATCTTGATCGTTTACACATGAAGGAAAGGTGATCAGCCCTCCGCTTCAGGTACCAGTCCATGGTAATATTGAATAAATATTACAGTGAAAAAATCACTTTTATTTATTTTACCCCCCTTGGGAATCGAACCCGGGACCTCCAGAACGGTAGCCTAGCGCGCTGACCATTACACTACGGAGGCGGACAGAATCGTATATTACACACCCTAATACATCCTAATGTATGGCGGTAAAGGATGTAATAAGCAGGATGAAAGTATTTTCATCCTGCTTATTGATTCGGCAGTCACTTTGTGGTAAAATCTATCCATTTTCAATTAATGTTTTACTTATTAAATACCTCTATTATTTGGTATTTACCAAGTAAAACATTAATTAAAAAGGGTGAAGTAGACTGAATGCAGTCAAAATGCTATCTCTCAGATGAGTATGCAGAAAAACGATATATGATAGATGTTCGAATGGTAGTATGAGGAAAGAATGCCTGAGATAAGCATTATTGATAAAATTAAGAAAGGTGTATCGAGAAAGAACAGTATGAGGCGAATGTAGTTGGAAACAGAAGCAGAGGAAGACGGAGGAAACTTGGCATGATCAATTATTTCAAATACTTGAATGTGGTCAAGCTAGGAGTCCGAATAATTAGCGGGTAGTTATGAGGAAATGTATGGATTGGAAGACGCAAAGATCGTTTGCAAATAATGATTTGCGGGGGAGGGGTTTCATTCTCTCGGCCTTTTCCTGCGGGAAGCGGCGTGATAGTTAGTTGGTTAGTTAAAAAAATATATCTCCAAAGGACACTTGTGGAGGTCCTTATCAAAACGTTGCAATTCCATTATAAATTATTTTAATTGAAGTAATTAGGAATTCTAGATTGTAAAATTGTTACGTTTTCGTGCAATTGAATGATTTAATATTGGTTTAACACAGGATTGGGCACGTTTAGTCGCAACTTTAATCAAAATTTCAATAGAATACAGTAAACAGATCAGATTTGCATTTTAAGGATTTTTCGTGCAATATTGGAAATGTGACTTTTCGGTGAGGACCTCCACATTTACACACAGAGAATTATATAACGTCATAGTGATGTACATATAGATGGCTATAGATATGGGAATGTTTGTATCATACTATATTGCATTATGCGCTTAAATTCGCTTCAACAAACAACGAAATAGATTGAATATTATTTTCCATGGAATCTGTCGAGTGCAGGTAATGACGTCCGAGCACGCAGGTATGCATAAGCAATCGGCCCGATCGGTGGGACATCTGCATAGTCCTGCATGTGACGCAATGCATGAGCTAGTACTCTAGGTACTGAGCACTGAGCACTGAGCGCTGCAACGTATTTACGTCCATCGTGCATTATGCAAGCTTTAATAATGGAACTGGACACTGAAAGGAAACTGATTTGTGTTGACAGTAAGTTTTCCGTGCAAGGTAATGTATCCTAATACCGTTGTATTTTCGGGAAATTATTTTTTTAATTAAATTTGTCAATGGGATCGTACGTTTGTAATATTAGACAACCATATTATTATTTTCCTTATTAATTAATTAATTCCTAGTATGTGTTAATTTTCTCCAAACTCAGGTAACTTTTGACGTAATTGATTTTTTTCTTAAAACACCACTTTTTTATTGAAAAAATAAGTTTTTTTTCGAAATAAATATGTGGTTTTGAAAAGAAAGGAGTTATTGAAAGGTAAGGAGTTAAACAATAGTTAAGTTCATGTCTCTTCTTCCAACCCCGAGGATTCTGGCGCCCCGGAAGGCCGCTGACAACCATTCGCCGACTATACTCAGCGGAACTTCGAGACGCCGGACTGACCTGGGAGGAAGCCAAGGAGATGGCGCGTGACAGAGTGACTTGGAGACGTCTCGTGTTGGCCAAATGCTCCACCTATGGAGCGAACATGGAAAGAAGAAGAAGAAGAAGGAATTAAAAAAATCAATATGTATTCTAAAAAACAGAAAAAAATCCAAGATACATTCTAAAAATAAAAGAGCGTGAAGACAATATAAGGGAAGGTAGATGTGAAAAATACATCATAAACTCCCTTATAATGAAATAAATATTTATAATTTAAAAAATATTTACGAATGTATTATCATCATCATCAGCCTGTGTCCGTCCACTGTTGAACGTAGGCCTCCCGCATGAGTCTCCATCTTCTTCGATCCTCCGCCTTTCGCATCCAGGTCACTCCCGCTATTCTTCTTATATCGTCAGTCCATCTTGTAGGGGGTCGGCCGATGCTTCGTTTGCCAGTTCTTGGGCGCCATTCCAATACTTTTCTTCCCCATCGACCGTCGTCTCTTCGACAGATATGTCCTGCCCATTGCCACTTGAGTGTGCCTATTCGTTGGGTAGCATCCACTACTTGAGTTCTTCTGCGTATTTCCTCGTTTCGGATTCTATCTTTTAGCGATACTCCGAGCATGGATCTCTCCATAGCACGCTGGGTGACTTTTATTTTATGAGTAAGACTTGCTGTTAGGTTCCACGTCTCTGCGCCGTAAGTTAATACAGGGAGGATGCATTGGTTAAATGCCTTAGTTTTTAGACATTGCGGAATTTTCGCTTTAAAAATGTACTTTAGTTTTCCAAATGCTGCCCATCCCAGTTGTATGCGCCTGTCGATTTCTTTTGAGAAGTTATTTCGCCCAAGTTGTATTACTTGTCCCAGATAGGTATAGTCGTTTACAACCTCTATGTGTGTTCCTCCAATGGAAATAGGGTCAAAGGTCTGGGAAATATGACTATTGATCATGGCTTTTGTTTTATCCATGTTCATTTTCAGACCAATTTTATTCGATACTTCATTAAGGTCGTAGAGCATGTCTTGAAGCTTGTCAGGTGATTCGGCTATTAGCACTATGTCATCTGCAAATCGGAGGTGAGAAATGTACTCTCCGTTAATATTTATTCCACGTTTCGTCCAGGACAGCAGTTTAAAGATATCTTCTAGGGCGTTTGTAAAGAGTTTTGGAGATATGACATCTCCTTGTCTAACACCTTTGTTTATAGATATATTGTTGGTGCTATCATGGAGCTGGACCATCATTGTTGCAGATTTGTATAGAGATTTTATTATCTCTATATACCGATAATCTATTTTGCAGCGTTGTAGTGAATCTAGTACTGCCCATGTCTCGATTGAGTCAAATGCCTTTTCATAGTCTACAAAGGCAAGGCAGAGTGGCTGATTATATTCTTCGGTTTTCTGTATGATCTGTCTTAGCGTGTGGATATGATCGATAGTACTAAAGCCTTTCCTAAATCCGGCTTGCTCTCGAGGTTGGAATTCATCAAATCGACCCGTAAGCCTATTTGTTAAAATTCTGGAGAATACTTTATATACATGGGAAAGAAGGGAAATGGGTCGGTAGTTTTTGAGTAGTAATTTATCCCCTTTTTTGTGGAACAATATCACAATACTCGTACTCCATGTCACCGGGGTTTCTCCATGTTCTATTACCTTGTTGAATAGTTTTTTAAGCTCTTTCAACAGAGGGGTTCCTCCTACTTTCAGGAGCTCAGATGTAATTCCGTCTTCTCCAGGGGCTTTGTTGTTTTTAAGTTGTTTTAGGGCCGATTTAATTTCGAATATACTTATATCTGGGATGTCTTCAGACCAGTGCTTTGTGAGAGTCGCCCTCTTGTCGTCCGCAGCTCTGTCAATAGGACTTGGTATCGTAGATGAATACAATAACCCATAGAAATGTTCTATTTCCTTCAGTATATCATTAAGATTTGTTGTTATCTTCCCATCGTGTGTCTTTAGTTTGGAAAGTTGGGCCTGTCCTATAGAGGTGTGTCTGCTAAATGCATTTGACCCTCGGCCTTGTGCAACAATCTCCATGATATACTGTGTGTTTGAACGACGAATGTCAAATCTCATGGATTTTTTCACTTTTTTGTTCAGGGTATTGTAGTCTTGGATGCTTCTGCTTTTACGACGTTCGTCCATGAGAGCTATCGTTTTGTCTGAGAGTTTTGACCCTTTTTTCTTTTTGCACTGCTTTATGACTTTTTTGGCAGTTTCTTTAATGCTATTAACGATTCTGTCGTTAAGTTTATTGACGTTGTCAGTGTCATCAATCTCTTCCAGTGCTGCGAATCGATTTTGTAGTTCAAGCTGAAAAATTTCCTCAAGTATGTATTATATTATAACAAATAATTCTTGAATACATTTTGCGATCGGTGGGAATCAAACCCATTTCACAGTCGAGAGTCTCCCCAACAAATACACAACATTTCATATACATTTTTACATATTATAATATATATTCGATATTTGCGGTAGAACGTTAATAGGTTACTTTACCCTACGTGATGGATTCGAATTGCACTCGAATGGACCTGATTTCCAACAAGTACCTCCCTCCATACGTACACATAGATCTATGTGGGCTCTTATCTATGCACACGTGTAATTTGAATACCTATATACCTTTCATCCCTGATTTAATATTTCATGCAAATCGTTTTACTTGAAAGCTCAACTGACTGCTTACGAATCTACACACGACTACATTATACCTATTGGAATCTGAGGATAGCACAAACATTGTACAGTATATATTTTAGGTTTCTGTAGTAAAAATAAGAAGAAAAAATATATAATTCTAACTTAATTCTATTCATTGCAGACGATACAGAATTCCTTTGAGTGAATTAGTCCGTCTATAGTGAAGTAGTAATTTTTCAGTTTCTAAATTTAAGTATGCGTATGAGTATGGAACCCCGAGTTTCCTAGCCTTTGCTCCTATTCGCTTTTTTCTACCTACATTTACTTTCCCATAAAGCAGTAATTTCCTTCACCTATTTCTTTACTTACGTCATCTGTACCCCATCAAATAGTCTAAACTCTTATAGGATTACGCTTAAGAAACTGGAGAGAAAGCGTGATTACAATACCTTCATATGCGGTGCCCTATGTACCATAGTAATCAAAGAAATAAGTTATCGTTTTGACTGCAAAACATGCTTGGTTTTATAGGTTTTTGTGGAAAGAAAAAAAACAGCCTTTGAATATTCCTAATAAAAAAGAAAAACGCTAAATTAATTAAACACACCACTTTCAAAAGAGTGTCTTTTTACTTGTGCATTACTAAAAGCTTCTGATTTAAAAATAAAACATTATTCACAGTTAAAAACAATTTTCCATATTTTTTCATTTAGTTAGGACTCTGAGAAATCGCAACGTGGAAAAAGTTTTTGAAAATGTTTGAAAAGGAGTAACTTTGTATTTATTTGTATGCGAGTGCTGCTTTTCCCTCCGGAAGAGTTACGTGAACAGTTACGATGTTTTATAACCACGTTGACGTCAGATGAATCTTTTAACTGTAGACCTAAAATGAAACGAATTATTTTTCTAAAGCCCCGCTCCTATTTCCATTTCCTTTACACGACTCGTAGAATTGAATAACAAAACTTTTCAAAAAGGTTGAGCTTTGGCCCGACTAAAGTTTCTCGCCTGACGACCCCTTAAAACGATACATGAAAATATTTACCTTTCACGGCTCTACCAGCACCTGCTAATTAATTTGTATTCAACCCTTTACTGTTTAAGAGTTATTGATAATGTAATGTAAACAGAAGCTTATAATATTAAGTATAGGAGGGAAATGTTAAATTTGACTTTGATAATACCTTTTTGTTGTTGCTATAACAGTAAGCTTCATGTATAATTTAAGAAAAACAATAGTATTTTTAGCATGGATAAAAAAAATACTTCTCAACATAGATCAAGAAGAATATGGAAGTCTGAGCATTTACGGGGCTTACGACCGTCATAGTCTTCTCAATTTGATTTGAGATGTCAAAAAATAGTATGAAAAATAATCCCTTTAATTGGAGATAATCCATTGTGAACAAGTATTTGGACACACTCAAAATATTGTAAAAAAATATAAATGTATTACGTTGTCTGATCCCAAACTATTTTCATTATAAATACTCTTTAATACGCTGCAAATAATGGGACACCACGAATGTATGATTGATTTACCTTCGTGAAATTTATGATCTAGTTATAAAAATATAAAAAAAGAAACTTGTTTATTATTTATATATATATATATATATATATATATATATATATATATATATATATATATATATATATATATATATATATATATATATATATATATATATATATATATATATATATATATATATATATATATATATATATATATATATATTTAAATATATGGATATATATATATTGTATATATTTATAGTTATAAATTAAAACGGGGATTTTAATAAAAAAATGAGAAAAATTGCTTCAGGTGTAATATCTATTCAAAGATGATGGTCTTAAAGAAGAAATAATTTAATGACATAATGTAAATGTTTGGAGCATAAACAAAGTAAATTTAAAATCCATATGTTTTATCAATTCAAGACATAATGTTTGTCTACGTTGGCAAGCATGCAGTTGATGGAAGTTCGATCTTACTTTTTTTATATACTATGAATGCAAATTCATCAATTTATGTCAGATCGAGTCAATGAATGGAATTAGGTGAAAATTGCAATTACATTTTCACGATAGGAGGATACGCCATAATAAAACCTTTTCAAAACAACCGAGATACATACGTACACACATCTAAGATAATCAGCAACTAATCGATTTCAAAATCTAGGTATATCGTAATTCCATATGTGTAAATAATTTCAACAATGAGAAATCAGTATTCAAATATATTAATATTTCTCATATCGTCATAATAATTAAATAAGAATATATTGTTGTGGTTCCAATTAACCCAATTTTAAACATGTTTTTTTTTAATTAACGCCCGAGTAATATCCGTACATCTTATCATAGTCCTACATAGGTTTCAATTTCATAAGTTTTATAACCTTTACCTACTCGTGAATGGAGTTACT
This sequence comes from Brachycentrus maculatus, assembly GCF_059751285.1. NCBI lineage: Eukaryota > Metazoa > Arthropoda > Insecta > Trichoptera > Brachycentridae > Brachycentrus > Brachycentrus maculatus. The sequence goes on from NW_028281145.1 coordinate 1,707,616, forward strand.
CTTATGTTTAAAGTTGCTACAATTTAATATAATTCATGAGTGAAAATTCTAACAAAAACACTCGGTGAAACATTGTTCTTTGAACTTCCACTGTTCATAACTTAGATACTAATTGTACTTTATACGAGTACAAAAGTACCAACGTAGATCAAATACGTTTTTTTTGTAAACTAATTTCACTTAGCTCTACATGGTAATATCAATTAAATATGATATTGCTAAAAGTTCCAAGACCTTCAGTCAGCGTGTTTCCTAACGTAATTGAAAATTATTTCAATAAGACGAGTATTAAAGTGAAAAGTGAAGTTTGGAGCAAACTACAAACAGCCGCACCGCGTCTTGTGAAGTTCGAGCGAGACGAATCGTAAATTAGAGGGCGGAGAGGTCTTCTCTGTTATTTCAAGATTATTATATTATTATTACTATGGAGAAGTGGAACGTATCTAATTGACTAATATCATACATTAATTAGTATTATTACATAATATGTAGCTTTACGATTTCTATTTATTAGTCATGAGTATCAAAGGAAATAATTTAGTAAAACTGTTCAGGAATATTTTTTTCGGATAATTTATTTTTATAACCTAGGTACGACCATGAAATTGTGTTGGTAATTTTTTGGACAAAATAATTTCTCCAATTATTGCATTTTATTATTTGATAATCAATTTTTTTAACGTTAATTCAAATTTAAATAATAATTTAATTTAACACACATAAAATCCCATGTAGGCAAGTAAGTAAACAATATTATATAAATACACTAAAGTTTGATGATAATTGTAATAATTTGAAGGCGTAGATATAAGTTGAAAACAAGATAAAGAGTAAAACATTGAGATATGTGAACAAAAGTTTTTAGATGAGGTACATTTTTTTTCAAAAAGGAGTAAGAAAATTAAACTAATTAGTTAAATGTCACTGAGAAGTTACAATTTTATATGAAGTTTCATTTCACAAAAAAAACATACCTTATTTCAGATAGAATCAACGAAGGAAAGTGGGCTAAAATCGGAGTCATTTTTGGATAACAGATCGATAACCAAATGTGTCTGAAATGATAATAAAATATTAAAGAATTCTGAAAAACACGAAGATTTGTTATTAGATGGAATTAGTCGATTAAATATTTAAACTGTAAAATTCTCTAAATTTACTTCACATTTCCTTTTAAAATTTTGATTAATATTCTTGAAGAACGAGGTTAAACGCATTTCACCATTTTATTTGCTTTCTCCATTCAAAGTAACTTCTATATCTCGCAAATATTTTCCTTAACACGATGAGGAAATGCCTGCGGGAAGGTATTTTTTATTAGAAATTCGTTTAGGAATTCAAAACGCGTCCCAGTTCACATTAAATTCCATCGGAAGAGGAATAATATGACGCGTAGAGCCGTACTCGTATAACGGCTCGTGTATCCACGTCACTAATACTTTCACCCAATTTCTTTCCCGTCACGAAAACCTGACATTCCTATATTTTTACGGAGTTGACACTCGGCGCCCTATTTATAACGAGACTCTGGATACGTACCTACTCTTACGTCCATACTTTAGCTAACACAATCATAAAATGATTTGCAACTTTTATTAGGGTTTATTTTCCAAAAGGGTGAAAACTCTATTTAACTCAAGAATACGATGATGATATTTACTATGAGCATTGAAAATATTGCAATGATCAAATGCTAAGAAATTCCTGATTGGCACACACTAGATTATACCTCCTGTGTGTTCCCAACACAGATTTAAATAAAACATCTTTATTTGGTAAGAAGAAACAATAATCCACTTAATGATCTATTAACCTTATACATAATAAGCCAGGTAAATAAATAATGATGCAAATACCACAAAAAAAATATTTACAAAACTAAACTTTTGTTAAAATTACGACGGCAAAATGACGATTCCTGGAAAAACAATATTCTTCATAAATATAACTGCTTCACAGTACCTTCCTAATGTACCTTTAATTTTTTTCATTATTACGTTAAGAATGTTACTTTTACTCCTAAAATAAATAGTTTTTGATTAGGTACCTGATTTATGCCGCTTTATTTCAATTTCGTATTTTTTACGAATGTAACAACGTCACTCGTAGGATAGTTTAGTAATCTGGGTTAAATATTTCAAACACAATATATTTCAACAACATATTTTAAAATGAAATTTATGTTTTCGATAACCATAGATTTCTTGTAAATGTAACATTTTAAAAATATTTTCTATAATTTATGTATAATTATCAGTAACCGATGCAGCGACTAATGAAGCCGTTATTCACAGTGATATTATTTACGATATTGATCTTATAAATTAATTGACGGTAAGGTTTACATTTACACTTAGATCTTTACCAAATTGTCATTATTTACGTCACTTCAACGCAACTGATGTTCACTAACGCGCATAAATGAGGATCTTAAACTTAACACTGTCGATTTATTGCTTTGCGATTTATTGCATTGAAAGTTTTAGTGATCGCAGACAGATGCATGAAGAAAAACTACTCAATTACTCAATATGAGTTGAAATCTGACCAATAATCAGGTACTTAGCTTAAGGGTATACTCTCAAATAAACTATTCAGTACGCGAGCGGTGTCTGAGCACATTTTTTTTTTAAATACATATCAAAATTTGGTTTTTTGTTTGGAATTTATGTTATGAAAAATATTTTAATAATTTTTTAATTTATAAACAAAATTTACTTATAATTTATATTATAAGCTCTAACTTTGTGATTTTCCATTTTATAATTAAAATATAACTTTGTTTGAAAATCACTATAAATATTTTATTATAACTTAATTATAATGTCTACCAGTTTCGAAGCTAATCGCCCTTGATAAGTCTTGACATGTCTTGATAGAGAAGCGGTTAGCTTCGAAACCGGTAGATATTATAATTAAGTTATGTGAGTAATTAAGTAGTGATTTTAAAACAAAGTTATATTTGAATTTTAATTTTTTTACTTTTACCATTTCTTATAATTTACCAAGAAACATTCGTCCAGCTTTTTATACAAACAATAATATATGTAAACTGTTGTTTAATTGTAAAGATAAAGAAGATATATTGAACCATTCTGGTGTTTATTAAATTGTTCCAATTGTCCAGCCTTTTACATAGGGAAAACATCGCGTAAATTCGATATCAGAGTTAAAGAACACCTAAAGTGCCTTAATAATAATAATATTTCGGAACTTGCTATTCACCTTATATCTGAAGACCATAATTTTAATAAATCAACTGGGATAGAAATTTTACATGTAAATAAAACTGGTCTTTGCTTAGGTCTACAAAAATTAGAAATAAGTAAAGCAATTAATAAAGACTTACCCATAATATAATATATAATATATATAATAAATAACCAACTAAATTTAACTACGAGTCCACTTTGGAAAATATTCCCATAGGGATTCATTTGTCTTCTTTCTCTCTTTAAAATGTTTAATTTTATACAAATGTCAAATCGTAATAATTTTATTTAATGACCTGACGAAAGAATGATTTTCTGAAACCGGTAGTCACGAATAAGTGTTTATAAACATGGTATTACACAAAGTCAACAATGGATTATAAGGAGAGTGTTTTATTACCATACCACAATGTTATCAATACTTTTAATATACAAAATATATACATACATGTAATGAAAATAATCCTAAGAATATAAGTTTATTTCACGATGAGAGTGAGCCATCTAGCACCCTTAGTTTGAGGGTAGGTCATATATCACGTAAGTTTCAAATTACCTGCTACATTAGTGACTATGTAAATTCTCCCTCTCCTCCCTCCACTGCATAATAGCACCTCTAACCTGTTCATCAAACTTTCACATTCACTTATAGACTCATAGAACTCGCTTCTCTGCGGACAGATTACTTTGTTCAATATTGTATGTGTGAGTTTCAAAGATTTTGCCATGAAAACTTTAAAATGCAAGTGTGGAGGTCCTCACCAAAACGTTACATTTCCATTATAAATGATTTGAAGTCATTATGAATTCTAGCTTGTATAATAGAATTGTTACCTTTTGGTGCGATTTAATGATTTCATATTGGTTTATTCAATTCAATTCAATTCAATTTATTCAATAATTAATATATACATTACAAACTAACATTTAAGGCGTATACATTTAAAAAAATTAAAAAGTAAGCAAGAAGACTCTTGTTAAATGTGTAGAAGAATCCCGCTCCGGAAAACTCCTTTGACACATGGAACAGATCAATACCCAATGTGATATTATTCAACATAGCGGTAGCTCTTCCTACAGGCATAACCATCGGCAGGTTGGTCCCGTGTATAGGAATGTGAAACAATCTATGCCGACGCTGTCCTAGGTAACTATCGGGAACACACAGACCAATGCTCCGGATGATTTCAGGATGGACAGGACTGGTCACGTTTTGTCGCAACTTTAATTAAGATTTTGATAAAACACAGTAAACAGAACAGATTTGCATTTAAAGAAATTTTTGTGCAATATTTGAAATGTAATTTTTTGGTGAGGACCTCCCAAAGTACCTACTATGGATGATACACAAGCTAACCTTAATAATAACAATGGGCAAATTATTCAATTCAGTTGAATGATTTTTAATGCGCAATATTCAATAGTCCGCAACATAATTTTCTTTAAACCCAGGTAACATTTAACGTAATTGATTTTTTAAAACAAAAACACCGTTTTTGCTTTGAAAAAATAAGTTTTTCTTCGAAATAAACAAATAAATATAAGAGTTTCTGCTTAATAAAGGAGCTTCTTTACATCTCACCAACAGATGTCTCTAGTGAAGTTCTAGTGATTTATGAACAAGGTTTCTAAATTGGTTCATATATATAGAACTTCCAAGAATTTGAGTAGTGTGGTTGTCAATAATGGGTGGAATTGGTGAATGTTACACGTGTGTAAGGTGATCACTTAAACCAGCCTATGACGGTCGTAAGCCCCGTAAATGCCCAGACTTCCATATTCTTCTTCATCTTTGATGAGATGTCAAAAAATAATACAAATAAATATAAATAACATGTTTAATAGATTTTCTTACTAACGATGTTAACCTAATCGTTTTTTTTTTTATATTTACAAATAGCCACTCTCGTCTTAATTAATAAAACAAACCAACTAATACACCATCACACCGTTTCCCCATAGGTGCAGGCAGTAAGTATATTTCTATCTCAAAACTTATCTGATTTTCAGACTCGCTTCGGTTCTACATCTCCTCTCATACACGTACTATAAATATTTTAGTGCGTTTCCTTGTATATTTATAAAAGTACCTTTAAGGTTCTCTCAATCTTCAAATTTAGAACGCATGTGACTGCGCTAGAGATTGGAGAGAGTGTATTAACACGTATTTATTTTTAGTATATGCATTAAAATTTAGCTTTTATAAGAATATATACTGAAAAAAAAATAAACTAAAAAATTCAATCACCTCAAATGTTACCTGGGGTTAAAGAAAATTAAGTTGGGCCTTAATAAGTCTTCTTACTTACGATATTAACCTAACCGTTAATTATATTTACAAATAATTACAATCATCCTTATAGTATCACTGTTACAAATTATAACAAACCAAGGAATTAACCATACATAACCAAAATCAATATCCCCATAAGGGTAGGCAGTGAGGATATATCCTAAAACTTATCTGCAGACTTGTTCCGGTTCTGCATTCCCTCGTACATGCATTATAATATATTTTAGTGCATTTCCATTCATATTTATAATACAACCTTTAACGTAAGCTTCCAAAACTTTACATTCACAAATTAACGTAATGACATCTTCAAATTTCCTCTTGTTAAAATATTCGGCTGCATTCTTTGGTTCCCTCATAAATAAGGGGGAGGTATGGTAGGTAGTAGGTAGGTACAGGGCAACAGGAAACGGAGTTATTACAGACCCCAAAACAAACCGCAGTGAAATTCCACCAAAGAGTGTAATTCTTGTGGTCTGAATAAACTTAGTTCACGCTTGCTCGGAGAAAGATAATGTTTTGTAATCCACTGAAAGGCGGCCTTTACCGAGACCTCGAAGCGAGCTTACATTTAAATTCATAAACTGTCTAGTTTATCACGACTAGCTTGCGTTCATTCTATTTTCTTACCCTTTGAATCAGATTGCAAATAGTTATGCCTTCGTGAATTTGTAACAGTGCTATCATAACGAATTACAGGTTATATTGGAAGTTTTAATAGTAGATACAAAGGAAAATAAAATAGAGGAAATTATTTTGAAAAAAAAAATACTTCCGAACTAAAAATTACAAGACTTAACTTTTATTTTAAGGATTTTTTTGATATTTCAACTTAGATGAGTAAGAATATGGAAGTCTGGGTATTTACAAGGCTTCTGACCTATCATAGGCTGGTTAAGTTATCGCTTTACACACCTGCACGGTTCACCATTCTACCCATGATTATACAAAAATAATTCAAACATAAAAATAATGTAATTGAACTGTTAGATTCTAAATATTAAACAACCCCGAATGCAAGTGCAAATTTTGGAAATAAAAATGATGAGAAAAATATATATTTTACGGATTTTGGGACTCCGGTATTTTATTCCAAACAAGACTTGCCAATTTCTTTGTCAATTTAAACATTAAATATGTTATCTCATATAAAAATATAATTTACATCTCTTTCAGAGACAAAATAAGCATTATGACGAATCTAAAAAATATTCTATGGAGATATTTCTGATAAGTTGTATTTTCTCATTTGTTTCCTATTGGTTATACCGAATATAACGTTTCCTATTGGTTATACGAATGTCTATGACATTCGTTTGATAATGCCCTAACAAGGCGAAACAATTGTCACAATATAATTTTTTGTGCGTTTTTGTTAAGTAAATACAACTTAGTAGACTCAAAAATCTGTGTTTGATTTAAAATTAATACATAAATTAAAATGGCGTTCTACAAATCAAACGCCAAATCAATAAATTAATTATTTATTTTGCCCTATGTTTATCATTAACTTATTATATTCAACTTACTCTTATTTGTGTTTCAGTCCGCCTCCGTAGTGTAATGGTCAGCACGCTCGGCTACCGTTCTGGAGGTCCCACGTTCGATTCCCAAGGGGGGTAAAATAAATATAAGTGATTTTTTCACTGTCATATTTATTCAATATTACCCTGGACTGGTACCTGAAGCGGAGGGCTGATCACCTTTCCTTCATGTGTAAACCATCAAGATGACACTGCGTTTATATGACGCAGTGCCCTATGCACCATTGGGGTGCGGATAAGGGTTTTATTATTATTATTATTAATGTTAACCCAATGTCCCAAAATGCGTAATGAAAATTACTCTTTGGGAATATTATGTGTGTAATATATTTTTAAAATAAATAACTAAAATAATTTAGGGGACAGCAATGTAATGCATTTAGAGGGCTTATGAGTTGTCATCGACTGGCCTAAGTTATCACTACACTTAAGTATCTTTCAATCTTCCCCTTTGAATATTCATATTGCTTAATTTTCGATTAAAATTAAACATTGAGTTTTCCCATCCTTTTCTACTTGGTGATGATTGAAGAATCTCTCAGATTCATTGCCCTTCTCTTGTCACCTTTCAGAAAGGGGAGCAGAATTTGTATCTTATCTCTGATGACGTGGATGAGAGAATATCTCCACTTCCCACCCTATTCTTGGCAGAACTCACCCTTCTATTTATTACTCAACACGCGGAGTGTTCGAAATTTTGGAATTCATTAAGATTCGTTGAATATAGCTTCGCGATAAGCCAAGTGTTATTCCAGCTTTCAGGAATCTCGGGGGATGATAATGTAAGCCAGATGATACGCAAGTTCACGTTTCCTTTAAAATCATTTCTTAATTATCTACAAACATATGAGCAAAAAAAATGGTTGAATTTTCTTTCGGGGAATATTGATTATTACATTCTTCAGAAATATTTTTTTTAATTTTTCCTTGCCTACAGCTACTTTAAATTATTAATATCAAATGGATATATAGCAAACGAATAAATATTTTTCAAGTTTTATTATTTTATATTTGCAAACAGTAAATTCCTTATGATACAGAAACTATACAATATTTCACTTTTTTTAAATGTGTTTGAAATGAAAAGTTTTTGCATACGTACGAGTACATTACATTTGACATATTTAGAATCAAAATTACTATTTCCTCGGTCATTCTCTGGTTCTATTACCAAACTTATTTGCCTCAAAGATTTGTTCAACTATCCTTTCTTCACTCATTCGATTCACATCCCCAAACCATTTCAACACACCTTTCTTAATTTTATCCATAATGCTTGATAAAGCTTGGCACGTTGTCAAGTCAGGAGTTGGAATAATCGGAGGATATACCATATATGAGGAGATGCATGAATGTGGAAGAGGTGAAGATTGTTTGTAAAAACAGATTATTTTTTATAATAGAAATATTCTAGTATTTCCTTTACAAAATATATTTGCAGAATTCTTAGGCGTCATCCAATTCATTTTCACTTTGATATAATCATTATCTTTTTATCTCGAAAATTATTCAGAAATTGATGAAAAGGGCGATTTAATATTATGTAATCTAAGCCATGAATTGGGGTCTCGATTTCCATTTAAATGAGATTTTACGATATCTCTTGAAAGACATTATTAGGTATCCAAGTAAATTAAGGTTAAATCAAAACATACAAGTTGTAATGTACATTTTAGAAAATAATCGTAATCAATTTAATAACCAAGAAATTTAGGTGTGAAATCAGTCATAGTCTGTATATATTTTCTCATTAATTGAGCTTTCAATTCTACGTAGAAACAGTAATTACCAGTTAGTTGACATCGTTACATTTACTGGCACTTTGTATAATCCTTGGTCACCTAAATAATGTCGCCGTGTTAATCTCTACATCTTTCGTTAACTATGAATTAACGGCTATAATAATATTGTCTGAATGGGCGAAACGTTTAAAATTACGAAGTTTAAAACATTCAGGAGATTAAAATATGAAAATCGTTCAAATGGAAAATACTATACTAGAACACTAAAAGCAAGCATTAAAGATTGTAAAATAAAGTGGAGGATTTACGATAATAGGTACAAAATATAGTTAGATGTATTTTTCTTGTTATTACAATATTTTTTAACTATGGATCGAACAAAATAAATTCTAGGAAAAAATGGTTAAAACATAAGTGTTTGAGAATTAAATGTAAAGCAAACTTAGTTAGTCATTTTCAAACATAAATATTATGGTTTAAATTTTTTTTTTAATTAAAAATTAAAAAAATTCAAGATTACGGCTAACGCGACAGGGCGCGATATCTCTAAAATCCGTATTCGAAAAACCCCTTTTAACAATTACAAAACAAGTACTAAATTTGTTATTAAACGCAAAATCTGTAATTCCAGCGACTGGACCATAAATAATCTATTCCGTCAGTCTTTACTCTCAATTTTAAATTCCGGACCATTCAATAAGATCTAAATCATTTATATCTGAAACCCTGTTCAAAGTCAGTAAACTCAAACGGCCAGATAATGACAAGTAACGTATTTAGTTCTACAGCCGTTTGGCAGTTACACGAACATTTATCGAAGGGCCTAAATGCCGGACCAATCATTCATCCATTTCATTGCCGATTTCCCCATTGTTCGGAAAAGGTAATGGCTGTATGGTTTAGGGTTTAGTTTAGGACGGCCGATCGCGGTTTTACGGTTTTATTTTCGCCCATCACGCGATACGTCAAGTTTCCAGTCGCCAGCGCCGCCCCCGTGGAGAGCGGCCTTTCCCTGAACCTATTATTTGAATACAGAACAAGAGAGTTCCGGCTTTCGCCCGCGAGGGTCATTAATTTATAATGTGAAAATTGCTACTCGCCAGTAACGAGTTGGTGAGTTCTAGCCGTTCTACGTATACCTCTAGCACTCGTACTATGAAGGAGGTCGTTCAAAATCTCACTATGTTTCAAGTACCTATTAGGAAATGAATTAAATGTTTTTTAAATGTAAAAATTGCATTAATAAGAAGCACATCATTTTACAACTTGTTGCATAATACACGGCTTTAAAAATAATAACGCAAATTTTATAATTTAAATTTGTAATAATTTAGTTTTAAATACTCTTTCCTGAACTTTTTAAGACAGATTCAGGCACCATGTTATGGTTGAATACTAAACCTGTTTTTAAATAGTGAGTTTAAAAAACATTTTTTTTTTTAATTCTCCTTGATATTGAAATGAATATTTTGTAAAATTTATTTCCAGTTATGTATTTTTTTCCTAAACAAGCCTCTTCAAAATACAGACTTCGGAGGTTATTCCTATATATGAAACTGTATTATAATTATAAAATTTCATCATACACATAATTATAAATTACAAATCACACTAATGTTTCAGTTTTCCCGTGGCAAGGGCACATTTAACAATATTTATTAAAATAACCATAATGAGCGAAAAATAATTTTAATCAAATACGACATAACCGAATGATACGATATACTTCAGATATACCCTATTCTATTATCCGTTTATGAATAGCTCTTATACATTAAGTTTATATTTTTAATTACTTTATAGGTAATATATGCAGGTTGTTCGACTGTATTGCATAATAATCAAAGTTATTTTGACCAAAAGATGTAAATGTTAGATTTTGTTTAATGTGTTTCTGTGTTTTGGATCATGTAGTTATATGTACGTTACCAAAAACTATGTTAATTTTGATATGTGTGCTTTGCTGGAAGGTGCTTTCTTATGTCATGCGAGAGAAAATCTTACATACATTTTAAGGATAATTTTAGCATAAAGTTGTTTGACTGTCATAAGTTGTAATTTGTTCAATATTTCCTCTCTGGGAGACCTTCTCGGCACTTTAAGTATTATTTTTAACATTTGCTATACATATATCAAATAAAAACTTGAAATAATTTTACATTCCATGAAATACTAGTATTTCATAATTCTATCAACGGTTATGTACAAACAACATAATATGTAAGTTAGTACTTCAAAGAATAATAATTTTAACCTCAAATTTCATACTCCGTTGCACTAGAGCCAAGTTGAACAGCGACTCCGGTCGGTTTTATTATTAAAATCACGAGGCCTTTAATTTTGCTCAACAATGCTTTAAATTATTACAGTTTATGCAAAAGTTTGCTCGGGTAGCTACAACTCACAAAGCCGTACTTTGTTACTCTGGTAATTCTATAGCAGGAACTAGACTGCTATTTTTCTGCTCGATATTACTCGTACCCCCTCGGGGTGATGACTTTTAAATTACAAGGCAGAGTGTTTTTATTTTGCAAGTATTCAAACAACCCTTTCACCTATACCGCTTTTATTATTCAAATTGGACGATACACCTTATTCTGGTATTAAATTTTAATCTTTGGTAAACCAATCGATATTATACGACGATTGTGTTTTATTTGTACTAATTTATAAAATAATAGAGTATTGATAGAAATTCTAAATTATTTCATGGATAAAATAATTATAACAATAGTGATGTTACAATGTTATAATATTTCATTCCGACCTGACTAAGGGGTGGGTGCAATAATAGTAGTATAAAATAAAAACTAACTAATTAACTAACCATCACGCCGCTTCTCTGCAGGGGTAGGCAGAGAGAATAGAACGCCACACCACTCTGTCTTTGCAAACATTCTTCGCCTCTTGCACGCCGATTATTACCTGACCGCTTCAAGTATTTGGCATACCTGATCGTGCTTAGTCTCGATCTTCCTCCGCTCCTTTTTCCAATTACATTCGCCTCATAAATTTGTTTTACCGTTCTTTCCTCACTCATTCGTTCTACATGTCCAAACCATCTCAACACACCTTTCTTAATTTATAAAAATTATTTAGTAAAAACAATAATTAGTGGGTATAATAATAATGTGACTTTTCAGGATTAATTCATAAATAAATAAAATCATTTTCAAAAAAAACAAGCATTAAAGATGTTAGTTTAATTCTAACATAATTTTCTCGAATGAACTGACTTGTTATGTTACGACACAATTTTCCGATTGATACCTTAATTTATCGGCGAAATTGTTGATGAAATTTACCCGATATATAATGGGGCTATGTTAACATAATAATATGTGTGTGGGCTCTAACCTAATATGTTACACATTTCCTGTTTGTAAGATGATTCTTGAACTTGCTACTAATCACAATAATATGATGTCACACTATCAACATCACTTAAGGGAGGCTTTGATGTCAATCAGGATTAATTATTGCCTTCGCAATCTTGCACGTAACAAAGGCTCCTAAATAGATGTTCATTATCTACAAGGGGTTGTACGATGTAGGCACGTGTATTTGTATGTAGTTCATGTACAAATTTACTAAACATACATATACTTTCATGTAGGCATTGAACGATGATATAATAGTAATTTTGTTACATGTGACACTGTCAATAATACAAATTTTGTACCTACACAAATATGTATATATAAGTGCAATTTTTTCCGCATTTTAATTCCTAAATTTTAAATATGTTCTTCCTTATCCAATTTTCTAGCATTTCTCATGTATGTGATTAAAATCCAGGATTCGGGCCCCACATACGAAAAAGTTTATGCTCAGTAAAAAGCTCTTTCATTCTTGTAATTATAGATGTCTCTAGTGAAATTCTAGTGATTCAAGCACCATGTTTCGAATTTGAACAATATATATAGATGTTCCAAGAATTTGAGTAGTGTGGTTGTCAATCATGGGTAGAATTGGTGAATGTTGCACGTGTGTAAAGTGATCACTTAAATCAGCCTGTGACGGTCGTAAGCCCCGTAAATGCCCAGACTTCCATATTCTTCTTCATCTATGATGAGATATAAAAAATGTTGAATTAATTTTGCAACTGTTGGTAATCGAACACGCGACGCCAGTTTCGTAGTCGAGCATCAGTCATGGTTGTAAGCATGACAATGATGGTTTACTCTCTTTTTCATTCGAAAACATCAATATTTTCTTCTCCATTTGGTGTATAAGACATTAGAAATTTCGCCACACCTTAATTTTATAAGATAAATTATTAAGTGAAGTAAATCCAAGGGGATATAAATTTTCTTATTTGGACTCCTCAGTCAATCACAGTAAAGTTACTGCCTATAGCAGTGACGGTATTTTATCATACATGCATACATTATACAATGCACCACATACTTGTATTGTATAATGTAACAGCTTGAAATGTCTTTTTTCACAATTTTTAATTAATCCATGGGTCGTTTTTTTATTTGAATGGGTATAATATGATACAGATGCCTCCGTCGATGCCAGATCGACAAAACTGTAATTTAATTAGTTTGAGTAATCCTCACAGCAGTTGTGTGAAATGAAGCGCCGCGGTGGCAGTACGCCACGCTTGTAACTTGTACCCACACCATCCATGACAGCTGACTGAAGCTAGCGGCAGTGGCGCAGCCTGTAGCCTGCGAGGGAGGATCGCTGCTAATTTGCACCCTCATCCCTCACAAATGTCAACGCAACTTTACCGCTCAAGTGACGTACGAACGTTCACAAAATGTTCCAATTTAATTATTACACAAATTCAATTGGTATTATATCCTTACCAATGACAGGCGCCTTGGTGTAGTTGGGTAGATGCTTCACTGCGAAACTGGCGTCGCGGGTTCGATTCCCGCCGATTGAAAAGTGAATCCAAAATAGATTCACTTTTATATATTTTTTTTGACATCTCATCAAAGATGAAGAAGAATATGGAAGTCTGGGCATTTACGGGGCTGACGACCGTCATAGGCTGGTTTAAGTGATCACTTTACACACGTGTAACATTCACCAATTCTACCCATTATTGACAACCACACTACTCAAATTATTGGAAGTTCTATATATATGTACCAATTTTTAAACATTGTTCTTCGATCACTAGAACTTCACTAGAGATATCTATTGGTGAGATGAAAATAAGATTTTATTGAGCAGAAACTCTTTTATTAGTATGTAATTTGAGATAATCCAGATTTTGTGAACAAATATTTGGACACACTCAAAATGTTGTAGATTCACTTTTAATTAGTCTGGGAATTTGTGGACTATTTTTCCTCATTTACTTTTCCCATCCTTACTATCCTACCTGCAGACAAGGCTCTAAATGTAGAGGCTTTGCGGGTTATTCCTTTAAAAAAAACCTATTGAGATCATGAAAGTGCGTACTTTCATATGCATAATAATAAATATAATAAATTTGGATAATTTACATAGCGCCATTTTCTTAAAATACTACCTCAAGGGCGCACATTACATAATATGTAAAATTTCTGTAGTATAAATGCCAAAGCAACTTTATCACTATAGTGACGTACGAACATTCACAAAATGTTCCAATTCAATTATTACACAAATTCAATCGATAATATATCCTTACCTCACCTATTGACAACATCAAATTACGTACTTCCATATGCATACATCCTTCTAACCCTTATCCGCACCCAATTGTGCATAGGGCACTGCATCATATAAACACAATGTTATCTTGGTCGTTACTTACATTAAGGCAAGGTGATCAATCAGGGACCAGTCCAGGGTAATATAAAAAAATATTAAAGTGTGAAATCACAAACATTTATTACCACCCCCCCCCCCCCCGGGAATCGAACCCGGGACCTCCAGTACGGTAGCTAAACACGCTAACTATTACACATTGTTGACATTTTATTTTATTTTTTATATTAATTTGGCAGTCACCTAGTGAGAAATGTTTCTGCCAGTGTCAATAAATTACATTATAAAATTTCTGTAGTACATATAATATTTAATTAATTTTTTAAATGAGAAAAAATGTAATTATTTCACAAGAAATTTATTCCGAAGTTGTATGTAGAAAAATGATCCTTTGTCGTGCGATCCTAATTTTATCAAGCATATTAAAATAGGTTACTTTTTTCAAATTCGAGGTTTAGTTCTCAAAAGTAAATACATCCTTCGAAAAAACTCTTTGTCCAATGATCTTCCAAGGGAATTTAAAAAAAATATGAGATCTCAAATGAAAATCTGTTTACACGAAAAAAAATATGGTGAAAAAAAATCTTTGAAACGAAGCGAAATGAACTGGGTTACATATTTCAATCAGTCGATCAAAAGAAAACTAGTAGGTACATAAGCACGTGACTCTACCTAAATATGAAATAGTCAAATTTCTTTTCAAAACAATAATACCTCCCAAAACGCATGTATCAACCCATTTTTTTCGCAATTTCGATGGTTAATTTCATATCCATTATCCACTCAAGTTTTAGTCCAGTTCAGAGTAAGAGTAATAAGAAGATTATACCCGCAATTTACTATAATTAATAAGTCGAAAGCAGCAAACCCACATCAGACACCGAATTCTGAAAATGTAAGTAGTGTGGTTGTTAATCATGGGTAGAATGGTGAAAATATATTTGAAAAGCAAGAAAATCTACGTTTACATTAAATATTATTTTTTTGGTTAAATTGATTCAGCTGGAAATCAAATTTGAGGTCCTTGAATAACAAGTAATAAAAACTGAACAATTAATTTCTTATCTTTGTTTTGCAAATACATATAAATGTTGTACTAATTGATTCTAACAATCAGATTTACGATACCAAATTTGTAATCTGTAAATAAATTGGAAATTATGGTATCTTGTAACTTCTAATTATAATTAAAATTAATATTGCGAATTATTATATTTTCAAAAACTAACCATCACGCCGCTTCCCCGCAGGGGTAGGCAGAGAGAATAGAGCGCCACACCACTCTGTCCTTGCAAACATTCTTCGCCTCTTCCACGTTCATGCATCTCCTCATACATACCCGCCGATTGTTACGACTCCTAACCTGACCACTTTCAAGTATTTGGCATACCCGATCGTGCCATGTTTTTCTCGGTCTTCCTCTGCTTCTTTTCCCGCTAACATTCGCCTCATAAATTTGTTTTACCGTTATTTCCTCACTCATTCGTTCTACATGTCCAAACCATCTCAACACACCTTTCTTAATTTTATCGATAATGCTTATCTCAGCTTTGTATTCCTTCCTTATTTCACTATTCGCACATCTATCATACATCGTTTTGTCACACATTCTTCTGAGAGATCGCATTTCAACTGCATTCAGTCTACTTTCATCCTTCTTTTGCCAACTCCATGTTTTTTTTTAATTATATTTTCACGGGTATCAAAAATATTGCCGAGAGTGCATCCCTGGCTTAGCGGACTAGCGGAAGAGGGAGGTGGGAGGAACTGTCAGTTGGGGTGAATATTCATCAATCAACATCCCCTCGCCAGCCATGCACACCCACTCCCCACAGAGATCACCAACACTCCCACATCTGTCCAGCATTGTCATTGTGTTTAATCGGACATTCCGTGAAACTGATTTATAAATTTAAACAGGATTTAGGGGTTATTTTAAGGAATGATAATTTTAAGCATCGTTTGATCGTAACCCTTCATTTCTCGCCTTCATATATTTTTTTTAATATGGCGCTGTTTGACGCTACTGAAAGTTAACACTTTCCTTATCATTCATCGTTAATTTAGAAAATTTAAGTGAAAGTTGACTAGATGAGGTACAAATGCGGTGCAAAAAATCATGTTGAAATTTTTTGTACTTAAAAAAAATTAGACTTAAAAATTATGTAAATATAGCAGTCTTCATATGATTTTTTTGTAAAACGAGTATTTAAAAAAAAAGTATTTTTTTGCATTTTAACATCATTCTCCTGTATTGTAAGAAATTCAGTGTTACAAGAATGCAATTGTCTAAAAAATATAAGCACGAATAGGTTTTACGTGCATTTTTTTCTTAAAATATGAAGTTTTATATTTTATTGGAATTCAAGCCACCTTCGTATTCTGACATGCTTTGTTTTAAAAGTATTTAATATAAACTACATAAATAATAGAAATAAAAATGTTTATTATGAAGTAGAGTGCATTCATACCTTTATTCAGGAATTTATAAATTGAGTAACCAAATACTTTTTTTGTCTTCAAATATTTCCCCACATTTTTTACTTCGCTTATCGTAAAATAAAATTGTTTATTTTTTCAGGGAATTCATGTGAGGGTAGAAGAAACACGCAATGAGACTTCGTGCACCTACCGTAAGTACTTTTTTGTTATTTTCTGCTACTCAGCTAATTTGCCACCCCTCGTTCCTTTTATTATTTTTCATTCATTGACACATATATACACATAAAAGAAAACATACACATAGCAGAAGATAGATATAATGTGCCAATTTAAGTACAAGGTGTTGAAAAGAAATATAATCAAACATATTTGTACCCCTAAATACGTAGACATACTCGTAGGTATAGTACACAAAAACAAATTATTTAATGGGCTCAGTATATTAAAAGCATTATTCGAATCAAAATTTCACCCATATAAAATTATTTACCCTCCAGATTGACAAGAAAAATCGCTAAAAATTTTTAAGTTATCAAAAATTCACCGAAATAAAATTATTTACCCTCCAGATTGACAAAAAATCGTTTAAAATGTTAAATGTATCAAAAATTCCATAAACACATATGGTATATGAATAAATCCAGTCTTAAAAACCTTTTAACAGAGATATTCTGCCTACTTTAATGTCAGTAATGAATATGTATCCAAAAATAAAACGTTAATGTTGAGACATCAATTCATTTATAAATAAATACAAAATAAAATTAGGTATTGTAATGGTTACATTTCGTGTTGAAGGTATTTTAATATATTATTCCAATCCAATGGTGTATAAAGCACTGAATCGTATCTAAGCAGTGTAAGTTTGATCGTTAATTACATAAATTGAATCAGGTTCCAATTCAGGGTATTGTCAAATAAATATTTGAATGAAAAATCAATTATAATGTATTTAATTCGACACCCCCTGGGAATCAAATCCGGGTCCTCCAGCATGGTGGCCAAACCTTCAAAAACTGGATGTATTCATATTTATTTTATTCACTTTTAGTGATGCATCAATATATTTTTATAAACGATGTTTGTACTCGTTAACAGTATATTTGAAGAGCATACTCGAACAAGTACTTAACAAAATCGAAAACAATTATCGCAGCTGTTAGCTGGACTGGAGTATGCATGCATGTATGTATGTTTACATGCATCTGCGGGTTATTCGAGAGTGGAGGCAAACAATGAAAATTCATTACAAAATCGCGATAGAAGAGAGTGCTTAACGGAGTAAATGGATCCAATAAATCCTCACCGTGCGCCGATAAACAGCGAGTTCGCACCCTCTGCTCCCCTGCGCTCCTGGTACCGCGCGGCGCCTCCCTCCCTCCCAGGGGATGTTAAGTGCATTACCAGGGGATCCGCCCTGGACGTCAACAAAACTAATCTGATTACGTCAGAAGTTTAGCACCGAGACAGCATTTCAAAAAGTTCACTTTTCTCACAATAATGGATGAAATCGTATCATCTTGTTGCATTTATTACTCCTTTAACTTTTATAACGATATTTGGCTGTTTTCTGAGTGGCTTTTCGATGCAGTTTACTCAAGAAGTTTGTGCTTTCTATTATGTAAATTTATACAAATTCTTCATTTCTCTTTTGGTGGTTCGTTCCAGAAAACTCATCGCAAACGCAATGAGTTTTCGGGGAAATAAACACAATTGAAATGAATAAATTGATTATTTTTGTATGCAAATTATTATACAAAATATAAAAAAAATATTGTTTTGTATTTCCCCCTATTTTTTTAATGATATATTATATCTTAACAAATTATTTATAAGAGTTGACGGACCGAAAAATATGATTCTAAACTTCCTAAAAAATGAACAACGGAAGGCTTTAAAAATTGAAAAGCTGGTTTTATATATTTAAATAAGAGCTTAATCAAAACGACAGTGTAAATAGTTTTTCCTAACATTTTCCTTCTACAGTACACTGCAGTGATAAGTACCATACGTACGTATCTGGTATCAGATTACTTTGGTGCTATAAAATTAAAGGTATTTTTTCTTTCGCTGGTTGAGTTACCCTGGTTTTACCATGCAGGAACATCTCTATTCTCCCGGTGCCCATAAAACCTGCAAAATTGTAAATTAAAACGAAAAACGCACAAACAATAGCACACCCTCTGCATGATACTTGCTTATATGTTAATGTGTGTATACAAACACACACCTATAGATTCTATTCTCTACGCTCGTGTGTGTTTATTTATTCACACCCTAATTTCGAATAATATAAGGGCGAGAATTCAATATACTATATGAAAAACGTTGTCCAAAATAATATCAAAAGTAGGTACATAAATTTTAGTATCTAGGCCAAAAAAAATAACAAGTAATGAGAGCGTTCTCGTCATTTATTAAAAACAATAAATACATCTAGTTTTCAATTTCAATATAAATTAAGAAGAATTTAGAATTCTGAGTATTTACAGGGCTAACGACCCGTTATAGGCTGGTTTAAGTGTTCACTTGATATACGTAAGATGTCAAAATGTAAAAATAATCCTATGTAGAGAAACCCCGATTAGTGAACAAGGATTTGGACACATTCAAAATGTTATGATTAAAATAACTGGTAAAATTATAAGGTCATAGAAAATTTACTATCATGTTTTCAGGCGTTTCATAGTATGGTGTAATATTGTAATTCATAATGAATCTTGTATACATTTAAAAAGGGACCCTGCTATAAAAAAAGTCGCAAGCCCTGTAAATACTCAGATTTTCGTATTCTTCTCCATCTTTGTTGAGATGCTAAAATAAAAGAACTCGTCGATGAAGAAAGATTTGGAATGTTGTCTTTAAATACTGTCTAAATACTTCGACAAGAAATAAGAATTTCCAAAACACTTTATCACGCAAGAAAAATAATCTGATTTGCCTGTAATTTTAATTTAGTCGCGTGTTTTAAGCATATTGTGTACCTTAATTTAAGGTAATGTAGAACCATCATCCCAGATTCTGTAACGAATCGCTCCATATTTACCTAGTAAAGAGCTATGATTTTACATTTGATTTGCAATAATACAAAATAATTATAGATTACGCTTTTTCATTCTAGATCCAGAAAAATTGTTACTAATGTCCTTTTATTATGATTACATAAAATGTGTAGATATCACAATTCGTTAAGCTTTAGAAAGCTTGAGTTTCCATAAATTAATTCAAAATTTGAGCTATTTACTTAAATTTGAGTATAATAGGTTTTGGTTTCATTTTCATATTTAAGGGGATGAATGTTTGAATGAATAATATTAGTACAGAATTATGCTGAGTGTTCTAAGCTAACATAATTACTCAAAAGCTTACATGAAATTCCATTTTGGTGGAGAACTTGTTAAAACTTTCCTTTTATCTAACATTATATAGAAATAAAATACCAAAATCCTTTGAATGTTGACTGGGTTCCAATTTATGAGTTTTCAATTATGTTTCTGAATTTA
Source organism: Brachycentrus maculatus (assembly GCF_059751285.1). Lineage (NCBI taxonomy): Eukaryota > Metazoa > Arthropoda > Insecta > Trichoptera > Brachycentridae > Brachycentrus > Brachycentrus maculatus. The sequence continues at coordinate 1,728,067 of NW_028281145.1, forward strand.
CGAAAATTATTTTGAGGATAGCTCATGGACACGATATCATCATCGCTAAAATTTCAATTCACCAACTATATTTTGTATCGAATTTTTAACGTTTTTTTTTTTTAATGTTTGCATTCAAAGAGTGCCGCCTTTAACCCTTATGTTTAAATAGAATATATAATACAAATATACGAGTATACCGACATGACCTACGAAGGTAATCTATTTTCAAATCACATGAGTAAACTTAAGTTAATTTTCTTGTAATACTGTTTTAAATGTAAACATTATTAAATACTACTTTTCAGTTTATTTATTTTTTAAATATTAGAGAAAACATTCATATTAGAGCTATGAAAATTGGACCAAATCGCGTAAAAAAGTACTTATATTTGCAATTACAGCACTTCGCGTAGGGCGTACATACTCGTTTATGTATTTACAATGTTATTTGATTATCGCGTGCCATTATGTTGTATCTATATATCCTTTATGTATGAAATTGTGTATATGTATGTGTTCGTTTTAATATTCGGAACAGCTTCTTTTTAGAGACCTGTGGGGATGTAGAATAGAAAGGAAAAAATACACACTCTCGAAGTACAAGAGCTTAACCGCATTATTGGAGAGAATAGCATAACTAGCATTAAGATATGTCAAAAGTAAAAATGTCTAGCAAATTAATTACATTAGAATTTTTGTATACAATATTAAATTTTAAAAAAAATTTAAAACACCACAAACCCCCAGAACTATTGAAAATAAGGCTTTCTTAAACTCATTTTGCTATTGGTGGGAATCGAACCCACGATGCCAATTTTCCAATCGAGTATCTAACCAAACCACACTCAACACCCAAGTAAGTGTGTAAACGTAAAATAAATAACATTTTTTACCTTTTTTTATGTATTGTATATTTCGTTGTTTTTCATTATTTTCCATTCTTGGTTCTTTTAAGGTTTCATATTTGTATTCAAAAAATATTTTGTTCCTCAAAATAGATTTGACGAAGTTTGCTACAAAAGACGTAATGAAAGCTCCGACCTCTTTTTGTGCATACATATTGAAAATTAATATGCCACGGAGCACAACACGACAAAGTCTTTGACAAGCTGCTTCATGAAATATAACTTCCTTCCTCACAACGTAACCCAATCATCTTAAAAGCTTTTTAAGGAGATAATGCAATCAGGAGTGACTTTGTCGTCGTCTTTTTCCTGTGGATTCGAGCAAAAACATTATCAACGTTCAATACCTACCCAGTTACCTATAATAAGCCTATTCTTTGAACTTTTCTTCTACCTTTCTAAACTAATACTGAAAGTGAATTCTTTGAAATGCTAGTTGAAAATTCTGATATATTTTAAATGTAAAATACATTTATATAACCTAATTCGTATTCATGGAAAAAAATCGGTTAATAAACTGAATTGACAGCAGTTTATTAGGCTTTTATTATATTCCAATATATGGATATTGTACTAATTTTCATAAGATCATTTTTACAATAGTTTTTATAAAGTACACTTAAAAACACCGCCCATTCAATGACAAGCATTTTTTAAAGTTGTTATATTTATGTTATTAGATTTACTTATTGTAATAATTTAGTACGTACGATACTTTTCTAGCTTATTGATTTAAAACTATATATTCCAATCAACCACATACTGTATTCGTATTCACATTTGGTTGCATTCGAGTCGGGATATTTGAAGACCCGAGTTTAATAGGAGGAACCACAGAGAACCATCGTGGACTTCAAACGTCGGGTTCAAGATGAAGTGGCTCAAATCTGTCCGAAATAAGAAACATTTTCAGTTATATTTCAGTTGCTACTTTTCTTGTTGCTTTTCTTTTCTTGTTAGTTACTTGAGGTTTCTTGAGGTTTCTTGAGGTTTTTGGATATTTTATGTGGTAACAACAAACTAGAAAAATACTGAAAATTTAAAAAGAACAACAAATCATTCATTATTTTAACCTACCTTACTGTATCTTCGTTTTGTGTATTTGAATAAGAATTTATCTTAAAATAAATTAAATCTTTACTTTTTAAGTTACAATGAAGTTTAGGTATAATGTTATTTTTCAAATATAATATTATACGTCTCTTGTGTTGTAGTAAAAACAGAGGCGGCCATTAGTTCACCTCTTATGGGCGCGTTTGTTTTATTTGATCAAAGGGATCATTTCCTTACTACAGAGCACCAAACCAAACCCACAGTAATTCATTGAAAACCTTTTACCAACAGCTCTAAAGGTATACACGAACCCGCTTCTATGCGTAAGAGTTTAGGGTTTTAATACACTTTTATGATATCCATTTAACAGAAAAATACAAAGCCATAACAGGTAATTATTATTGTAACCTTAACCTATCAAAATGTTTTTAAAAAAAGTAACCGTTCTTTAATGGTTGAAATCATATTTCACGCCAAGTACAAAAAAGTGTGGATCGTATGTTTGATTATTTTTTTTTAAATAAGCATTCCCCATGCCTTGCGATTCGTGGCCTTCACTTTGTAAGAATTTTCCTCGAACCATGTTTCCATTCGGAGTTCTATACGTACGGAGAATTGGTCGGAGCCCTTTGTCGGAAAACATCAAAGGTAAAATAGGAGTGGCTCTTTCAAAGTTGAAAGGTTATATTATGGCATAATGATTATTTTCAATCGCGTTGTCTGTGTGACGAGGAATTGAATATAACGCCAAAAGGACGAACTCGTAGACAATATATGAAAAAATACATGCATTCTTGGAGATTTTTTTTAATTTTTGAAGAAATCGAATACGTTTACTTATTGTACACTTATATATACATGTATGTATGTGCCGTCTTCAAATAAAAAAATCTCTATTCTGTATTTACTTGTTCAATGTATACAAATTTGTAAAAATGCGACGTGTAATTTTATAAATAATTATTTTATAAAATTACAAAGTCAATCAACGTTGAAACCATTTAAATATATATCTTACCTTCCTATTTATTTGAAAATCTTAATTTATGTATTAATTTTAAATCAAACACAGATTTTTTGAGTCTACTAAGTTGTATTTTATTAACAAAAACACATAAAAAATTATATTGTGACAATTGTTTCGCCTTGTTAGGGCATTATAATTATCAACATTCGTTTGATAATGCCCTAACAAGGCGAAACAATTGTCACAATATATTTTTTTATGTGTTTTTGTTAATAAAATACAACTTAGTAGACTCAAAAAATCTGTGTTTGATTTAAAATTAATACATAAATTAAAATGGAGTTCTACAAATTAATACAAAAATTAAAATTAAAGGGATTTAAAATTAATACATAAATTAAAATGTAGTTCTACAAATCAAACGCCAAATCAATAAATAAATGAAAATCTTAAGTTAGACATCAGTGCTAATTTTATAAACTAAGGTTGAATTAAAATTTGAAGAATTTTTAATGAAACTTAATTGAAATGATATTCAAAACGAGCGTCATTTAAAAGGGCTGTTACTTCGAAGGTAGACATATTAATCAAAATAAATAAATAATGTTAATGATAAAGTGCATTAAAACGAATTATTCGAGCTTTAATTGAAAGTGTGATGAAATGACAGTTGTGGAAATTGCAGCCGCCGCAGAGTGAAGTGCGAATCGGGCTTTAATTACAGTGCGTATTAAATCGTGAGGGCTAGGTTCAGTTTACAACCATTTGTGCTTACTGCTCACTACACGCTTGTCCGATTTGTTTGAAAGTTGCACAAAGCGCCGCTCGCAAATTTATGACTTAATTTAATCAGTCTTGTATGGCGGCGACTGCGGGACGCTATAACAGGTAGCCGTAACCTGCAATACCGCATAATTAGATACGACTCGATCATCGGCTGGGCTCCCGTGTGAAAATTCATTTTTAGGTGCGCCAAAATATTGACGAATTCGGCCTAATTTTATTAAATCGTTAATCATTTTGAAACCATCAGTTTTATTTCTTTTTTATTGTAAAAAAAATAACAAGACGGCCAACGAATATGTAGGTAGTATACTTATTTTTACCTGCTTGATTTCATTAAAATTAAGCGTTTTGTATTTTTTGGTAAAGAGTACAAATTAACGATTAAGATAACATACGATATGATACGATACAGTGCTTTATACGTCATTGGGTGTAGATAAGAATAAAAAGACGAAGAATAATAAATCACTTAATAACACGAACCGATCGAGATCTTTAATATAAAACATCAATAAATATTTTGATGGGTTCTAAAAAAGAATGAATTACAAAATTCCAATTTTTAAATGTGTTGTAGAATTAAAAAAACAACACTAAAATTAAATATGAGCCCACGATTATGCTAATATTCCCAGTAAATTGTCAGCAAAAGTATTACATCCAAAAATCTCATCTTTTTCTTAAAATGAGGAAAAAAAGTCGTTCAAAACTATTTTTTGTTGAGTTTTAATCAGATTATTTTTCAGTTTTAAATGCACTTTAATTCGCATCATTTTGGCAACGTGATACGCTCCTGAATGTTTTCAAAATTTGGATAAACATTTAATTTGTTTAACATTATATTATAATTCAAGATTTATGATTTTAAAAAAAAAAACTATTGGAAAGTCTCAATGATGTATATTAATACCTCATCAGATTTGAACTTTAAGTACCGTGCACCGACGCCACATGTATGGTTTATGGGACACGCAATCGGTAGCAGAAACAGAATATGTAATTATAATACTTCAAGCAAAGAAACTCTACACAAATCATGTTAAACGCGATTGATTAAGTTGTGTATTTTTGAAGTCACTTGACTTGTTACTTTTCTTTGATCATAATTTATCACGAGACAGTCTCTTATGAAATCATAATGTGTTTGTCTGAGAAATAGCGCGATGTTGCTGACATCAAAGACTACGATCTAATTGAAAAATCGTGTTCCCGTCATTTCATTGATACATAGAGAAATATAGGTGTTTACGTTATAAATTGAAATTATACGAGTTTCGTACTTCTTTCTTATCTTTTATATCGTTTCCTCAATAAACAGAGTAATTCAAACAAGTTATACGATCCGACGCGTTATTGCGCCTCGTAGACTCCTTCCTTCGGAGGTGTGTAAAGAGTTCTGCCGCCATTATCAACAAACGAAGGTGTTTTTATAACTATTTACTGTTTACGTTGGACGCCTTACTAATAAAGGTATAGCTAACGAAACATACAAAAGGAAATAGAATATTACCCCATATAATTATAAATACCTACAAAATTTCTTATTTAGCATTTTTAGATGAGATATGTATTTTTAGTATATGTGTATACAACACAAGATTAATTTCGTTGGTAGATTTAGGTGCAAAACCAACACTTTATGTACCCCTGGTCATAGGACTGGCAAAAACCTTTTTTTCTTTTATTTATATATGTATATATTTTGTCTGTTAATTTGTTAGTAATATTTTGAAATCTGCATCGTAATAAGTAGAATTAAACTTCTAATTTCGTCCTTATGTAGTCCCATTTATGTTAATCTTTTGTTCGAAAATGAACCAGTGCACAAGTCCATGAATATTATTTTTTGGAATAATCTAATGTCTAATTAATTGACTCTGAAATCCAACTACTGCGTATGCAACACAACTTACTGGATTTACTCTTTATGATTAAAGTTACATACTGTAATTTCACGTCATTCTTGAGTGAAGGCTTGTATTCTATTGTACAGGAATCTAATAAGAAATGATTCCTATTTAAAGTTAAAACACGTTAAAATTTTCGAACATTAAACCATATTATCATCGTATTATGTGAGCGTAACAAAGTATTATTCCAAGTTGATGTTTATTTATATAATTGCATTATTTTTCAGCAATGTTACTTAAAATTTATCGCGATGAAATATCTATCAATGCCTAAATAACAACATTTTTTTGAGAACTCAACATAGGTGAAGAAGAATATGGATGTCTGAGCATTTACAGGTTTTAAGACCATCGTAGGCTTGGTTAAATGATCACTTTACACACGTGTAACGTTCACCAATTCTACCCATGATTGAAGACCATACTACTCAATTTTTTAAACTTCTAGATATATTGATCAAATTCAGAACACAGTGTGCGCGAGTTCACAATAGCTATCTATGGCGGGACGACGAAAGACTTTATTAATTAGAGACTCTTTCCATTTGTTTGCCCAGACATCCATATTCTTCTTCGTCTATGTTAACATGTAAAAATAATGTTAGCAATAACTTTTTTACAACATTTTGAGAGTGTCCAAATACTTAATCACAAATCTGAAAGTTGTTATGTCAAAAAATAATATTTAAAAAAATAATAATAATAATATAAAAAACAACTCCTAATTGGAGATAACCCAGATTTGTGAATAAGTATTTGAACACACTAAAAATTTTGCATCTTAATAAGAACATAATATGTATCAATATTTAGCTATATTTCGTATGTTATTGGAACACGATTTAGCAGAAAGAGAGATACTTAAGTTTATCTAGATGGAATATTGATCAATATTCCGTTTCAATAACAACTTCAACTGTATCGAAATAAACCTCTTAATTCAACATCTCGTATGTTATTGGAACACGATTTAGCAGAAAGAGCGCAGAACCCAGAACAGCCCCGGGCGAGAAACAATAGGGCAAAGGTGTTAAATAAAAATCCTCGTGGAGCCCCCTGTCACGACATAATTCGCGCCTCTGCGGCTCCGCGGCGGCGGATCAAAGGCCCCGGCGGCCCCTTTCATGTGCCCCCCGTGCTTCTCACCTACCTGTTTATTATATTATTATTATTTCTCACTTTGATTTAACATCCGTCCGCCGCGCGCCGCCTTCTGCGCGGTCCGCAGTCCGCGCTCTCGTGGTCTCCCTATAGCAGCGAGCGGCTACCAGCGGCGGCGCGCCAAAATACTTTACTTCATTCTCAGAGACGAGTTCCAAAGAAAGTGGCATTCGCAATAGGCAACAGTCATGACTCCAAAATGTTTTATGTGTATATCATAAAATAACACTCTTCTTGTTGTTCTTATTTAGCCTCTACTACTGGATATAGGTCTTTTCTACTTTTCTTTTCTACTAGAACCTGTTGCTACTTACAGCCAATTTCTACCGCCCCACAGCAGCCATGTCGCCATCTTTTTGAGGTCCTCCGACGCCTTTTTTTCTCCCAAAGTCTCCATCTCAACATTTTAGGGGTCCACTTTGCGGTGTCCCGTCTTGCAAAATGTCCCGCTCGTTGCCACTTGAGCCTTGCTACACGATTCATTATATCCACTATTCTGATTCTGTTCCTAATTTCTTATTTAATCTGTCAGACTTAAACCAAGCATGGATCTTTTCACTGATCGCTATAAAAAAAACATTGAATAACATAAATTATATCACATAGGTAAGAGGCCATACCCAATAATTACACTAGTAGGAGTATTTTCTACTTGAATTCACCCTCAGCGAGGTGCATCGATTGTGGATATCGATATCGATATGGTATTAAAATCTAGGAACAGTCGTTTGTCATGTTGATCGCCGACATCCGGGAAACCTGACAAATAACTTGTAAAATAAATAAGGAATATTATAATCTTTTGAGCTATAACATCAGCGGAGTAATGATGAAAAATATATCTTAATTGTCATTAAGTTATAACACAACTCATCATACAAGTAATACTTAATGATACAACATTTTAGTAATGAGTTAATGATAAAAGTAAAATCTGGATTAATATAATGTGTCATTATCTTGACAATCTTTGCCAAAGATGGGGGAAAATGGTAGACCACTCGTTTATGAGATTATGTCAGAAAATCACATTGAGAAAGATTGAATGAAGAAGGGACATGAGTCGGTCAAGAATTGTGTTATTCGATGTGATTTATTTAAATATAACGAAACCATTCTGTAGTTTTTTTTTTCAAATATACCTCTTTAAATAAGCAATCCAAAAAAGGTCAAACAATAAAAATCAACGCCGCCCCTGTACAAAAACAACTCCAGGCTGGCACATTAAAGTAATATAATAGAATGCACGCTAGCTACGTTTTTTAAAACAAAATTTATAATTTAATTATCACTGATTCCTATACGTTCGAATTACATTCCTACGATGAACATTAATTATTATTGATGTACCAATATATTGTATAAACGTATTTACATATAACATGACGAGCATTGAGATGTTTCGGTTTATCGGTTTGTATCATGTAAAGTCCGATAACGCGTAAAGAAAAGTTAATACTATTATTTCTAGAATCCGAATTATAACTACGTTTACAAGTTTATCTTCGTTGAACAATCTAAAAAAATATATAAAAAAATATGTATATAATTTGATTCATTGAATATTATTGGACTCCGTAATGATGGGCACTGTAATACGGAGGTACGAATACCTTAAGAAATTTATATGAAAATATTTAATTACTATTTTCCCAAATCTTATTCTTAAAGGCGTGATTAATTTTTTGAGCGCAAGTCTCCGGTTCGATTCCCAGGTGGGTCAAAATAAAAATGAGTGATTTTTAGTATCGATTAAAACACTCGCCTGCAGTGCCCTATGCACCATTGGATGTTCATAGAGTCAGAAGATGAAGAAAGTGTGTCATATATTCAAAGCACACAACTTTTTTTTTTAATAAAATTCATAATTTTGGAATTTTTATGGAATCAGGTTTTGGGTACGAGAATGCGAATTAGATTGATATATGTATATTATGTAGATCTCAACTCTGGGATAAGATACATATTTTTTTATAAATATCTACTTTGAGACTTTGGTACGTGATTTTATGTAGGTCTCAACTTCTTCTTCCTGGCTACATCCCGGCTTATTGTCCTTGTAGACTGCTGGGGTTAGCTCTCCTCGTCCTCAGGTTATATGTCTTTCTGTCCAGGATAACGTCACCTAGGCCATGCCTTCGAATGATGTTGTCTTTCTGCTTTATGTAGGTCTTAACCATGGAAATAATATTCATAATATTATATAAATCCCAACTCTTCAAATTAGGTAACATACATTACAAGATTTTAATTGTTTCGGCATTCACTTTGTGGTAAGACAAGGACTCTTTACCACTTTAGGATTTTTATTTAGTGTTTTTACCATTTTAGTAACAAAACAAAAACAAGTATTTTCATTTACTATTCTACATTACAAGAGTTGAGACCAACGTAATATACATGCATTAGGTTGGTCTCAACTCTTTTGTATGGTTTAAATAGGCAGATAAATTATATAGGTACTGATTTTATTTTCAAATCAGTATAAATTGTTACAATTGTTACATTTTACTATGTCTCTATTACAGAATACAATAAAAAACCTTTTTTACCAAACTTTTGTACAGTTGGTACATCGGCGGGCTTGTTTCGAGCACTACATCTAATCAGCCAATATTTATGATAATTACTTCTACATTTCTCTTCACTTGAGCATGATATTCAGACAACTTATATGTATGTATGTCTCATTAATTATGTATCAATCGGTATAATTTAGTACATTGAAGTTATCGATTTTGCCTCAAGGGATATTACCATACACTCTTTAAAGAAATGCTTGTTAAATCAAATCTACAAACGCCTGCAAAAGAATACATTTCTGTTAATCCTAGTTAAAAACATATTTCTTCAAGTTGATATTTGCAGTATGAAAAACTTTGAATGTCCATTTTTTGTTAATTTTAAATAGTATGAAATAATAAAATTTTAATCATAGTATTAAAATTTTTGTACATTTTTTTGGGTTTAGTTTTATAAATATGTATATCATACATAGATAGATAATATAAGAAAACTAAACTGACTAACCATCATGCTGCTTCCCCTCAGGGATAGGCAGATAGAATAGAACGCCACACCACTCTGTATTTGCAAACACATTTAGACTACTGATCTGATCGTCAACCAAGCTTAGTTTACCTCGGTCATCCTCTGCTCCTTATTCCTACTATTACTATATTCTCCTAATACATTTGTTATACCGTTGTTATACGTCCAAACCATCTCAATACACCTTGTTAATAAATATTTTTTTGTTTAAAAAAATATGTATGAAAATACTGAGTTGAACCCCTCAAATACCTACGCAGTAACTTATGTAGTCATGTAATGGGTAGTAGGACACATGTTTCTCCGAATAGCAGAAAGTACTTCCAATAGACATCTGCTCGAACACACGATAATGGTGTTACCGCGTAACCTCTAATTATTGAAGAGCCGATGATTTGAGGAATTGAGAACAACTCCCCCTCTAACAAGGTGCTATGGGTTGGCAATTTCCCCGCAGATTATCTAACATTATCACTTAATGGGCTACCAAATGATACTGGATACCATCACGGATCTCGAGCAGAGATAGTACCCCGTTATAAGATAAGTGCGAGTAATTAGAGGTGTTGTCCAATAGTACCTAATTTACCAGCTCGAGTTTCGCCGGTGGAATCGCCCTTAGCTCAAGTAACAAGGGCAGCCGTCGATTATAACACCTGAATTATGGCCAAATAACCATTGGCGCCGCGGCATTTCGCCTTTTTTGGCAGATGTCCGATATTAACAAGGGGATGTAACATCTTGATTTGGGGGGATGAACGAAATTGGCCGCGGAGGCGGATCGAAAGCTGTCGAAGTATTTTATAAACTACATTTTCATCCCTTCAGGCTACGCGAAGGTTTCTAACAGCCTGCCTACTCATTACGACGCCTCGTATTGAACGGTCAAACACGACTCGAGTATCGAACAACCAAAAACCAATATGAGTGCGACGCATTAGGCAAAATTATGTATATATATATATATATATATATATATATATATATATATATATATATATATATATATATATATATATATATATATATATATATATATATATATATATATATATATATATATATATATATATATATATATATATATATATATATATATATATATATATATATATATATATATATATATATATATATATACATTTATGAAATAAAGAGTTCACGGATTCGTGGAAGCCTAGGTGCAACTAACATCAATAATAAGAGGAAAGAAGAGGAAGAGGAAAAGCAATCGAGATGGTATGAGTACATAGGACATAGAGAAACTGAACATATTGTAAACTAGGCGATCGGAAGGGTAGATACCCTCGAAAGACATCTAGAGGAAGACCAAAAAATCATGGATGCAACATAAAGATAACATGATTCGAAGGCATGGACGTAGTATATGGTAGAAGGACCTACAACCTGAGGGCGAAGAGAGCTGACCCCAACAGTCTACAAAGACGATAAGTTGGGATGGAGCCAGGAAGAAGATATATATAAAAATAAAGAAGTGAATACTTCGTGTAAGTTGGTAAGACTTAATGAAAAATTAGGAGAGCAACCACTCGTATTAGAAGTCAAAAAGAGGAAAATGAACATGGTTATAACGTTTTCTAAGAATGCCACCTAAACATACTAATATCACGCCGCTTCACCGCAGGGGTACGGAGAAAGATTTCAAGTTTACCTACTACATAAACCAACAAAAGAAAAAATACCGTTAAACTTTTGTAATTGAGGATTTTTTTCAATGTTTTCGAATATTTCAAGAAATAAGCGTTAACGCGTATTTTATTCAAAATCGCGTGAACAAATGCGTAAAAGGAAAACTCTAGAACTGAACAGTGACTCAGAAATGACGCAGAAATGCGAGTATTGCGTTTATTAAAAAAGATTGACGCTTTCGTCAGACTTTGCCAGGGGAGAATGTTCAATGGAGAGCGTGAATCACTGAAGAAAAAAAATACTTTACGCACTCTAGTGGAACAAATCAATTTCCGTGTCCATTATCAAGACAAGGCATAATGTACCAGACAGACTCTAGCCGTATTGATTTGAGATATTTTTCATCTCAAAATCAAGATCTGAGAAATTAAACAACTCGAATGATCTTCTAAAGCCAACTTAAATATTCCTAATCTATGTATAACTGGTTTAATCTGTTTTTAATGAAGGCATTAAAATACCCTAACGGTTAATATAAATTTCCATTAGACCTTTTCAGAGTTATATAGTATCTCATCTCGAACGATGGACTTTAAATAACGCAAAAAATAAACCACTTAACAAAAAAAAATGTTAAATAGAATCATGTTTAACACTTATAATGTACATATGTATTTCGGTAACACTTTTAATATAAAAATCACAATTTTCATTTAATATGCTAACTAACGATCATGACGCTTCGCCGCAGGGGTTGGCAGAGAGATTAGAACGCCATACCAATGCCTGTCTTTGAAGACAATTTTCGCCTCTTCTATATTCCTGCATCTCCTCGTACATACGAGTACACGCCGATTATTCCGACTCCTGACCAGACCACTTTCAAGTATTTGAAATTCTTGATCATGCCAAGTTTTCCTCGATCTTCCTCTGCTTCTGTTACCAACTACACTCGCCTCATAAATTTGTTTTACTATCCTTTAATTAATCATTCGATTCATATGCCTTTCAACACACTTAATTTAATAAAATAAACCATTTCAACACACTTAATGCGTATTTAAATTGATTTTTTTTGACAACTCAACATAGATGAAGAAGAATATGGAAGTATGGGCATTTACGGAGCTTACGACCATCATAGGCTGGTTTAAGTGATCACATACGTGTAACATTCACCAATTCTACTCATATTATTCTTATTCATATAGATTTTCATATTCTTCTTTATCTGTGTTGATGTGTTAAAAAATAATACATAAAATAAATCCTATGATTGGAGATAATCCAGAATTGTGAACAAGTATTTGGACATATTCAAAATGTATTTCTATTAATCAAGAATTTCTTTAAACGCCTGTCACAAATTAAAAAATGCAACTATAAAAAATATTACCTTTATTTGTTTAGAATACATTATATAATATCTAGCCGAATCTAACCTAACCTTTATTTGTATTAATACAAGTACACTGAGGGGAAAAAGCAACATTAAGATAGAAATCCCGCTGATTCTCGTTTAATATAATATTAACTGTTTTTCTTAAAATTCCACCTAGTAAAGCGCACGGTTGATCCTTGTGTATATATTTAATATTTAGTATGACTATTTTATTATTATTTACGAGTAGAACACGGTCATTAAATATTTCCTTTGAATTCAATCACAAAAATGGCTCGCTTGTCTCTCGAAAATCAGTCTCTTGACGCCGAGTGTGCCCTCCTCCTCTGTCAATCTTCCTTTATTTCGCTTTTCGGGTCGATCCACGCTTCTCAACTCTGATGTATGTATGTTTCATCAATAAATATCAATGAATTTGAGCTAGCCACGAAATATTTAATTTTTAAACATTTCAATTTCATTTCAACATTCCTTCCTGATAAATAAATCAAAATGATTTCATTAATTGATTCGGCAGGCAAAATTTTACTTAGTAAATACCACTATTTCTTCACATTAGATTTTAAGAAATAGTGGTACTTACTTTAAGTAAAAATTTTATTAAAAATAAAAGTAATTTTTTCATTCCAATATTTTTCCAATATTACCCTGGACTGGTACCTGAAGCGGAGGGCTGATCACCTTTCCTTCATGTGTTAGCGATCAAGATAATACTGCGTTTATATGATCCAGTGTCCTACGCACCATCGGGTACGGATGAGGGTTTGATGTATATGGTATGTCATTAGATTTTTTATTTAGTGGAATCTTAGTGGATTTTTTTTATTATTATTTTAATATTAAAAAATATTAAGGCTTAATATATGGTAAATCACAACTTTATTTTCTTGAAACCCAGGTAACATTCAACGTTATTTAATTTTAGCTTAAAACACCGTTATTATTATTTATTGTTATTGAAAAGGTTAAGAGTTAAAAATATATATATTCAATGTATATTCTTAAATAATATCAAATTCCAATGGATATTCTAAAAAAATGTGAGTGGAGACACGTGTTCCCCTCGCAAGGCCGTTTGTTTAATGAACTGGATGTTAATCAATACTTGATAACCTATGCATGGCCTAATAGCAGATACATATTATATTAAATTACAACATTTTGAGTGTGTCCACATACGTGTTCACCAATCTGCATTGTCTCCAATCAGGAGTTATTTTTTTACAAAATACAATATTTGACATCTCACTATGTTGAGATGTTAAAAATAATGCAAAAGAAATATTTGCAACATTTTGAGTGTGTCCAAATACTTGTTCACAAAATTCTGGATTATCTCCAATTACAGGAGTAATAAAAAGTAAAGTTAATAAAAAGCTTCTTTTCATCTCACCAATAAATGTCTCTAGTGAAGTTCTAGTGATTCAAGAATAATGTTTCAAAATTGGTTTATATATATAGAACTTCCAAGAATTTGAGTAGTGTGGTTGTCAATAATGGGTAGAATTGGGGAATGTTGCACGTGTGTAAGTTATCACACAAACCAGCCTATGACGGTCGTCAGACCCGTAAATGCCCAGACTTCCATATTCTTCTTCATCTTTGATGAGATGTCAAAAAAAAAATATAATAATAATATTAAAAGAAATATATTAATTATTTATTTAGTGCACATTATATGATCTTATTAGTTCACATATTGAGAATCAGCGATTTTAACGTCTGGTAGTGTCTGCGAAGTAGGTAATTTTAGTTTTTTCAAAGGAAACAGCAGGGAGCTCTGGAGCTTTGGTCGCAGTAAACTACTGCTTCCTGGAAGCCGCATGTTGGGATGTTTGGATGTTGGGAGGCGGTCGGAAGATTGGTTGGACAGCACTGTATGTAGAACTGACCAGAATCTTCCAGAAAAATATATGGATTTATGGAAACTAAGTATGTATGTGTGTACAGTGTTGTTTGTACGAGTACGTTGTATTACAGGCCAAGATCTCATGCTTGTCTCAAACATTCAAATCAGAATGCGCTCAGGGCTGTACGTGTGTTCACGTACGTTTTTTAGCAACTCTTTCCTTTTCAAAACCATATATTTATTTCCAGAAAAACATTTTTTTCAATACAAAAACGGTTTTTTAAGGAAAAACATAATTCGCCAAATTTTACCTATGTTAAGACAAAATTTAATTGTGATGTAACGAATACCGAGTCTTAATGCATATAATAAAATAACAAGTACATAAGCATATAGTTTTTTCACATTTATTTTATTTGACCAGTGACTAGGTTTCGTCATTACCGACATCATCAGACTGTTGGAGGCTACACTAAAATTTTATACTATATTTACTATATGTAACATGTTATATATAGAACGAAGTAGGGGTTAAAACCATGATAGTTATTTGTACATGATAGTTATTTAGATAATTGTTTGTAAAGGGTCCGCCAAATAACTTTTTTTTTTTGAAAATGCTATAAAAAAAAAAACTAACTAGCTTCGGCTGTGTGGCACGTAGCGCCGTCCTGTTGAAACCAAATGTTGCCAATATCCTCCTCTTCAATTTTTGTGAACAAAAATCCGTTCAACATGGCCCGATAACGATCGCCATTGACTGTAACGGCCACTCCTTGCTCATTTTCAAAGAAAAATGGCCCAATTATGCCTCTGGACCAAAATCCGCACCAAACAGTGACTCGTTTTGGGTGTACCGGCTTTTCAATGTATGCGTGCGGGTTTTCTGTGCCCCAAATACGACAATTTTGCTTGTTTACATACCCGCCAAGATCAAAATGAGCTTCATCCGAAAAGATGATTTTTTTGGCAAAATCGGCATCTTCTGTAAGTCGATCGCAGGCCCACTCAGCGAAGCGAAAACGCATTGGATGGTCAGTTGGCTTCAACTCCTGAACCAATTGGACTTTGTATGGCGTCATACCAAGGTCTTTATGCAAAATTCGTCTCAATGATGTCTCCGAAATGTTCAATTGTTGAGAACGACGGTGAATTGATGTTGATGGCGCTTCACGCACACTTTCTGCCACAACATCGATATTCTCGGGTGTACGCACTGTTTTTGGCTTTTCACGCTTTGGTTTATCGATGAGGATGCCAGTTTCTTTCACTTTTTTCACAAGATAACGAACATACGGAGCTGACGGTGCTTCTCTTCTTCCAAAAACCGTACGCAATTTTCGCACACATTCTGCAACATTACCATGATTTTCAAAGTAATGTCGCAATATTTTCCAGCGTTGTTCAAGCGTATACACAACCATATTCGCTCAGCGGAAGGATAAAACTAATTATCTGTCAAATCAGACATGAGCTAAGTGTTACCATTCACGAAATAAGCACTAGTTGAAAAAAAAAACTTTAGATGGCGGACCCTATATTTGTACAGAATGAAAAATATTACAGTAAGTTATTTATACAAAAAGTATAGTGTTGGAGTTGCATTTCATCACTTCCTTCTCTAGATACATTAGTAGTATCCTTATACACGCTAGAGTTAGTATGGTTTACAACAACATATGTGTTTTTTCAATCCAGTTACAATGTATTTTTATTCAAATTTAGTACCTATACTCGTAGTAGCAAAAATAATAAAACAACAAGCAAGCAAAAGTGACTTAAATGGCCCTCCTGAACATTTTACGTTTTGTTAGTTGGTCACTTTCTCCTGTACGACCACGATATATTAGTCGACTTTCAAAAGTATGAATAAATTTGCAAATCAAACCTTTACATACATATAATTTTATGAGGCGTTTGGAGAAAGTCTGATAACTGGAACCATGACATTTTACAGTACTGCAATAAAATAGAAAATGACTAGTATCCATCGGAATTGGATAAACATAAAATGTACATAAAGATATTGGGATGGTAATTTCATTCCATTTTACTTATATGGTGTCATTTCTATCGCAATGACATCAAATTGATAACCCTGACATTTATATCCGATTTACCGGGATATTTATACCTTTAAATCGCACCCTCCGCAAAATGTCAGATTTCCTGTTCTCACACTTTGACCAAAGGTCATAGATAAATATGATCTTTATGATCCACGACATTTAATATCACAACATGCCGGGAATAGAACAAAAGTTGCATTGAAAAGAGTGGTTTCAAATAAAAATATTTCCATGGAAACTAAATTCTAATTCAATTCATTTTATTCAATAATAAATCATATATATATATTATATATATATATATATATATATATATATATATATATATATATATATATATATATATATATATATATATATATATATATATATATATATATATATATATTTATTTATTTATATATTTATATATATATATATATATATATATATATATATATATATATATATATTATATATATATATATATATATATATATATATATATATATATATATATATATATATATATATATATATACATATATATATATATTAATATATTACAAACTAAAATTTAAGTGTTTACAATGCCAGAATTAAAAATGAAGATATAAGAAGGGAATAAAAGGCTGAACTAGGGATAATTTAAATGATTTTATTACTTGATTCAGCAGTCACTATGTGGTAAAATCTATCCATTTTTAATTAATGTTTTACTTAGTAAATACCCCTATTTCTTAAAATCTACTGTGACACGTGTTTCGATGCATTCCGCATCATACGGTGTTTGAAAATGATGCAGAATGCGAAACACGTGTCACAGTAGATTTTAAGAAATAGTGGTATTTACTAAGTAAAACATTAATTAAAAGTAGTTGAAATTATTAAGAAAAATCTTTAAGGTGGTGGACATATGGAGTGAAAGGATAACGATAGAATGACTAAGAAAGTCTATCTGGTAAATGTGAAAGGGACGGCCAAAGAAAGGTTGGTGCCAAGAGATCAATCAGAACCTAAAATCTGGTAGTGTCAAAATTCTACGTAATCGGAGGTAATGTGTATGATGAAAATAATGACTAGATGTATGGACGTGAAGAAAGCTAGGGGTGTATGTCAGAACAGGAGAGTTCTCTGCCTACCCCTGCAGAGAAACTGCCCGATGGAAGTAGTAGTAGTAGTAGACATATAATATTTAGCGGCTTACCTACTAGTAGGACTAAGGACTAAATTAATACATTTTTAAATCGACGGGCGAGCGTACGTCTCCTTAGAATCTCATTTATGTGAAATGTCAAACTGTCTCGTAAACCCATGGCGGCGATCGTAAAAATAAAGTTTTACGATATGCGACTGTTTTATTTTTTATAATCTTTTTAATTATCCCAGCGGCATCCTTCGCCTTTTATTGTCACCGGAGGATACATTGGTCATGTATTATACAGCCTGCAGCAACCCTTACCGATCCCAAACTGGCAACCTTACCCCCGTGCGGTGAAAATCAACCCGAATATTAAAATACTGCAGCATCCCACATCCTTGTATTCGTAAAGTAGGGATACATAATTAAAATAATACGTTTAATACAAAAAACAGTTAAATATTGTATTATTTATTGATATGGCATTAACTTTGTGGAACGACTGTTGATTTTTTTCTTTATTTTATTTTTTTTGCATCCCACAATATAATATAATTACAAGTACAAAAAATATATATAAAATATTCGTACTAAAAAAGATCCCACAAAGGCATGGCCTGTGTATGGGTGTACATTATATTTTAGGTTATGGTAAAGGGCACTGGCAAGAATACAAGACATTCTCAGAAATAAAATTAGATTAAAAGTGCTAATATAAAATACAAATTTTGATTTTAACAAAAATTGTTAAAAAAATCTTGTTTTAACCCTTATCCGCACCCAATGGTGTATAGGGCACTGCATCGTATTGACGCAGTGTTATCTTGATCGTTATTTACATCAAGGCAAAGGTGATCACTCCTGCAGGGAACAGTCCAGGGTAATATTGAAAAAATATTAGATTGTAAAATCATTTTTTAAATATTTCAACCCCCACCCTGGGAATCGACTCCAGGACGTCCAGCACGATAGCCTAACACGTTAACAATTACACCTTGGAGGCGGGCAAAGTATAAGCTGCATTAAAAATTGAAAATCAGGTTTTCAGGCGTTTCCCAGTATGTAAAATAATCCGGGTTCGGATCTTGCATACAAATAAAAGGGTCTCACTTAATCAACCTACGACCTGTAAATACCTAAACTTCCATATTCTTCTTCATCCATATTGAGATGTCAAAAATTTAAAATGACTCCTTAGTGGAGAATCCCAGAGACCCAGATTTGTGTACAAGTAAATACTTGGTCCAAATACTAGGTCTAAATACTACCAAATGGTCACATTCAAAATTATGTGAACTTTATAAATGACGTTTATGATATTTTCTGAAAATTATTTTATTAGTGTAAAAAAACAATCAAAAAGTCTCCAGTGATTTGGCAACCAAATTATCCTTCCGATGAATCATTTTGATTACTCAGTGTTTTCTTAAGCTGAAACGATTTTACTGTAAAAATATTGAAACTAGTCATTTTCGAGGAAGGAGAAAAAGCTCTCTGAATACTTCACTGTCCCTCTACTGAACTTTACCAAAGATTATTTTGCCTTGTGCTCGTCTGGTGATCAATAAAACTATGTATTATTTTTATGTGGTTCAAAGACAAAGCAAAGCTGTTCACGGAAAGCGGAAAAGTCGTATAAAAAGACTATTCTTTTCCACGTGAACTTTACTTGCTTTTCTTCTTATAGAACTTTAGTAATACTTTATTGGTCCATGTAGATAAGAAACGTTTTATTACTGCTATTCACAAATTCATGATATCGATAACGTTCTTTATTTGTTTATTTTCGAATATAAATCATTCTATATTACGAAATTGATCATGTTTTACGATTTACATTACAAATGTTTTTGAAAAATACTTTCCACAAGAAATTCTAGGAATCAGTTAAGTGTCGAAAATCAGCGTGAAAATGCAATAAGTTTATAAAATACAAAAAAATATATATAACATTTTGAGTGTGTCCAAATACATGTTCACAAAATCTGGATTATCTCCAATTACAGGAGTTATTTTCATATTATTTTTTGACATCTCATCATAGAGGAGAAGAATGTGGAAGTCTTTTTTTAATAAAAAAGCTTCTTTACATCTCACCAATAGATGTCTCTAGTGAAGTTCTAGTGATTCAAGAACAAGGTTTCTAAATTGGTTCATATATATAGAACTTCCAAGAATTTGAGTAGTGTGGTTGTCAATAATGGGTAGAATTGGTGAATGTTACACGTGTGTAAAGTGATCACTTAAACCAGCCTATGACGGTCGTCAGCCCCGTAAATGCCCAGACTTCCATATTCTTCTTCATCTTTGATGTGATGTCAAAAAATAAAAAAAATAATACAAAAAAATATATATAAAATATGTTCTATTGGCAACAGTGAAAAGGGGTATCTAATATTTAATTAGTTGATTCGGCAGCCACTTTGTGGTAATATCTATCCAGTTTTAATTAATTTTTACTTTTTAAAATCCACGTGCTATATAAGCAAAAAATTCAATTACGGTAAATGTTACCTAGGTTTAAAGAATATCCCACCTTAACATGATTATTTTCATTTTTTTTTATATTTTATAATAAATTTAGGAAAGGATAAACGAGAGATAAAGAATATATCATTACATTACGTTTTGTTATTTACCTAATGCTGAAAAAAATCATTTAGTTTACATTAATATAAGTATGTACCTATTCTGCAATAAAACATGAATAATGGCTCTCTCTTTATTATTCCTTTGAATGTGTGTAAGTACCTCAAAGCACGTAAGCACAATCGTACAAACTTCCACCATAAATGAGTTTTATTCCCTTTTTTGTCTGTATGCGGTAAACGAGAGTATCACTCCACAAAGGCAAAAAGGAACTCGGGATATGTGACATAGAACAAGAAGTATAGGAATAAATAGAAGTGTAAAACCTTTACAGAACACAAAGCTCAAAGTTAAACGCAAACCACGGGGCTTTACTGTTATAGAGCCCTGGCGCAAGTTGAGGCAGTATTTTCCGAGAGCGAATTGCCAGGATAGGGTTTTTAACGTTGTAAAATGTAAGTATAAATAGAAATCTTCCACTCAAATTGAACAAGTCGCTCACTCCTTTCAAGAACGTCATAAATCAAAAAACTTCATTATTCAGGAGAACGTTTTTAATGTTTAAAAATATAACACAATGTATTCAAAATAAATATCAAGCCACTTATTAAACTTCTTACTGTGCACCAGATCTTTTAAGGTGGAACCTGAAGGTTTTTTCTCAATTTGAAAAATATGTAGCATATTCAAAAAAATAATTAAACAATACCTTTTCTTCAAAATGCAAAAACAACACTTTTTGCCCTGTAGTGGGTAAATATTAAGTTAAAAATATGCCTCTTTTGCTGGGATATAGTACATTTTCTGGGCATTCCGAAAACATGCACAACTGAAAATTGACGATTTTTGATTTATGACGTTCTTGAAAGGAGTGAACGAAGTATACATGTTTATGTATCTTAAATGTGGTATTCATAGCATTCTTAAAGTTTCCTTTGAAATAATTACATTAAGATAATTTATATATTAAATATTAAAATCAAACACTGATTTTTAGAGTCTACGAAACTGTATTTTGTTATTAAAAACACATAAAACTAAAATTTGTGACAATTTTTCGCCTTGTTATAGCATTTCCTAACTACTGTGGACAGTAGTTTGAAAATGTAGACTGTATCAGTTTTTGATTTTAAAATTTAATATTTAAATTTAAATGGAGTTCTACAAATCAAACGCCAAATCTATAAATAGATTAAGATAATCCTAGATCAATATTCTTCTTCAAGGCTGAGATCCTAGTCGTTTAAATTCAGGACGCAAACGACCGCGCTAGAGGTCGGTCGTGCATAGTTAGTTTTTAGATTATTTATTGGAATTTAACTTTTCTAATATATATTTTAAAAATATGTTTACCATATTTTTTTACTCTTTACCTTTAATATACTCCTTTCTTTTCAAAAACATGTATAATATTTAATGGAAGAAAAGCTTAACTTTATTTTAAGCAAAAAATTCAAGTACTTCAAATGTTACCCGGGCTTAAAGACAATTTATTTATCGTATATTGGGCTTTAATAAATGGGTAGTACTTATGTATTAAGTGGGTACCAACATGAAAACCTGTGAAAAAATGCGTTTACGGATATTTTAATGTACATATCAATATTCATATTAATTAACAAAAACATTTATTATACGTTGTAAATGAATGTTACAAATGTATCGCTTATTAGAATTAACCAATTATTTATTATTATGCATATTTTTTCATACAATTACGTTTCCTTGGTAAAACGAAGCGTTGAAATTCATAATAGTTATTTCAGATACACGTCAGACGGAATTGCGTATAATAATAATTATTAGAAACAGAAATTTCTAAGCCCCTGTCGGCCTGTTCCCCTCGTGATCATCGATGCTTATTTTCCTATCTCTATTTTGTAAACTTCTTTTTGTATCGGCAACCGCTTAATGGATACAAAATTAAAGGCCTGAGGCCGCCGGACCGAGCCTGGGTCCTCCCATTTTATTTATTAATATATACTCGCACTTACACCTACCTACACGC
Organism: Brachycentrus maculatus; assembly: GCF_059751285.1. Classification (NCBI taxonomy): domain Eukaryota; kingdom Metazoa; phylum Arthropoda; class Insecta; order Trichoptera; family Brachycentridae; genus Brachycentrus; species Brachycentrus maculatus. Next base: position 1,750,569 of record NW_028281145.1, read on the forward strand.
TACATACTCAAACTGACCATTTATTTTTGTCCTCAAAACGGGACATCTACCAATTTTTACGCAATAGTATGTATATTCAAGAAAACACTATTTTTTTATAGTTTATATGTATTAATAAAAGAAAAGTTGATAAGTAAAATAATAATAATAATAATAAAACCCTTATCCGCACCCCAATGGTGCATAGGGCACTGCTTCATATAAACGCAGTGTTATCTTGATCGTTTACACATGAAGCAAAGGTGATCAGCCCTCCGCTTCAGGTGCCAGTCCAGGGTAATATTGAATAAATATTACAGTGAAAAAATCACTTATATTTATTTGACCCCCCCCTGGGAATCGAACCCGGGACCTCCAGAACGGTAGCCGAGCGTGCTGACCATTACACTACGGCGGCGGAAAAACAATAAAAATAACAAACTACGTAAAATAAGAGTAATAAATAATATAAAAATGAAAACAACATTTTGAGTGTGTCCAAATACTTGTTCACAAAATCTGGATTATATCCAATTACAGGAGTTATTTTCATAATATTTATTATGAAAATAACTCCCATGTATAATATTCGGTCGTCAGCGCCGTAAATGCCCAGCCTTCCATATTCTTCTACATCTTTGATGAGATGTCAAAAAATATTATAAAAATGAAAAAATTATGTTGCTTTATTATTTATATAAAGAGTCGCCGGTCTTTATATAACTTTGCACTTAGTTAGTCTTTGCACATGGCTCACCAGCCACCTGCTGTAGCCATATGCACCGAAATCAAGCTAGGATTTGTTCAGAAAACTTATATGAAACGGCTATACTACAAACTATTGTCGACATGATGCACTTTTTTTAAAAATTGTTACTGTGTTTTCCTCTTTTTTTGAAAACGGGACATTTCGACGTCCCGAACATTACTTGGGTACAACGGGACAGGCTATCTAAAAACGGGACGGTCCCGTTCAAAATAGGACGCATGGTCACTTATACATACTACACACTTACACACTGTTCCCTGCTACACAAACCCAATGTACCCTACTTTTTTACGTTTTCTGAACGTAAAACCGAGGATTCAATTACAAGTGATACGTTTTTAAGTAAAATTATTCTTCTTCTTCAAACCTTTATCCACACCCTAATAGTGCATAGGGCACTGCATCATATAAACGCAAAAGTTATCTTGAACGTTAACACATGAAGGAAAGGTGACCAGTCGTCCACTTCAGTTACCAGTCAAAGGTAATATTGAATAAAAAAGCATTACAAAATTAAATTATAAGTAGGTATAAATTAAACATTGTCACACACGTGTCACAATAAATTTAAAGAAATAGTGGTTTTTACTAAGAAAAATTAAATTAAAAAGGACATATCGTAGTCATACAGTAGAAAGTGACCAAGTGCATTTGTTTACAAAAACGTGATCATTGACTATTTGATATCTTACTAGCTTAATATTGCCCTGGAAAATCCCAAAGGATTTTAAACTTGGAAGTATAATACTTAGACTTGTTAAAAATGACTAACTGCATTGATGTTTATTTTGTTGCCAAGCAAAGGTGACTTAAATGGCCCTTCTGAACATTTTACGTTTTGTCAGTTGGTCACTTTCTCCTGTACGACTACGATATATGAATGTGAAAGAAGCTAAGATTGTTTGCAAAGACAGATTGGTGAGGCGTTCTATTCTCTCTAACTATCCCTGCGAAGAAGCAGCTTTAGTTAATATAATGAAATGCAGGTTCTTATATAATTGTAACTATCAAATAATCAAATGCCAGAACGAGGTAAAGTGCCTTTTATTTTCTCAGGAGATGTAAGATTACCCCAAATTAAGGTGATACTTCGCTTTGGCTGTAATTAGAGTTCCGTGCTCAGTAATAAACGCGTGATTTCAATCTCTTTTTAATTACTTGGCCGCCCACTAGCAGTCGAGGACCAGGCAGAAGGCAGCAGGCAGTGCAGACGAGGATAATGACAGTCCACCTCATATTCTATTCTGTCTGGGAACACACGTATACATAATATGCACGGACATGCGACAACAATCCACTAATTATGTGGCATCATGGAATAATTACAAGGGAGCCCTTCTAACGCCCCCTGCACACAAATGTACGGTGTGAGACAAGTCTGAAGAATTAAAGTGCTGGTTCCTGAACACCTATCAACAAACTATGGTATCATATGTATGTATGTGTGGTATGGTATAATATGTATGTATATGTAGGTATGTATCGGATTGTGGTCCCGTGGTTAGTGTCACGGACTCTTGAGTCAGAGTTTCTCGGTTCGAATCCACTCTACCACAATTTGATACCTATTTCTAATAATGAACCGCTTAAGCTCACAGAAATAGTATGAAATTGAAGTATTGTTGTAAATAATATGCTTTGCTAAAATTAAATTAAATACCGTTTCATCCTCACTATTAATTATTTTTATTTACTTTTAATTTATTTTATTTAATTCAATTCAATTCAATTATTTTCAATTAACATATACATTACAAACTAAAAAAATGAAAGCGTATACATTAAAATCGAAAATATGCAAGAACTATTGCTAAAGGTGTAGAAGAATCCCGCTTCGGAAAACTCCTTCAGACACATGGAACAGATCAATATCCAATGAGATACTGTTCAACATAGCGGTAGCTCTTCCTACAGGTATAACCATCGGCAGGTTGGTCCTGTGTATAGGAATGTGAAACAATCTATGCCGACGCTGTCCTAGGTAACTATCGCGAACATGCAGACCAATTTCATTTATTGATTCGGCAGTCACTTTGCGGTAAAAGCTTTCCATTTTAATTTAAGTTTTACTTAGTATATACCTCTATTTCTAAAAAATATATTTCAATGCATTCCGCATCATTTTATCCATCCATTCATCCGCATCAAACGGTGTTCGATAAGGAATGCATTGAAACACGTGTCAGAATAAAAGAAATAGTGGTATTTACTAAGTAAAACTTAAATTAAAAACTATATTTTAAAGTTGTGTCGTTGGGACGTAGTAGGAGCTGTTTCTTATTATTTATTTTTTATCAGTGGGAACATAGACAATAGAGGGGTTAAATTTAATCTGACTTGTGTATATTTGACAGCAATTTCTTTTGAAACTAATGCTTTGTAGGGAGTAGGAGTTTAAACATCGTAAGGGCCCCATAAGTCTAAGATGCTCAGACTTTCATATTCTTTCATGTAAAGAGATACGAAAGATGTTTCATTTCAAGTTAAAACAACTATAATAAAAAAACTTAAACTTATTGAAAATAAATACTTCTTCTATATTTTTTTTACAAAAATGTTAGCAATTTTAGTATATGTGTCGCCTACTTTCAAAATCCGCCAGATCCATGTAAGTCGATTTTACAAAAAATGCAAAATTCTCCGGGTAACATTTATGCTCAAAAGATTTGTCTATCTTTAGATAAAATATTATGAAATAGAGAATTTTTCCATTTTTTTAAGAATTTTTTTTAGTATTTAAAAAAACACGAGACACAAACCGATAATGACATCATCTTAATTTTTTACCCATCCCCGCTCTCTAAAAAGCCGATATGGGTGAGAAGGCAAGTTCCATGAATATGGCGGAATTTGAAATACAACCCTGTTTTTAAGTACTTTATAGCATGGTTTTCAAGTATATAAATATTTTAAACAATAAAACCCACAATTAGCATTCCGATACAGTATTTATTTTAAAATCTTATAAAATTGGATCTGGCGGATTTTGAAACTAGGCGCCACTTATAATCACTCACAGAGTTAGTAATAGTATACTCGTATACTAATAATAATAAAATAATAAAAAAAATATATATATAATGGTAGAAATGACTAACCACTAAGTAAATACTGAAAAATTAAAATATTAAAATAAGAATAATATTGAGAACACATATTTCTTCAATCAATTTTTCAATTGGCGAGAATCGAACCCACGATTCCAGTTTCATAGTCGAGCGTCTTCCCAACTACGTCACGGGGTCTGCTAATATTTTACACACCTGTGTACCTTCTTTATATTACGCGTCGTGTGCATTCTTCCTTCCTCCGGTAATCCGCTGCTCCTAATGAAATACGTAATGGCCTCAAATAAAATGGTGTAATGCAAATGATGTGACTTGGCGGCAAACGTCAAAGGAAAGAAAGTGAGAGGGACTCCTCCGCAAGGGGTGGGCTGATCCTCCAGCGGGGAAAGGGAGGGGGGGCTAATCGGCGGGAAAACTTCAAAGAGAACACCCCCCTTCCCCTCGTTCTATCGCTCCAACCAAACCGCACTCGTATTCACAGTCGCTCGTAACAAAAGAGCCCTGCGGATTTAAAACCTACACTCGATAGTTCATTCATTACTTGAACTAAAAAAAAATATTCTCAATATTATATCTAAAGCATTTACTTTGTGGTTAGTCATTTTTACTTATTTATTTTTTACATGGTGGTGAAGGGTGGTATTGTTTGCATGCTGTAGTAGTGATTGTCCTGACGAAGAGACGGGTATGTCTCGAAACCAGTAGACATAAAAATTTCGGTGAGTGATTATATACTAATATTATTAACATTTTAGTAAAAAAAATAGCAAGTAAAAAAAAAATAGTTTTTTTTTAAAAGAATTACCCGCAAAGCATCTGTTTTAGATCCTTGTCTACAGGTAGGATAGTAAGGATAGGGAAGGTAATTGTGAAAAATACATCACAAATACCCAGAACAATTGAAAATGAATCTTTCTTGAATTTATTTTGCAATTGTTGGGAATCGAACCAGCGACGCCAGTTTCGCATTCGAGCGTCTACCCAACTACGCCACGGCGCCTGTCTTCTTTTTATGCTTTTTTGTTTTTATTTTTTTTTTATATTGTATTTTTTCTCAATGAAAGATAGAAAATATAATGTCCTGTGTCAAATATCTGAAGTTAATTATTATTACAGCGAGTGTTTTCATAATTTCGTTAACCGTAATACAAATACATAGATAGATTTTCAATTGCGGGACAACAGAACGAGGACAGCCGAAAAAGACTTGGCACGATCAGATCAATCAGAATCAAAATCTGGTGGTGTCAAATGTCTGTGTAATCGGAGGGCATGTAAGGTTCCATCCTCTCTGCCTACCCCTGCGATGAAACGGCTTGATGGTAGTAGTAGTAGTAATATGTATATATATATATATATATATATATATATATATATATATATATATATATATATATATATATATATGTGTGTGTGTGTGTGTGTGTGTGTGTGTGTGTGTGTGTGTGTACAACAGGGTTATAATATAAACGATGGTACATCAAACCGAACGTAACCTAAACATACATCTAGTTTATAGGATAGATCTTTATCGCTTTTCATAATATTATGCAAATCCAAAAAGCCTTCTCCATACGAGTATGTATGACACATAAAATGGACATGTTTATTAAAGTAACTAGCGCTGAATCATTATTATGATAAAGATCGTCAACGATAGCCCTGGAAGCCAGGATTAATTGGATGCTGAATGGTCCCCCGGAACGTCATCAAACCAAGCACCGTGAATACAAAGCCGAGAGATCAGAGGCCACCACTTTTAAAATGGAAATCGAAATCTTTCAATACATAATTCTTGCAAAACTGTAGCGAATGCCTTAAATTTATTTATATTAAGTACCCGATGGCGGGCATAAATTAAAAGATGAAAGGCTTATGAATATTCATTCAGGAAATATGGTCCTCTTGTGAATTTTTTTGTACATTTTGCAATAAAGGATTCCTCGCAAAGCGACGGGAAAATGAAATGTTTATTTAAATTACAATAATAAAACCGAAGAGGAAAACGGAAATATGTACTGTATGCTAATTTCTTCGTTTTATTTTCGGTCTATTGTTTCAGTATTCGCCAATATAATAATAACGTGGAACCTTTTTAACAAGAAATAATGGGAGCAGGATAATGAGAAAAATATATTATGTATTCACACCTAACTTTATATCCTGTTACGATGAAATCTAGGTATTAAAATGAAAAACAAGAATACCTGCATTATTTCAAATAATTAGTTTCTAAATACAACTATAAATAAGTTTTTTTTAACATTCCTTGATATTGTTGTTTTTTAAATCTTGATTATTGCAAGCCTTACTGGTTATCGTGCTTAGCTACCATGCTGGAGGTACCGGGTTCGATTCTCAGGGGGGGGGGTGAAAATAAATATTAGTGATTTTACACTATAATATTTCAATTTTCCAATTTTCAACCCAACCAACCCAATTTTCAACCAAGGACCGATGATAGACTTATCAGAAATATACATTTTTATGTTAATAATTTACTCGCAAGGATACGAACATGCGACCCCTAGTGTCCTACCATTGGTGCCGATTACCCATTCCCTTCAAAATTTACAAATCCCTTTTTTTTAAGATTAGCAATATAAAAAGTTCAATTTTTTTAACTGAGGTTTTCATATTTAAAAAGAAAATGTAACATAGGTTTTATTTCCGTTTGTTAAAAAAATTAATAAATAGAGTATTTGACAGGTAAAAGCTCTTATAAACTGGAAGAATGTATCGTGGGTGTACTGGCAAAAAACGTTAACTCGAAAATATGCAATTTTGACGTAATGATGCAGTATTATAAAGATTTCAACGTTCTATAAGCTAGCAAAATACAGCAGTCTGAAATGTCATATTTTTGTGGCTTCAAAAGAAAATTCAACTTCAAGTTTTATAACGGGTATTTTATTTGGGCTAAAAGTTTAAAAACAGGGATTATTAAAACAGGAATGTTAGAGTTAAAGTTTTTTGCCAATATACCCACGATATATTCCTCCTCATATTCTTACAAGTAGTTAGTTATGTGATGTGAAATTGGCATACTTCTCACTATTCCGTTTGAAGTAAGAAATATTCGAGTGAAATTAACATTCCATCAGATGCGTTATTAAATTTTCCGTGTTTACTATTGAATTTCGTGTAGAGCGCAACACTACTAGCGAATTGGTATCCAGCCAACTTGACTTTCGGGGAGAGTCGTACATTATTAGTTCGCCAAGAGTTTCGTCTGTCAAAAGGATAACTCCTCAACATTCTATTCGGGAGTCTGACTAAGTGCTTCCCGACCAAATAACCCGTAGCGAATAATCCATTTAATCTTCCAGGGTGTAGAACTCCCAACTCTTACAAGCTCGAGCCGGTATTTGCTTGTTTCTAGCGTGCGGTGTTTTCTGGAACATGAGCAAATTTGTCTCGTACAAAGTAAACATTTTACTTTGGTAGACTGACTACAGTCCCAGTGACTTGCTTATTCGAGAGGTCACACAAAACTGCCGTATGTTCTCGGTATCAAAGAGGAGACTTAATGAGTTTGTGTACTTTCGAGCTGTCAGATCTTTACAGCCAACTTTATAGTTTGGATACATAATATGTACTTTTATCAAAGGAACTGTACACATAAATTCTATCGAGTGTTTACTCATGTATTTCATAATGTCATATTGCCGAATTAATGTTTGAATGATTTTTTTAGGCATAATCGTTAACAAACACTCAACACATCGTAATATCGATGTAATGATAATCTCAATGCGTACTTATGACTCAACTTTATAAAAAATACTAATTTTAGCTCTTTATTAATTTGTCTTTATGATCAACCGTATGATTCAGTAAAGATCGCAATTATGACCCACATCGCTTCATTAATTCCATTTGAAATTTCTAATACATGTGAATTTCTTATAACTGTTAATAAAACATAAAAATTGTAAAAGCAGGATTTCAAAATTATAAGCAAAGAAACATGAATGTGCAGGCTTGCCAGTGAAAATATCAGTTATTGTTGTCGTATATCAGCTGTCGTATATCAGTTATATATTTTTTGAAAATATATCATTTAATGAATAAATATTATATTGTACAACGAATAAATGAACACTATATAAAATGTGAAAAAGATTATTTACTCTCTAAGTCTAACAAGAATAAAATATTACAGACGAATCTTAAATTGAGTAATTAAGAAATATGCATAATAAAATAGGAAAAAAATATCAAGACTATTTTTTTAAGTCTCTTTTTCATTTATAATTTTAGTCGTTCACTATTAATTACTCTGTATATTTCATAATAATAATAGAAAATACCGGTTTTTTATGCATAGGCTCATAGTATTTCTATTTATGGTACAGTTTATCGATGTCTAGAAACGAATGGAGAAGTTTTTTTCTTCTAATATGATTGAATAAACTAGTACCAATGTAAATTAGAAACGATTTGTTCATTGGATTTCTTTTATTGTAAAGTGTGCCGATGAATATTGTGATTGTGCCGTGATGGTGAAAAATTACGTAAAATTCACTACTTTTTAACATAAAATACAGTACATAGTTAATATAATGCATTTCATTCCATAAAAATCCTGTGTTATTTAGCTACATTTTTAAAAGCTGAAGAATGAACATGGTTTCTCGACTTGGTGTTTTTTTTGCCGGAATGGAGGTGGATTGTAAGTCATTAAGAATGATTTACCTATACACTACACATAAACAAGATCAAAGACGCCGCCAACAAATTTGCAAATGCAGGGCCATTACTAAAGTATGAACTTAGCCGTCTATTTACTCTGAAAATATAATGTAAGAAGTACGTAATGTAGACTTCTTTTACATACAAATTATTGAGCGTACTGATCCGTGCTTCCTGTGAGGTATACCTATTCTATTATTATACTTCGGACTTAATTATTCAACGTATTGAAATAATCACACGTATTACTTTTAATCGCACTGCTTGTCTATAAAACGAAACAAGTAAATTAAATTTTCAGGATAATTATTTAGTTGGTTTTCTCCTCAACGTATATATATTTTGCTAATATTTGTAGAATTAATATTTTTAGTTTATTTAATTTTTTTCAAGTAGATCATTTAAGCAAATGTTTCTGATGTAGTCAATAAATGTGAACGCAGGGGATACAGTTTTTTTAATACCCATTGAAATAATGAAATTAATTTATGTGAAAAAATAGTAATAGTAAAAATAATAAAACTTTTTATCTTTTTTTAGTGTTTCTGATTTCAAAGAGATTTCAGAATAATCATGATTTTCCTCTGAAATTAAATCTAACGATACCAATATTTTTTCTAGGAGTTAAAGGGACACTTTGAAGTAAATTTAGGAGTTAGTGAATATATGACTTGTTCATTGTCACACTAGCTTGCTTATGTTACTTACCTTGGAGATGTGGAATTTTGTCAAATACTTGATCCTTCTGGATATTTTTTTCTTAAATATATTTTCAAAGTGCTTTTTATGCTCGTAAGATTTTTTTTAAATATTGGTGAAGGACTCACTTATATAATTATTATAACAATACAGTATTTTTGGGTGGGGAGAAGTGTATTACAATATTCAAACCTTGTATTAATTATAATTGTATTGATAAAAGAATCCGTATAAGTAGAGTGGATTGTTGATAGGCTAGGAGCCCCTTGTACCACCCTAAGCTTCAATGCACATCCAAGATCAGAGACTACCGATGCGTGACTCTACTAGACGTTCATTACTGAAAGTTGTAAAAATGTATCGTCACCGTCGACGTTAGAAAGGCAAATTAACGTAACCGACAAAAACTACATTTTGTAATTTTAGACAGATTTCCGCTGGGTTATCATATGCTTCTACTAAAGGGTTGTCATATAGAATCCCGATGACCGTTCCTAAATTCGAAAATGTCGAGGACCGGAATGTTTCTGAAAAAAGAGTAGCGTGAATTAGGTATGCTATACGTCTCGTCGATTAGAATATTAGGAAATCTGAAAAATCGAGAAAAATAATAAAAACCTATTTTTTGTTGTCTTATTTGGGGATATTTGGTTGAAAATGTGACGTCAAGATCTAGAATAACTATCCTAGTGTGAAAAACGTGATGAAAAGTTTATTCCACATGTTTAATGACCCAATGTGGTTATATTGTATATCTCGACCATCTTAAGTTACAGTAAATTGTTTTGTATATTAAAAGCATTGTTAACTTTGTAGTATGGTAATATAACATTCTCCTTATCGTTCATCGTTCACTTTGTGTAATACCACTCAAAGGGTGATTTTACTTTTTTTATAATATAGTGGTAATACACAAAGTGAACGATGAATGATAAAGATTGTTACTGTAAATTGTGTAAACGAGTATGTTCTATTTCACATCTACTTGGTTTTTTTTTTAATATTTGTTACACTAATAAATTAATTTACTTAAATTTATTAAGATGTTTCATTTTTCATAAGATTGGCGGTTACATAAAAATATTTCATTAAAAATATAAATTTGACGGAAAAATAACAAAATAATTGTTGATAAGATTAATACTATGTACAAGGAATAAATATTTTTCACTTACACACACAGCTACTTTTGTTAAACAAAATGTATGTGTACCTATGTACATATAATTTTTGAATATCAAATCATTAACAGTTTTTCAGCTTTTCCTCAAAGCGTAGGTCGTGTCGGTTACGGCGTTTCCACTTATAATATACCGGAGAGAACGAATTTTACCTCAAAATCTCGAAATGAATTTCATAAAAATTAAGTGCTGAAAACTTCAGCATAGATACTCGTATCATGTTCTCGATATTTTACGTGGAATTTTTCGACTTTTATGAGCTTTAAAAAATTGTTTAAGATTTAATTTAATGCACACATTTTATTTATTTTAAATTCAGGAACTATGTAATTTACAAAAAACGTCATACTGCTTTATAAATTATATTTTGTAAGTTCAACTCTATATCTTCCTCATAAAAAAGTTTACTTTAATCTTAATTTATAATTTACAAGAGTGTTATCTTTATCGAAAATTACATCTAGCCATGTTATCCCTATTTTGCTTCAGGCCGTCTAGGGTAACAATTTGAAGTATCAATGTAAAAGTAACACTTACTCTTATGTAACCCAGACAGAAATTGAACATAGGACCTGAGACCTGGGACATTATAATGGTCGCTAAGTATATTAACACACATTACATTACATAAACTAACCATCACGCTGCTTTCTGTAAGGGTAGACGGAAGGAATTAATTACCAAACTACTTAGTCTTTGCAGACATAATATGTCTACATATTATGTACGTGCACATCTCCTCACACATCCACGGTGATTCTCCAAGTTTGTACACTTTCAAATATATGGAGTACTTGATCATACCTCGATTACTTCTTCCAGTCGCATTCGCACTCACACTTAATTCAGCCTATGACGGTCGTAAATGCCCCGTAAATGCCCAGACTTCCTTGTTCTTCTTCATCTGTGTTGAGATATTAAAAAAATAATCGTTCATTATTCTTTCGAGCTACAGGTGCAAACTATCTCAATACTCCTTTCTTTACTTTGTCGATAATGTTTTACATTATTTCTGTATTTCGAAGTTTTGGTGTGATTCAAGGTTTTTTTTTATTAAGAAATCGCATTTAGTCTGCATTTAATCTGATGTATTTTCAATTATATATAATATTACAAACACAAATAATTATTTACTTACAAATATTATAGTGGATTTTATATCTAACTTAATAAAAAACTATGCATAAAAATAAAACGACCTCCACAGTCACAAAAATATTTATGAGCTTTCTTACTTTGGGAATTGTTATTGTTTACATTGTACGTGCTATGATTTCTGCGGTACAATATAAAACATTGTGCTTATTGTAACTAAGTACACGTCTACAAAAGGAAATATTTGCCGTAGAGCTTGTTGGTAAGATGCAGCGAATTTTCTCACTTACGTTTATGGCGTTTTACGGTACAAAAGTTGTAAAATCCTCTGCAGTTGTTTGGCGGGCGGAGTAATAAACTGCTTCCCGCCTTTCCGTCATTGAGGTGGCTGTAAAGGCAGTTTGCTATTCTATGTTTTGTTCATAAACATTATTTGTTTAACAGGTAGACTGTAGGCGCTATTTGGCTTTGTCATAAGCGAGCGGAACGCTGGGGACATAAAAGTAAAAAAATATGCCTCGAGATACAAGTACCTACCTCATACTTGCCTATATAATGGGTATGACAGACATGTATGAGTAGGTACTATGGCTGAATGTCAATAAGATTGGCAATGTTTCCGTGAATGTTTCTCATTGACGTAACAAAGTGATAGTCAAAGAGGAGTATTGAGATTTGCATCTGATATTTGTCACGAAAAATAATCAGGCGCCATTGGCTCAACAGATTGACCGTTTCACAATCGTATTTATCTCTGGTATTCTTCGTGTTTTGTCTATGGCGGCAAAGCGGCTGGCTGTCAAATTGTACCTGTTTTGTCAAGATTAAAAATTGTTATTGGATTATACCGCGATATTTAAATCATTAATCGAAGAAAAAAATACTGCAGGTTGTGTTGACATACGAAAAGCAATTGGCGAGAAAAAATGATGTTGGAATTGACATTCCACGATCACGCTTCGTTGAAAATCACCAACTACGAAAACACATTGACAATATCATGTCAATGTTTTTTTAAACGCCTTTATTCTTGAGCAACCTCTGACGCCTGCAAAAATATTGATGATAGTTTTTTTTGCAGAAAAAGAAAAAGTATCGTGACGTTTATTGAATGCAGAATGGCGGCTGGTCGCTAAGCCTTTCTGCGCGAGGGCAGACCACTAATGGATCAGTAACTGTAGATAATTGGCCACACTTTTTGCCGCTCTTTGTCGGCAAACGTCTGAAGACAAACGCCAAACAAAGTAACACAAAAACAATGAAGGACGATTACTCAATAGAAGCCGACACAGGTGGACCGTGGGCCGATGTGGCACTGAAATAACATCCAAGATCACTAAACGATTATACACATTTGGGTTTGTTTTGGAAGAGATAAGACAAAAATTACTTAGTTGAAACAAACAAATGTCAATGGTTTTGTTTTTCTTTTTTTATTTCGTTCATAATACTGTAATAGTTTATCGAATTCAAACTGGTCCATTAAATAAACACTCGTATCAATTCGTCATCATTTTTTCTAATCAGTATTGAATCAGTTCCCTACTTAGCAACTATTCAAGCTGGTCAGAGATAGTCTGATGACGTAAGATAGTTTTAGAATTCAGATAATGATTATTGTTGTTGAAACAATAAAAAAAACTTAATTTTTCTCATTATTTCTTTTTATTTTTATATACATACTTATATATATTTTTTAATACTCATTTATTCCCGGATCTGACAAAGAACCATCTAGGCTCCTGACAGACCTCTTGCAAAGCAATTTTTTAATGAACTAAGTTGCGAAATTTATAGAAAATCTGAAACGAAATTGTATCCCGATTTTAAAATTTAAAAGATTCAATATCCCCGTGACTGCCAATCTAAATAAATACTAGGTTGTAAAACCACCACCAAATTTTCTAGAAGTGCCTCGGTGTAGGCAGTGAAGGGATTAGTAGTATCAGTTATCTATAATCTATTGATTAATGCATATGTTTTCCAATTGTGGTATGTATTCCTTCGAAATGCATTTAGTAAGAAACATGTGGCCTTTTCGACGCCGTGCGACATCACACTATCAATCAGAATGACTCGCCAGCCAACGCACCGAAAAAAGCTTTCAAAAACACAATCAAAAATTGTTTTTGGCGCTCTCTGCATGGTGATCATGTCACCATATCGAGAGCACGCTCTACCGAATTCATCTCGGCTACGAAAATTAAAATGGACGTTGCGCTGCATCTGTCGTTCGTACAGCCACTGTATATTTTATTTGGGGTATTAAGTACTCCGTAATAATAATAATAATAATATATATGCGTTATATAAAAATAAAATGTAATATGGTTGCACCTTGCGCAGTGCCGGTGAGATGGGTCGGGGGGGCGGCGGGGCGCGGGGAAGTGCCCGGGGCCCTTTGATGCAGGCCGCGCTGGACGCTCTGACGGCTTTACGAGAGCCGCAGCAATATCACATAATGAGTTGGATATCGCGGTTCCCATTTGGAGTATTTTGTATTTTATTTCGCCGCATATTTTTTTTAGTATGAGCAGATCCATTAGTGTTTTGCGCCATATTCGAGCCAGATATTCCTTCTGATAATTAAAATATATAACCAAGAACAGTAATATTCGAGTATTTTTGTAGAGGTAGAAATTACATACAATACATTTTTTTGCACTAATCTGAACTTCAAGTCAGAGTTACCTGTCGCGCTTCTTTTCATCGATGCACTTGAATTTAATGTGTCATGTATGAAAGTTTATGAGTTTATTAACACTTTAAATAATATTATGTATGCATGTACATATGTTCTTTGTATTATAATATTAATTTTTATTTTATTGGACATCTTACTAGTTTATTTACATTACTTCCCCAGGAAAATAAATGTGAAAAAATATATAAAGAATGAATTATACTAGCAAAATTTCTTCCGGTACTACCAGATTATTTTATGTCACATCTGTATGATTATTTTTAATGTATATTTTACACGTAATAGTATTTTTTATTTGCTCAATTTCTATGTTAAATTAGTGCTAGAATTACAATCCCTGAAGATTATTCCTGCAGTTCAAACAAGTTGGTTGTAAATATTTTTGACAATTTAGTAGCTATCATATATATACTCGTATTTCATAATTATTTTTTCAACTTCATCTGAAAATGTATAATTATTGAAATATAATATTCAATAAACTTTTTAAAAAGAAAAAAATTATAACAGTCCGAAATGATTATAAGAAAGAAAAAAAAACTCCCTTGGAACTAAAACCTGGGACCCATAGATAAGACTCCTAAAATAAACAATTTACTTTTTTCTTAATGTGATCATTAGTTAAAGTTGAAATTTACGTATTTTTTTTCAGATTAAAAAAAAACAACACATTCAAATAAGTATTAGTATTATATATGGTTTAACTGAAATATCTGAATAAATAAGTCAACATACATAATAAAACGAAAAGAGCAACAACACATTATTTATTTTTCATTTATTTTTATTTGAAGTTAAGTCGTTGTATATTATTTCATAGTATATAGCAGCCCTATCTCGGAGATCGAGCTCAGAAGACAAGAGGCCAACAGCAAAGGGCCATTAGAGCCATTATCGCCTGGTATTTGCTCGAGCTTCGCGTCCTCACGACGTCCCCGACTGCAAGGCGGTTTGCTCAAAGCTCGACCTCAGCATTGTCATGAACAAAACTTCATTGTGATGTAGATCGATTCCCCCCTTCACGCATTAAAGGGGAGACCCGGTTCCTTTATATTACTATTGCTGTGCCTGTGCTATGTATCGATACGGATTAATTGGCATACTTTGGCAAATATAATCGATTTCACTACGATTGCATCTCCAATCTGAGCACAGCTGCAAATTTTCAATACATGCAGACGTTATTTTTCTCTTTGTCGGCAAATTTGCAATCTTCAAATCCTGTCGGATGCATATGTCGATATGCTTCATACCAAATGTGTGGAAAAAATAAATGTATATGTATACATAAAATAATTAGAAAAACATGTATTTAGTTATTATAATAATAATATTGAGGTAATTTATATAGCGCCATTTTTTTATTTACTACATATTTCTTATGCTATGTATTATATACGAACTGAAACTGAATTTAATAATTCAATTACATTCTACAGAAAACAATAAAGAAAACGAATATTGCTTGAAGGAAGACGGCATGGAATTTATAATTTAATTGAAATAGCATCATCTTGCTGAAAAGTTATTATATTTCTAAGTGTGAAGAAGAAAAAAAGATTATATTTTATATTTCATCAAAAATATTATTATAAATAAATATGCTTTCAAAATATTCTACTATTTTCGATAAATAAACCATTTTCCATATTGACTAACAAAATATAGATTCCAAGAGTCTGGAGATCAAAATTTAAAAGATTCTTACGTATTGATTAATTTTTAATTTGATTTATCAGTCCCATGAATTGAATCACTCATAATACAATTTAGTATTGAACCACAAGAAGTAGCATTCTACTGTGGTTTAGAATTAAAGATTCAGATTGCAGCAATAACAGTAAATTGTATCCAATA
This sequence comes from Brachycentrus maculatus, assembly GCF_059751285.1. Taxonomy (NCBI): domain Eukaryota; kingdom Metazoa; phylum Arthropoda; class Insecta; order Trichoptera; family Brachycentridae; genus Brachycentrus; species Brachycentrus maculatus. The sequence goes on from NW_028281145.1 coordinate 1,766,616, forward strand.
AAATAGAATTGTGAAACCATCATTACTCAAAACCTAAGGATCTTGAGTTGGATAAATAACTAAGAACAGCTTCTCTTCTTCACGTTTTAAAAAAATGATTCACCTTATTTAGTCTGGCTCCATAATTTTAGTAAATACAATGGTAGGATTTCATAATAAAGATTATGGTATATTTTTATGATTTAAATTTGATTTTAAAAAAATACAGATTCTACCCCTCTTCATCCTTCAACGGCCCAAAGCCATGACTCTAAAATTGAGACTAAGCTTTACATACATTCTTCGTTTGATAATGATACGAATGCATAGAAATACGTGTCACAAGAGATTTTAAGAAATAGTGACGTTTATCAAGTAAACTTTAAATTCAAAATGGATAGATATTACTGCAAAGTGACTGCCGAACCAGTAATTGGTGGACGTAACGAAAATAATTAACATGAACACTGTTTGTAATGAGGGTTCGATCTGAGTCACGGCCATTAGGGTAAAGGGTATTATAATCAATTAGGAGTAGGGAATATTTGTTTTGATGCAGGTACAATAACTCAATTTCAAAGAAAAGCTAATTTAATGTGACAGTTTTTAGTGAAAATTTTAAACTTCGATTTTAATTTATTAGTCATTCAGGGATTCCCAAACTCAATGAAATGGGGCAAAGTCCTCTGGGACTTTTGAATCATGATCCAGATTATACAAGCCCCCTCCTTAGACCATAAAGCTCGTGATCGACTCTTACTCACCTCTTTAGTAAAAATTCACCCTAAAAAATCCACAGTAGCAACGGCAAATATGATTACTAAATTCTTTTGACTACAAAGAAATTACTGCCTTAATCGGTCCTTTTCCATCAAATTATCGCTAACGCCAGTTACGTAATGATTGTTTTGTTTTAGTAAATTTGCTCCAAATGAAAGCACGCGTGATTTGGAAAAATGTACATTTTTAATCATCTAAGACACTCTGCGGGTCGTTCACAAATGCACTTTTTTCTATACCATGCGTATATTTATTGTGAGAACATTAACTTTAAGAAAACAGTCTTTAAGTAACTGGCATTTGTGATATTTTGCGGGGCAGGGCATAAAGGGTTTCTGTGTGAGCTTGTAAATTTGAGCCCCCGTTGAAATGATTTTTCGTCGATTTTGATAAATAATTAAAAATGACAACTCGATCAGCGAAAACTGAAATTTCGCCGTTTTTTTAATGCAATATGAATAATTACTCTCCAATTTGTAATGTTATTTCAGTGCAATTATTGATGCGTGTTCGCTGTTTTAATTTTTAACGATGCCAACTAACACCACTCAATTCACGTTAATAAATTTAACCTTCAGATAACAAAAGGTTTAACCAATCTAACTGCAGAACATCCATTGTTGGACGATCTTTCTCGTACAATCTAAGCTTTAGTACCTATCGTTTAAAACTTAAACTTTAATGACTTTATCTTAACTATTACCTTTAATAAACATAACCCTCCGCCTCCGTAGTGTAATGGTCAGCACGCTCGGCTACCGTTCTGGAGGTCCCGGGTTCGATTCCCAAGGGGGGTAAAATAAATATAAGTGATTTTTTTCACTGTCATATTTATTCAATATTACCCTGGACTAGCACCTGAAGCGGAGGGCTGATCACCTTTCCTTCATGTGTAAACGATCAAGATAACACTGCGTTTATATGACGCAGTGCCCTATGCACCATTGGGGTGTGTATAAGGGTTTTATCATTATTATTATTTAAACATAACCCTTAAAGAAGAGAGTTTTTTATTGTATTAATCAAACCATTTTATTCATACTTGGAGGTGAAAAAAGTTATGTTTGTTGTCTTCCTTGCGGGGGGAATGATCCATCTCTGATCCAAGAGCACGCACTACGGTCTTGAACCTTTCCAAGTACCTGCCTATCTACATCAATGTCGAAACGATTCGAGTTTATGGTGACGTCTTGCGACTAGTGGGAGGGTATCTATAAATATATGGCTTCCAAAGGTGGTTACTCTTCTAGCACAACTGGGCAAACGCCTAAAGAATTCATAAACTTTGTTTTTTACGACCTCTGTAGTGTAGTGGCTAGCCCGCTTAGCCTCCTCGTTCTAGTTCCGGTGTTCATTTCCCGGTCTAATCAGAATAAAAAAGTAAAAACGCTCGAAAATATGTACACAAAATTGGAACAAAATCAAGTGAAAATGTATTAAGTACTTACTAGGTTAACTAATCTTTTTTTTTATGTAATAATTTTTAAGTGAAACACAGATTTGTTGAGTCTACTAAGTAGTATTTTATTTTTTAAAAAAACTCATAAAAATTTATATTGTGACAATTGTTTCGCCTAGTTATGGCATTTTCAAACGAATTCGTTTGAAAATGCCATAACTAGATAAAACAATTGTCACAATATTAATTTGTATGTGTTTTTTTTAATAAAATACAACTTAGTAGGCTCAAATATCTGTGTTAGATTTAAAAATTATTACATAAATTAAAATGGAGTTCTACAAATTAAACGCCAAATCAAAAAAAAAGTCTTATTTTATTGGTCTTCCTCTGCTTCTTTTTCCAACTACATTTGCCTCATAAAACTTCTTTAACCGTTTTTCCTCACTCATACGTTGCACACGTCCAAACCATCTCAACACACCTTTCTTAATGTTATCGATAATTCTTTTCAGCCTTGCATTTCTTTCTCATTTCACCATTCGAATATCTAAAGTAAATTCAACTCAATGGTTAAAATATAACGTATTTACCATACATATCCTTTAAAGTAAGCCTAGATTAAACCTTCGAATCCTCTATCATGGCATTACTGCGTGCTGCACTTACCTCAGTGAGTTAATATCCATCTATAGCCGAGTCTGCGGGAGACTGACGTTGAATCGTGAATGGAAGAGGAAGGCGGAGAAAAGTGACATGAGAGGAAATCGCAAGACCAGCTCGAAGAATGCAGAATTCTGCGCCGGAATAGGGTGATTGGTGATTGGCGTCCGTTGGCGCGCGCTTTATCGTGTGAACGGCCAGCTGAGAGCCTCGACATAACTAACAAACTAACTGTTAGCTCCAATCATATCAGGATATCGTCAATCTTTGTATTCCGAAAATGAATATAAGTATACGTACCTACATGTACATGCCCCATTAACAATTGTTGCCTCCCGTAAATTATTACTGCACATGTTAAACTATGTATTCCTTAAGTACCTAGAATTGTGTAGCTGTATAAGGATCGTCAGTCCATTTAATCTTCACATTCGTTTGAAAATATCATAACTAGGCGAAACAAATGTCACAAAATTGATTATTTGTGTTTTTTTAACAATAAAATAGTGCATACTGTATTTAACCTCGGCTCGTAACGCATGTTTGTGCTGAAACCAGTAGTGCATGTTGGTCTTCGGGTCGACCAAAAATCGCATGTGCTAAACATTTTATGTAGTTTTAAGTGTGTAAATGGTGCTATGGTGGTGAAGGGTGGTATTGTTTGCAAGCTGTGGTAGTGATTGTCCTGACGAAGAGACGGGTACGTTTCGAAACCGGTAGATATAAAAATCTCGGTGAGTGGTTATATACTAATATTATTAACATCTTTGTAAAAAAAAAATATATATATATAAATTAGTAGGCTCTTGGTTTAATCGCCACGAATATAATATAATTCCTATTACAACAGTCCACTGCGGCATACCTAATATTGAATTATTTATTTATATATATTTAATAAGAATACTTATTTATTGTGCACAACTTTTTATAGACACGTCCAACCCGAGAAGTTTAGCCTGCGTACCGCACACAACGCGAAAATAATTTTAAAATAACAATAATGGAAAATATTGTAAAATACTCCATCCTACACCTACGCTGCAAACAGCAATGAAATGATTTTTAAAAATGGCACAACTAACTAGTTACTAGTACATTCAATTCTCTCAAGTTTCTTTTTAAGTTTATAGCAAACCCTTTACGTTCAATTGTAGTAGTTCTATTGTGAATTGAAAGATTTATTTACCTATTACCAATTCTGCAATATTAGTTTGGAGTTGGTTGGTTACGACCGCACCCTGGGAGTTTTATTACAGTCACAAGATGTTTTGTCTCCACAGATGTAGTATTGTCTCAAAATGCCGAACGCCGATGTCGGACGCCTCGGCCAGGGGGGAGAGAGAATAAAGAAAACACACAATTGAGGGGTTTCTTGAAGCGTAAATTAAATACTTCTGGGTAGTTTCAAGACCACCCTTATTATGGTTTTAATAAGTTATTTATCTCGATCTTTTTTAATTTTTTTATTGTACGTTTTATAGTGTACTTATATGCTATATTTAAGTTTTGCACTCACATTTCTTGGTGGAACTGGATTTTATATAATAAAATAACAACTTTGTAATTTTTTCCCCATGAATTTTATTTGACCAGCAACCGGGTTTCGTTGTAAACGACATCATCAGACCAGTCTGATGATGTCGGTTATGATGATGATTGTCGAAATAAAATTCAAATGTGGAAAATATTTCAGTGGTCAAATAAAATTAATGTGGAAAAAATTACATAGTTGTTATTTTATTAAATTTGCTATATGCATATCAGAGGCTGCTACTACTACTACTATCATCACGCCGTTTCCCCGCAGGGGTAGGCCATAGAGGATGGAATAGTGTGGCTACACTCTTCTGTCCTGACATACAGTCCTAGCTTCGTCACATCCATACATCTAGTCATACATGCCTTCCGATTTCGTAGACTTTTGACACCACTAGATTCTGATTGATCTGGTCGTGCAAAGTCTTTTTCTGTTCTCCCGTTCATATAAACATATTCACATTTACGTTCATATATACACACTGCTCTGTGTATACGTCAAAAATGGTCTGACCATTATTTTCCCGCCATTTACGGTAAGCTCCGGCATTATGGACCCCATTTCACCCCCTGTCCGCCACGCTAAAGTGACAAAATGTCCCATTCGTCACAATTCTTTTTGAGCTCCTTTCGGCCTGTCACGGCGTCGGTCCAGGACTCTGAGACTAATTGCGTGATTTGTGTCGCCGACGACTTACAATTATTATCTCCGATTCGAAATTTTGGTCTTTTTGTACTAATGAAATTCCACGCTTCATGCAAGATTATGAAATTCAGCTAAATCTTGTATTTGAACATTTGAGCGTGAGAAAACGTAATACTATTTACGCATCTTTGTATATATTCGTATAATTCGTTTTCAATACAACCGATACAAAATTCTATTCATTTATACTCATGAATTCTAAATACACACACCTCGTGCTAGTATATGTACATACATATTTTTCTTTTGTTTTAAAATTAATACACAAAAAAAACTAAAATGATTATTTTGTCTATATGTTTACTCTACGTGTTAAAAATAATATGTTTTAAATCATTATAAATTGTTCAAAGAGTTTTCGTTGCTAATGATTTTTCACATTCAGGGTTTTTTAAATAGTATTTTTGTATTGAATAAAGTATGGACATGTTTAAATAAAATGATATTTTTTATTCTATTGAAAATATATTTTGTGATCTAAAATCTATTTTTTATAACATACGCATTTTTTTCACAAAATAATATAACATAATTCAATTTTCATTTTCCGAAAGTTTAGCTATTTAAAGCACGTTTATAAATACTTTTTTTACTCTTCATTTTATTCATTATTTTATACACACACACATTTTTTGCGGAGTACTACCAAGTCACACCTCATGTCTTGTCGACGGATTATTATTTTTTAAATTTGAGTTAATTTATTATTATTTAAATTTATTTTGATATACTGTACACACAAGAAAAAAGATATGCATACAGTAATACGTTTACTTATTTTTTTACAATTTATCAAAACGATTAGTATAATAAACAGATAATACATATTTTACTATTTTCGATAAATAAGGCATTTTGTAGATTAATTTTAATGTCTATATTGCTAGAGTAAATACACAGCCCTGGTCATTCAAATTTAGAATTAATAATTACATACATTGGCACACGGTTAAATTCCTCAAAGTGCATGTATTCCATGTTTGCTATTCATTAACTATCCATTCGCTTCCCGTCGCGTCCGTATCATGTGAATTTGAAACGCTCACACGAGATTTAGTATTATAAATACACAAGGGTTACACACTACACAGTACCATAGACACATGGGTTATATTACTTGTATCGCTCGCTGTGCAGCTCTTTCGCATTGAGCGGAAACTCAAACCAGACCCTTTAGAATCTGTTTGCAGCAGCCTCGGCTGTAACTCAATAAGGTTTGTGAGATGCAGCGGCCCTCGTCCACTTGTCAGTCTAAGGACTCGCAATGTTAACATATGTTTTTGAATCTCATCGCACTTCAAAAGCTCCGATTGCACCACGGTGTTTTAGGTACTACAAACCACTATCGGCATTAACGCGGAGGTTCCATTTGCAAGAATGCAATTGCGAGTGTTTTTGCCTAGAATTTTTCTGTAACGAATAACATGAAATTTTGTTTCCTTTAATTATGCTTCTTACCTTATTTTTTTTATATCGCTCACTCCTTTCAACAACGTTTCATTTATCAAAAAACGTTAATTTTCAGTTGTGCATGTTTTCGGATTGCCCAGAAAACGTACTATATCCCATCAAAAACGGCATATTTTTAACTTAATATTTGCCCGCTACAGGGCAGAAAGTGTTGTTTTTGCATTTTGAAGAAAAGATTTTGTTTAATTTTTTTTTAAATATATATAAGTACTAAATATTTTTCAAATGTAGAAATAACATTCAGGTTTTATCTAAAAAGATTTATTGCACAGTAAAAAGTTCAATAAGTGGCTTGACATTTATTTTTAAATATTTTATAATATTTTTAAACTTTAAAAACGATCTTCTTAACAATCAAGCTCTTGATATGTATATGACGTTGTTGAAAGGAGTGAGTGATAAAGCACCTTTTATTGCTATACACATATTTTACATTTTGCCCTGTGTTTTCTTATTTGTATTTCAGTCTTGTTAACCTTAATCCCATGTCCCAAAATGAGTAATGGAAATTACTCATTGGCATATTATATAAATGTGACTTATGTATATTACATACATATGTTCAAAAAATATATATGGTAACTTAATTTAATCTAAAAGAAAAAAATATGAAACAAGAATAATAACAAATATTTTGGTTTGCAAGTACATAAGTACACATAATAACAATAATGATAAAAATGGCCTATTGAAATCGCCTGAAGGGCCCTTAACCGTTTACAGTCATTTCATTAATTGATTCGGCAGCCACTTTGTGAAATGTCTATCCATTTTTAAATTAAGTTTTACTTAATTTAAGCATCGAAACACGTTTTACAATAGATTTTAAGAAATAGTGGTATTTACGTTAAACTTGAATTAAAAGTTTACGGTAATTTTTAAGTTTAATAATATTAATTAATAATGCATGCAATATTGTCATAGGTACGTAATAATATTATATACGGTGAATTTTTCATATTTTTTAAATGTCATCATCCTACATTTTGATTAGCATACTTATGTGTAAACTGTACCTATACACTACACCTATACCTAATACACTTTTTATTATATAACAGAATGATACAAGCTCAGAAACCATACAAATTGAAAATCCTACTAGGTTTCAATGACCGCACGTAGGATGTATGTACATATGTGTGTAAGTAATATTTTATTCAATTCCACGTTACAGCCAGTTAATTTGAACTGAGGTAAAAATATATATGGTATGTCCACTCGCGAGTGTAAATCTAGTTTGAGCATCTTATTAATAGTTCTATTGAAGATTTTTCTAAGCACTGCTGCATGTTTCCTCATAATGTGCTTCATGTTTCCTCCAAGACCTCCATACGGAAGTTACCCATTTAACTACGTAGAGTTAAATCATAACAAGATGAAATTTAAATTTGGCGTTTTGAAACTCCTTCATCATCATCATCATCATCAGCCTGTGTCCGTCCACTGTTGAACGTAGGCCTCCCGCATGAATCTCCATCCTCTTCGATCCTCCGCCTTCCGCATCCAGGTCACTCCCGCTATTCTTTTTTTTTTTTGAAACTCCTTATTGACCCGTATTGTCAGGAAGTTAAAGTTACAGATTTTTTTTTATCAATATATATTTATATATGTATAAATATTTATATAAATATATATGTATATATATATATATATATATATATATATATATATATATATATATATATATATATATATATATATATATATATATATAAATATATTTATATATATATACATATATATGTGTACTTTTTTTGGTAACGTTAGGTTCTTACTATATGGATCGACAGATCGGTTTAAAATGCCCTACTCGTTGGATATAAAATGACAGAACTAAAGTTTATGTTACCTACGCTACGGAATTAAATCGGTAATTTTTCACTGAAACTACGGAATAATTTTGTCAAAATATTTTAACTAACTAACTAACTAACCATCACGCCGCTTCCTCGCAGGGGTAGGCAGAGAGAATAGAGCGCCACACCACTCTGTCCTTGCAAACATTCTTCGCCTCTTCCACGTTCATGCATCTCCTCATACATACCCGCCGATTGTTACGACTCCTAACCTGACCACTTTCAAGTATTTGGCATACCTGATCGTGCCATGTTTTTCTCGGTCTTCCTCTGCTTCTTTTCCCGCTAACATTCGCCTCATAATTTTGTTTTACCGTTCTTTCCTCACTCATTCGTTCTGCATGTCCAAACCATCTCAACACACCTTTCTTAATTTTATCGATAATGCTTATCTCAGCTTTGCATTCCTTTCTTATTTCACTATTCGTACATCTATCATACATCGTTTTGTCGCACATTCTTCTGAGAGATCGCATTTCGACTGCATTCAGTCTACTTTCATCCTTCTTTTGCCAACTCCATGTTTCACTTCCATACATTAGAGTTGGAACCAGGACTCCGTTGTGCACTGCCAGTTTAGCTTCCGCTGATAGGTTTTCCGCTGAAAGGTTTCAAAATATTTTGGAGGCCTTAAATCAAAAATACTATGAATACTCAGACTTCTAAGTTGGGATATCAAAATGTAACTTTTAAAAAATAATTGTTATTAAAATTTTGTTACGCCTGAGAAAATTACTTTCATGACTTATGGTTCCTGTAAATAAATATCATTAGTAACGTACGAGTATCTTGCATCATTTTACATTAACGAATTTACATGTGTGAAAATCCAATAGTCGATAGATATTCCCGTAAACTCTAACATCGACCGGTTTACATAATTAGCATAAACTCACGTTTAATATAAGTATATGGATATTAAATTTAATATACAAAAACTCTATGTCGAATGGCTCTCCATTCACTGCATATTAATAATAGTTACCGGACGGAGATGCGATCACTCAAATTAAGTTTTTTTGTAAAGGGTTAAATCTGAAAACCTTTATAATGTCGTCATTACACAAATTTAATTTCAGACGAAAACCACAGTAATTTAAAGCCATTTTCTTAATGCAAGTGAAATTAATAATACACTTTTTTATTTTAAGGTAAGTAACAGGCAGATAGTTTAAACACACGCACGATTAAAGCATATTTCATTTTTAAAAAAAGTATACATATATTTTACCCGGGACATCGTCATTATGCACTTTTATTTAATAATCACACATTCCTATGTTTTTTTTCTTGACATATTTTTCAGAATCATTTGTTCAGATATACATAAAGTAAGATTATGATAGACTAATTTTTTTGACTCCGTAGTGTAGTGGAAAGCGCGTTTCACTCTCATATTTATTTAACATCATCCTGGACTTGTACAAGGGGCGCAGGATTGATCATCGTGCCTTTATGTAATTAAAGATCAAGATAACACTGCGTCGATATCATGCAGTGCCCTATACACTATCAGATGGAGATATGGGGTTAGAAGAATATCTATAATATATATGTAGATATATATTTATTATGTAATTTTATTTTTACCGTTTCTTCTCCATTTCCTTTTCCGTATTGCCCGTCTGTATAACCCTTCAATTTAATGCTGATTTCTATTTTATCACTAGGTTTGAAATGGGGCAGCCGTGTGATTTCTATTCACTTTTAGGTTCTCGTGTAACATTATAGATACTTTCCGCACATTTGAGTTATCGCATGTCGAATTTCGATTGAATTGTGATTCGATTACCGATATTACAATAAAATCGATTTGATCTAGATATGTTTTTTGTCTATGGGTACCCGGTACCCGGTACCCGGTATAATGACTCCCTAGAAGTGAACATTACACATTACACCCATCCCAGATCTGGAATCTCGGCCCCGCACTTGATTTATCGCCGCCCCATCACTTAGCTCTTCCAATCTGTGAATAAATTGGAATCGAACCTTCCAGCTGCTTATTAACCCGGTACCTCCGTATTCCAGAATCTTCGAGATCATTCGTTCCACACCATTCGAGTCAATTATCTTAGAAAACTTTAATACCCAACCTAAGGTAAACTTTTATACGGAATGAAATCTTGTATTACCTTAACCAAATGTCTCTACGTTGGTCTATGTAGATTTTTATTTTAATGCCTCTTATTCTGAATGTTTATTTATCATAAAATCACCTGAAAAACGCCCGAATTCCAAACATTTTTATATCTTAATTAAATTAATACGTATAAAAGTGTGTAATATAAAATAAAGTAGGTACGCATATAAACGATAACATATTTAAATATTTATTTACAAAAAACACTTAATATTACTTTTATGTATGTAAATTACTATACTTAATATTAAATACTTGTAAATTTTTAGTTTAAATTTAAAACTTACGTACCTTGTAGGTACCCACTTCAGATAACAGTTTAAATGCCTTAATTATATATTTTTTTCTTTTCTATGTACATTTTTTTCATATACATGTTAGTGTTCGAATTTTGAAAAATAAACTTGCATTCTAAATTCTAAAATAATATTTTTTAAACCCCTTTGAGGGATTTAACCAATTCTTACCCCCTGTATTCTTACACCTTGTACGTTCAAAATCATCATATTCTTTTTATTCTAACACGACATGATGTATCTTAACAACAGTACAATCATTTCATTACTATTAAGTATGCCCATTAGTATTTATTTAACTTTTTATTCTTGACTAATATTAGACGGAAAAAAGGACTTATCGACGTTTGACGATGATTAGGTGGTAAATTTGATGGAAACAAACAAAATTTACGAATAAGTTCATAGGTCACGAATTATTTAGGTAGGTACACATCTAATTTAAAAGAAATAGTGCATTTTTTTGGAAATAAGAAAAAAGTCAAATCATCAACAAAAAATCTAAATATAAGTTAATAAGTTAAAGTAAGTTAATTTATTATTAAATTAAAACCAATATTTTTAGCTTTTCCACTTTTTTTTAAAAAAAAAAAAAAAAAAAAATGGAAAAGCTAAAAATATTGGTTTTAATCTAATAATAAATTAAAAATGCAATTCCATCACGAAGTGTCAGTGGATAATATAAATCTATTAAAGTAAGTTAATACACAAGTGTAAAATTCAACAATTTCACACATGATTGACAACCACACTAATCAAATTCTTGAAACTTCTAGACATATTGATCAAACTTATAACACAGTATGCACGATTTCACAATAGCCATCTTTGGTGGGATGAAGAAAGCTTTTATTATACCCAGACTTCTATATTCTTCTTCATCCATGTTGAGATGTCAAAAAATTATGTAAAAAATAACTCTTAATTGGAGATAATCCAGTTTTGTGAACAATTATGTGGACGCAGTATAACTGTTATAAACCTACTGAAGTATTTGTTTGACTGACGAAAAAGTCGCGTAGAAGTCACTCAGAGATTTTAGTCGAAGTGACGGTATGTGGCATGTATGGAGCGCAGTGGTAGGTGGCACTTCTCATCTTCTGGTAACGACCGATAGTAGTAAGTAGTAAGGTCGACGTTGATGGAGACGAGTGACCAGCCAGCCTTATTGAAATCATCTCGTGACTCTTGAACATGAAATGTGTAATTCCGTCGGTCCTCTCGGAGCCCGCTGTCATTATCGCGAACCACCATTTAATATTCGATGCGTATCATATCTGTAATGGTTAATGGGCAATGGCGGATAAAATTAGCGCTTTATGACTTTTATTATTACGAATAGATGGAATCAAACAACTTTTTGGGCAATTTTATTTGCGAAATGCATTGGGTATCGTCATACGGCACTCAATACAACGAATTAAACAAATATTTTTTTATAGTAATAATATTATCTTATTAAACTGAACCAAAAATATACCTGTACATAGGACCCACACTAAATAAGTAAAAAATCTGGTTTAAAAAAATATACTTTTTAGAAAAGGATTTTTTATAACCAAAGATTTTTTCGCACTAACGCATTAAGATTCTTATTACATCTAATTTACAAAAGTACTATTTTAAAGTTTATTATAAAAAAAACATTTATGCAAAAGTAGATACAATACATTATATACATACTAATAGTATGCGTACATGTCACAAATTCTAAAAAACCCCTAAAAATTTAGTCACGCATTACTACCCTACACCTACCTTCATTTTCCACATTCTTATCTATGTAAAGTTCAGGAGATAAAAAAAATACACATAAACATAATAGGTAACTAAGGATGTGTCGGGTTGTGGTCCCGTGGTTAGTGTCGCTGAGTCTTAAGTCAGAGTTTCTCGGTCCCACCTACGAACCCACTCTACCACAATTTGATAGCTATTTCTAATAATGAGCCGCTTAGGCTCACAGAAATAATATGAAATTGAAATATTTGTGTAAATAATAAAAACACAAACATTATCTTTATTTTTTTTAAAGATATGAGATGCTTCTATAAAACTACTTTGAGTCCTCTTTTTATAGCACTATGTATTTCATGTTTTAGAACTTACCTCATTTGATTTTTTTACACCGACCATATCTGGTTTTAAAATCCTATCTGATGAGCGCGAATTGCTCATTTAAAAAGTGTAAAAAGTAAATTAATAAAACTTATAAAAAACGCTAATTATATTTAAGTAAAAAATGAGTTTCTTTAGAACGTTTTTGGTACTTACATAAGTTATGCATTATGAAAATTGAATTTATATATCAACTACTCCATTAACATAAATAATTTGTGCCGATTTAAAATGCGCATAATACAGAATTCGACGTATGTTCTTAATTTTTTTCAGCTTCATTTAGTCAAATGGCAATCATTGATGCCATTATAAAGGGTCCGCCAAATAACTTTTTTTTTTTGAAAACAGGGCGCAAAACATCGAGTGTAGCTTCGGCTGTGTGGCACGTAGCGCCGTCCTGTTGAAACCAAATGTTGCCAATATCCTCCTCTTCAATTTTTGTGAACAAAAATCCGTTCAACATGGCCCGATAACGATCGCCATTGACTGTAACGGCCACTCCTTGCTCATTTTCAAAGAAAAATGGCCCAATTATGCCTCTGGACCAAAATCCGCACCAAACAGTGACTCGTTTTGGGTGTACCGGCTTTTCAATGTATGCGTGCGGGTTTTCTGTGCCCCAAATACGACAATTTTGCTTGTTTACATACCCGCCAAGATCAAAATGAGCTTCATCCGAAAAGATGATTTTTTTGGCAAAATCGGCATCTTCTGTAAGTCGATCGCAGGCCCACTCAGCGAAGCGAAAACGCATTGGATGGTCAGTTGGCTTCAACTCCTGAACCAATTGGACTTTGTATGGCGTCATACCAAGGTCTTTATGCAAAATTCGTCTCAATGATGTCTCCGAAATGTTCAATTGTTGAGAACGACGGTGAATTGATGTTGATGGCGCTTCACGCACACTTTCTGCCACAACATCGATATTCTCGGGTGTACGCACTGTTTTTGGCTTTTCACGCTTTGGTTTATCGATGAGGATGCCAGTTTCTTTCACTTTTTTCACAAGATAACGAACATACGGAGCTGACGGTGCTTCTCTTCTTCCAAAAACCGTACGCAATTTTCGCACACATTCTGCAACATTACCATGATTTTCAAAGTAATGTCGCAATATTTCCCAGCGTTGTTCAAGCGTATACACAACCATATTCGCTCAGCGGAAGGATAAAACTAATTATTTGTCAAATCAGACATGAGCTAAGTGTTACCATTCACGAAATAAGCACTAGTTGAAAAAAAAAACTTTAGATGGCGGACCCTATAATATGATTTTCACCCAATTTTTTTTTAATTCCAAAAAAGTACTGCTTTAAATTATTGGAATATTTTGAAGATAACAATATTTCTATTTAATTGTTTTTTTTTTAAATATTATAACAATAATTTCGATGATATTGTTATTACTCTTAGGTCATAGTTAAATGTTTCAATGCTTTGCCATAGTGACTCTAGACATTTAATAAATTTACAATAATATTTTTTCAATCGTATGAAAAAGGAAATATCAATCATAACAATTTGTATTAAATTCTAAAAATATTAAGGGGGTGTTCGCAAGCTCAAAATTCATTCCACCAGAGACCACCGGAGAGGTCACATCTCTGTTCACGCCCGATATATTAAATATTTTTTTGTTTCTTAGAATATATGAAGAAAAAAAAATTATATTTTTTTTAGTCCTTACGTTTCAATAACTCTTTTATTTTCAAAATCATATTATAATTTCGAAGAAAAACTATTTTTTCAATGCAAAAACGGTGTTATTAGAAAAAAAAAATACACAAAATGTTACCTGGATTAAGGGTCTCTAAATTGAGTTACTAGGCTTTAAGACAAAGGAAACCTCAATCTTGGCAATTTGTATTGAATTCTAAAAATATTAATATATTACATAATTACGCTGTCATATTATATTAGTTTACGAAATAATCTTGATTTCATTAAAATCACCAAAATAACTAGAGAAATCCACTCTCTAGTATCTACAAAAAAAATTGACGGAAGGCTGATCAAATTGTCTTCATTAAATGAAAGGACAATCCAGTGAATCATATGCTTCAAATATTGTATATTCCAAAAAAAATTGAGGAAATAAACTAAAGTCCAAAAATAGCTAGGATGTTTTTTGTTTATTTTAATTCTTAAAATTATTTTAGAAATTTTGATGCCAAAGACCAATATTTTTTTTCCAGATTTCAATTAAAAAAAATATTTTAGTAATTTTGATTCCAAAGGCCAATTCGGCCGCTGATGAATCGGCCATTCGGTTTTAAAGCCATTCCCGCGTCGGTGTATCACAGAGAGCGGCACCGCGCGGCCAAAGGGACCGCCGCGGCGGGGGAGGGAGACGGCACTAGCCACACGAGGTTCTGTGATCGTTACTATTATCCATTCGTTACCGTACGTTAATTCAGTATCCCCAATGATCGTTTGGCCGTCAAGAAGGAACGACCGCGAGACGTTACGGGCCGAGAGGACCGCCGCGTGGGTGTAACAAGGATGCCAAATGGACACACCCACACTAAAAGGGAGCAACGTAAAACAGTTAATTAGTAAAAAAATAACTAGACAATCGGTACTGTTGTTTTTGAAATCTGTAAAGAAATAAAGGAGATAAAAGATGAAACTCTACACATTCAAATTGTCGCCAAAACACCTAAATCGTATTTGCGTAAGGTGCATAGCAAATAGCCGCAAGTTAAAAACAGTAGTTTTGAGATAAACGAGTGTATAGTTTACTTAAAATGA
This sequence comes from Brachycentrus maculatus, assembly GCF_059751285.1. Lineage (NCBI taxonomy): Eukaryota > Metazoa > Arthropoda > Insecta > Trichoptera > Brachycentridae > Brachycentrus > Brachycentrus maculatus. Next base: position 1,782,319 of record NW_028281145.1, read on the forward strand.
TGCTTTTTGCCAAAACATGTATCAAATGAATACAAATTTGCGGCTTTTTGGATAATGAATATTTCAATAAAGGAAAGGGATATAAGAATGCCCGTTATAAGAATGCTTTGAGCCGTGTTAAGCCAAACAGCCGCAACTTGAATAACGGCTAGTTGCCTTTACATATTAGAGGTGTGACGTGTGATTATTATAGTTGTAAAAAAACGTGTAAAGCCAAAGCCAAAACGGTTGAAACCAACCATAATTTATGGTAAATATTTCCCCCTTTTAATTTCATCATGAGTATATGTATTTATTTTCGTAATTTAATAAAAGCTTCCTTGAGATAGTATTTTATGAAAATGGCACTTAAATTATCAAAAAATATTATTCAATTATTACTTACCAGTATACTGGTTTTCTTTTCATGTATTCCCGTACTGTAATACTTGCCATTGCTAAAATGTTTTAATTTTGTTAATTCGTTGATTCGGAATCCATCGAAGTGTCGAGAAAGGGGTAATTATTGTGCGTATACTTTTAAATCATTTTATTTTCAATACATCGACGCATCCCTTTTCCCTTTTCCTCCCTCCCGTCCATCATCCAGGTATTTATATTAAATTACAAATGTGAAGTTTTGTAACTGGAATGCCACAAATACCTGTTTTGTGTTACCCGTTATTGTAAATGAATTTATTTAACTGTTGTGAAAATTTTCCAGATAAAATAAAATAAAATATAAATATTAATAAATCATATAGCATGTGCGATTTTTGGCAATCTATCATATATAAGACGATCTCAGCGATGTGGGTAATCGAAACATAACCTTACATCTAACGTCCGCGAAAAAATATATATTTAATAGTTTTAGCAGCTGCGTCATTTTTATAAAACCACGTTCAACGGTCGAGTGGGACGGAGCTATAATTTGAGAAGACTACTCAGATGATGTCTGTGACGGGTCGAGGGGGGAAAGGCGGCGCGGGGCGAGGCATAGTATGAAGGATCGCGGGGGGGAAGGGAGGAGGGACGGCTCTGGTGTTTGGTGTAGTATACAAGGTGGGTGAGGGGCGAGGGCACGGGGAGGAGAGGGGGGTTGCCTCAGACGGGCCGACAGATAATGGTTGGCCAGTGTGGTAGGGGCTTACCTGAGATATTAGATGAACAAAAATGTTATAAGTTTTATTTATACCGGCAGCTGATCGTGCCTACTACAATAATATAAAGTAATAATAACTAACTAACCATCACGCCACTTTCCCGAAGGGGTAGGCAGAGAGAATCGAATGCCAAATCACTCTGTCTTTGCAAACATTCTTCGCCTCTTCTACATTCATGCATCTCCTCATACATACCCGACGATTATAACGACTTCTGACCCGGCCGCTTTCAAGTATTTGACATTCCTGATTGTGCCAGGTTTTCAAGTAATAATAATATGAAAGTAATTGACAAAATTGTTCTCCATGGTGTAATGGTTAGCGTGTTGAGCTACCGTGCTGGAGGTCCCGGGTTCGATTTCCAGGAGGGGAGGGGGTGAAAAAAATGTTAGTAATTTTCACACTTTAATATTTATATAATATTACCCTGAAGCGCAGGAGTGATCACCTTGCCTTCATGTAAGGAACACTGCGTCAATACGATGCAGTCCCCTATGCATCATTAGGTGCGGATAAGGGTTAGAAGAAGAAGAATTGACAAAAAATACGTAGGTAAATTTGGTTAATCTAGATACACATGGGATGATTTTAAATTAGTATAAAACTTAATATAATGAAAAATCTATAAAATCAACAGTAAATACGGAATTTAGCGATCTTGATGAATTTTATTAGTGTTTCTCAATATAGTGTATAAGGACCATAACTGTTCTTAGAATTTACATACATACCGGACTTTGTGGAGAAGACTATCATGGCAATTTATTTTATTTGGTGGTAACACCACACTAGGACGCCAAAAGGTCAGAATTCCATATAAAAAGCCAATAATGATTATTTTTTAAATTAATATTTGGTGATCAATAATTTAATTAGTAACTCAAACAACACCAAATATGTTCATTACACTGCATTCTTGGCAGAACGACCACATCTCAGTATTAGTTCACTAATGAGTCACTGCTCATCTCTCAAATAGAAGTGCGCCTATCACTTTCTTCGAACGTTTCATAATTTCACATTTCTTCCTTACAAAGCCACAAGTATTTTTATTGCATTCTACGGATGCAATATAGTGTGATTCGGATCAACAGGGAGGCAGTAATTGGTACGCCACTGGTAATGTTGTGCTGTGTGTGCTGTGTGCTGTGTGTAGCGCTCAGCGCCACTCCGCTGTCCGCTTCAGTCTTCAGCTAACTGCGGTGAGGGTGTTGCGTGTCGCTCTCTAGTAACGCGCTGTCAGGCGCGCGGGATTTTAAGTCTTCAAAACACTACCAAACTTATTTGGGTCAGCGATTACTATTATCCATCTACTAAGTGACCAACCTGTGGAATATTCGCCTCTCATCCCGTGAAACATCCGTGTGAATTTGTGTTGTGTTTACGTTTTACAAACTGTGTTTTATAGTTCGGTTCGTACTACCATCGACTCGGCCTCAGGAATAATAACATCGACATTCTTGTTCCCGAATAGTTGACGTAAATAGGTGACAGATAGTAGCGTTTGAGTGAAATTTTTGTTCGTATATTAGTTTCCCCGTTATATCGGAGTTTGTTCTCCGCGCTGCCGATCCCGCGACAGGAAGTCATAAGGCCCGGGAGATCTATCGGCCATCAGCGAGCGGTGCGAGGGGCCTACGCGAGAGCGTTTTGGCGGCATCGCTTTGAACCGAGAAGAAATACACGAGCGGAGAGAGCGAGCGAGAAGGTCGCGGGTCGTCTCCGTTCCCCGGTCGCCGCCGGTCGCCGCAGCCGCCAGTCGGCCGTGATGTGCAGGCGAGCGGGGCTGGAAGTCGCTCCCGCGCCGGCTTTGTGACGCGCGAAGGTCGCGGCGGCAGCCCTCTCGCGGCCAGCCGGGACCATAGGGCTCCCGAGGGCCGGCGCGCTGCTACGCGGGGTGGTGGATGGGCGGCGCATGACGTGGTACGAGGTCCTGGACAGCGCCCCCGCCGGCAGCCTCGAGCCGCCCATGGCCGCCCACCTCGTGCGCTGGTGGCGGACCAAGTTCCGGAATGGATACAAGCAGTTCTCAGGTAACCATCAACCCGTTGTTCGACGACTTCCGAAATACCGCGATAATGATCTACATTCCGAATAATGGAGTTTCGACTTCACATTAGCGGGAAACGATAGTCATTCCGGTCTAACATTTAATGGGAGATCATAAAACGAACCAGATCAGTAAAAAACCAATCCTAAGATAGATGAAGTAGACCGGCCGGCTGCTTACTGCACCGGCAACTAGTCGGTTCCCTTCCTGGAACATTCGTTAACCTAAGGGATTTCGTTTGTTTATGGGAGCATTTCTATTTTATTTATTTACCTAAAATACATCCACGAACATTAAATAAATGCTTTTAAGCTTCATTACAAATATATAAAAGTACCATCTTGTCATAAAAATTTCGATCCTGTACTCTTTTTATGTAGAAAATTTACATACACAGTTCGAGTAATAAATGTGTTAACGTGGTATTTAAGTTATGCATAAATCGGAATAGTTCAACGTGGTTGCGATATGTTTGCACAAATAACACCTTGCTCGCAGCCTTGGCAAGGTCACATGGCATAGCTAAAAATAGGCAACGAGATTGCGAAGAATACAAGTAGCGATAGCTGGTTTCGGTGCAGTTAAACAATAAACTAAGTACGCTAACGGAGCACGAATTATGTATATCGGAGGAGGTAAAGAATGGAAAGCAGCATGTCCAGTCGGAGTAGATGGGTTATTGAGTCCGCTGTGTGCGTGCATACGCGGTCGGCACTCTCAACTGGCGCCATGTGTGCCATAAACTCTAAAGAAACATTAATGTTGCATAACCAATCTACAATTTTCATTGTTGGTTTACTTTACTGCGAGAGTTACGCTTCGAACACTCACAATAAAGACGGCTAATTATCCTTGAGTTGACATACAATACGCGCCGAGACCCATGAATATTTATGGGGACCCCTTTTGTTCTGTCGCTGAATCTAGATCAACCATAAGAAATCCTAAGCTCGTTTTAGAATTCTCGGTAAAATATGCGGACTCTTGAGACCACTCGACCTTATCGACCCTTAAGGATTACAGCCAAAATGTTTCCAGTCAGAAATAGGAAAATATCTTAGAGTTTCGTATTCGTAGATAAAAATAATATGAAAAATCCGTACATCTGTTCATATTCGGCATTTTGGTCGCTTTGCTCCGCTACAAACCCTCTTGAACTCGACCACTTTCGAGAAGAAATCCCGTTTCTTATCGAATTTTGCCTAAAATACTCCACATACTCACATAAAATGTTATATTAGTGTTTTAAAAGCTTAATATTGTTTGTGAAAGGTCGTTATCGTGTTTCGATCACGGCTTCCAACTTACATTCCACAACATGCGGCGTGGAACATGACGTTATTTAGGAACTGTTTGAAGATTAGTTAAGTTTAGCTCGGAGCAGCGAGTTCACCCACCGTTTCTTCCACCCGCTGGAACAAAGATAGCTTTTGTTTTATATGACATGGCTCGCTATAGTGGCAGGCATTTCTCTATCCCTCTCGCTCGTGACATCACTTCAGAATATCTCTCGGCGGCCTATGGACCGTGGAACAAGAAGAATGCTGGAGTCGTTGGCCTATTCGACTTCTTGCTCGTTAACGGCAAGTTATCGGACTTGTACTGTTGCCAATATCATTATTTTTCTAACTTCTTTATTTAACGAAAATATAGTGAAGGTCAATTTATTTTAGAATCTTTGTTTTGGAGTTCTTTGGCGGTGGAACCGGTGTATTCGCAGCCTCAATAAATACTAGAAGACGAAAAATTTCAGATCGTCTGCCAGCAATAACACGATGATTTTTATTTCCCCGATCACCGCAGCGATTCAAATTATTATTTTTGGGATGGAATTCGCCAATTACGTATTGTGCAGACCGCAGAGACCATTTGACGCAAAGTCCAACGACAGCTGGCACCGAAGGTGTATAGAACGGCGCACTGTTTGGGTACAGAAAGAATCTGGCTCTCGGCCGGTATTTGTTTTGCTCCCAAACATCAAAGCGAGTTCGCTGAGCGTGACGGACTGGACCAGAGACCGGAGTCATGCTCCAGCTAATTATCGCTTCGTGCTCTTTTACTTCTCAAATCTGCCATTTTTTCTATGTTGGAAACACGAACATAATTTGACTTCTACGTTCCTAGCTGATTAATTAAACACAACAGGCTCGGTTTAAAAATGATTTACACAAAATTCACAGAATTTTTTCACAATATTTGCAAGATATTGTACTCCCGTTTGCCCAAAGCATCATCGAAATTGTTACCCGAAAATGTTGCCTTTGAAAAAAAATAGTAAATACGTAGGTACTTCATATTTGCTTGATTATGGGATATTTCAGTGTTTCACTAATTGAAGGTCATGTTTATTTAGTAGTAAACTTTATTCTGAAAAAAATGCTTTATATTTGTTCGTGGATAGTGATTATTTACTTGAATTTGAATAATATCTTACCTAAATACTTTTATTTGTGCACTCCATTGTATAATGCGTAAATATAATCAAAGGAAACCGCGATTAATTGGCATTCTAGCAGTAATTACAAGGCGGGCATATTAATAGGCGATCGAGGTATGTAGTTTGGAATTTGTAAACATTTGGCAGAACTAAATATATACATATTTCATACAGTATGTAAGATAACGTGTAACACTTCAAACGGAGGTAGACATATGGCATGTGGCTAGTTAGATTTGCAAATTAGCATCCCAAGTTTAATATGTATTTATTTCAACAAATATGTATTTCGCTAGCTTTCAAGTGGAAAACTGAGAGTAAGAAGTTTTGCTTTCCAAACCATTGATGTTTTATACCTCAATATCAGTGCAAATAACACCAACACAGCGTTTAACCTGCTTGGTCTTATAATCGTGCAATATTATTGTAAATTTCTAATAAGTTGTTGAATTAAGCTGTATTTCAAAGTAGTATTCGAGTGTGTCATTTTATCCCCTCTGCTTACCCCTGAAAGGAAACAGCGTGATGGTTGTAATAATAATAAATAATAAATTTGGATAATTTGCCATTTTCGTAAAGGTAGTAGTAGTAAATTAAAAAAATGTATTAAGTATATAAAAAAAAATATTATCCACCCGTCATTTTTATTTTCACATTATTTTATATGGTAAACGCCGATTAGTCGAATAAAAATAAATATGAATAAGCGCTCTTGAGGTGGTATTTTACGAAAATAGCCCTATATAAATTATCCAAATTTATTACTTAATTTTTATGTTTTTAACATTATGTACATGATATTTCATTTACGGCATACGTGGGGTAAGAATTTATGATAATTTTTTTTTTATAAAAAGTACTATGTTGCGACGCCTTTTTAGACTGTTGTAAAATTACTGAGATAATATTGCTATATATGGCCTATCAAAAAATCTCTGCTTTCCGGAGTCGATGTGTTCACAAGGCCAAAATATAGTTTTATTATCTTGGTATAAGTTGATGCCGTGTTGGTAATTCGTCCCTCGGAAGTAAAGAGAAAAGTGGTTCGGGAAGACGGAAGACAAGCAGCTGCTGAGGACGGAAATACAGTTTGTCAACACCGCGGCGCCAGGGTACCTATACTTAGTACCTACTTCGCTATATTTACTCTTCCCCCCCTCCCACCCTCACCCATCTGGAGCCCACCCAAACGACTATCTGACGAAATCGGATTTTATTGTCACCCGTTGAGATTCGAACGGCAGATAAAAATTACCCGCGAACATTCATTTGTGGCATAACGTTTTGGCCATTCGATTCGGATCCTCGAGAATTCGGTATTCAATGCGGGAGACCTTTATTTCATTCGCATCGATCACCTTTTTTAGTATCACGGCGCAATCATGTGTTTGAAATCATTAGCTTCCTCCAGGTCCATTAATCTCCTCTTACAAGTATCGGTAGAGTCGAGACCCCGGACACCACCTCGTTTAAAGCAAACGCTATTGTAATTTATTATTTGAGTTTGTTTAACTCTCATATTCCTCTGAATTTTCTCTCAATTGTCTTCGTCACCGGTAATATATTTTTCTTTTGATTAGATCCAGTGATTCGTGTGTCGTATCGAGTAACACCGCCCTCGAAGTCTCTACCCACATGAACCGTCAGACAATAATATATAAATCTCGTAGATGCGGGCACGCTGATTATGCGCACACGTGTCTATTGTTCTCCGGTTTTGTAATACGATTCGACTTATTTTTTCTTTTAAAATACGTTGCACAATAACGAGAATCCACGATTCAAACAGCTGAGTCTCGACATCCTATCGCCGGTGGTATCCGAGCGAGCTAATCGATCAGCCGTGGTTTTGTTTATCCACCTCGGTTCCTTGTTCTCTAAATGCGTTTATAGAACAAATAGATTCGGCTTCGGCTAGTATATAATGGATCAATTAATTGTAATAATGGTGTTTGCGGAACACTCGACCGTATAAATCTCCGCTAATCAATTCGCTTTACCTCGAGTGCTGAAATTTCATTCGGTAAACATATATGTACCTACTTAGCGTTGATAAGGATTCAACACTGATTGCGCACTGCCGTTTTGATGTTGCCAGCTGTTTCTTATTGCGAGAACGTCTTCGAATAAAGTTTCAATGTTTATAATATTGCGGTATTCATCGGTATTCCAAACATTGATACTGATAACATCCGTTATATACGTATTATATCATTGCGTTTCTATTCTAAACAATTAACTACAAAAAATAGCTCAACGGTTCATGGAAGCTGTGAATAAATAACGCGAGTGCGGTGTATTTTTATCCCGCGCCGAGCGCATACCAGTTGCACAAGACATTCCAGTGGCATACTTCGTGCAGCTCCCAGTTCTAGATCTAGGATCGTATGCCTGCCTACACGCGGTCCACGGGACGCAGGAGGCGAGCGGCGAGCGGTGAGCGGTGACACTCGAACCAGCTCTTTGATCTCGGCTTTGTATCCCCCCGATAATCGCTGTCAGCAGCCGTAATCAATCTGTTGCCACGGAGCGGCTGTTTCTGCCATTCGGACCGCTTCTCTCTGATCCATTTTCAATCGGCGTAATTACCTTCGAGTGGCCACTCGACGGCGCAGATAAACTGGCGAAAATAGTTTTTAGCGATTAGTCTTTAACGTTGATCGCAAACGAAATGCTATTTGAGATTAGACAATAATTATTGTATTTTTCAACTCAGCGGCATTGCGATAACACTAAAAATATAGAAATAGTTTTTTTAAATGCCTATTTCATTATTGTATACAAGCGTGTGTTTTTTAGATATCCAGTCTCTTCTGATCCTGCTTATTATGAGCTGACAGGCTGAAGCTAAATAAAATCTCAACGATCACCTACTTAAGTACGTCAATAAGAAGGGGGGAAAACGTTTGATCCTAGTTGAGTGATTAATTCACTTTCGTTGGTGTTAGTTTCAATCAGTCCTCACTAACACCAATACACGAACATTGTTCCGACTGTTTACGAGTTTCCAGTATATTTAGCTATATATTATATTTATAAGTGTTATTTATGACATTCATTCTATTAGAAAAGTGTTCCGCAAACTTTTTCCATTCAAGGTACACCTACCAAATTAAGGTGCATATTTACCATATTATGGTAACATATTTAACATATTATGTGTAATGCGAAATGTGAGCCTACTTACTGGGCACAGGCAAACAAAATTTGGAGCAATTGTGTTATTTTCACAACACTAGGCTTTATTCCGTGGCACACCAACTAATTAACACGGTACACCAGTGTGCCGCGGCACACACTTTGTGGAACAATGATTTAGAACATCGTATTAAAATATATGTTTATTGTTGGGTTTGTCGTATATTATAATAATGGGTAGCAGTAGATGTTGCCATTTAATTTCTTGCGTAGATGTGAGAAGGCCATTAAAAATGGTCTTTTTTGTTTCGTCGCAAATAAATCCCACCGCCTAGAGACAACAATAAACGCTCGTGTATTGGCGCTCCTTTGATGTTTCATCATCTCTGATAGCTGGCCGCGGCTGCTAGTACCCGTAGCGGGTACTGGATCCAGCGCTTGGAGAGGAGAGAGTGCACGCGGGCGGCCTTCTCCAGTATTATGTTCTATACTACAAGTCGTATGTAGTCTTGTGGTGACTGTTAACCTGCATAGATTCACAACCTTTCCTACTAATATTATTTTTTTCCCTAGTATTTCCTAATATTCTTTCTATTTCCAGAAACCTCTCAATTTCATAAAGCCAACTTCTAGAATCAAAATGAAAGCTACATTTCTAAATAAATAATGCATTCTAAAACATTTTGCAATCATGACTAACAATATTCGATATTGTTTATTGATTTGGAATTAATTTTGTGGAATAACATGGTGATTTAAATATAAAGAATAAAACATTTGTGTAAGACCACTTTTTGAGTTTATTTATGTAAACGCGACTAGTTTCGAGAACAGGTGTTGTACAAAGTTAACATTTTTACCTGTTGATAAGAACATTATAACACTTTATTTAGAATTTGTTTAAAGTATTATTAGGTGAGTTTAACGAAACTTTATGTGCGGGTTATCGAATATAGCCCCTTAAAATAATAAAATTTTCCTGTAAATGTGGAAATATGTGTAATTAATTGTTTTTAATGTAAGACAACCTCGTAATCGGATGTAATTTATAATCTTTCTTCGGTTTAATTCACACCCGAACGATGCGCAGGACACGCATTAATTACACATATGAAGGCAATGAGATCCATCCTCCAGATTTTCCGATAAAGGAATCAAATATTCATTTATTTAAGAAAAAATATTTTCTTGCGTGACATGCTGGGTGTACGATTTGAGAACCACTGGGCCTAGAACAAATCCTTTGATGTGAGAGTATCAAAGGACCGCCTCTTGTATTCGCACTGAGCCTCTGTAAAGTCCCTATTGTGCCCCTCTATATGTAACGATTGTGTCGTGAAAAATATGTTTTCCTTTGTGGAACTGATATGAAGTTATGCGGCTCGGCTGAATAATGGCTGCAATGGCGATACGCGCGCGTGAAAAGTTCGGTGTTTCGCTTCATAAAAGGACGACGCTCCGTGACATTCTATTGTGGACAAACTTGGGACAAACTTCCTCCACCCGCTGATATAGAGTCGCACACCCCCTGTTCGCTTCACGTTTCCCGTGTAGGACCCGCGAATTATGATGAAACTTTGTCATCTGTCACATACTTGAAGAGAAAACATTTCGTCGCAAGCCTACTTCACTGTGACTCATTAAAGTGTTATTCAGTTCGTAGCTATCCGAAGAATTGTCCATATTGAAATACAATACAAAGGGAATTGTTCTTCGACCACATCTCAAACATATTGTAACTTGAGACAAGGCTTATTCAATATCGGAGACAAAAAATATATTTGACGTACACAATCCGACAAAATTCATTCTCGGGGTTTTATTCAACCATTTTTTATTGAATTTAATAAAAACGCTCGGCTACCGTTCTGGAGGTCCCGGGTTCGATTCCCAAGGGGGGTAAAATAAATATAAGTAATTTTTTCACTGTAATATTTATTCAATATTACCATGGACTGGTACCTGAAGCGGAGGGCTGATCACCTTTCCTTCATGTGTAAAACAATCATGATAACACTGCGTTTATAAGACACAGTGCCCTATGCACCATTGGTGGGCGGATAAGGGTTTTAATAATACATACATACATACATAAAATTTTGGTTTCCATCGATACTGTGTTATCTTGATCTTCAATTACGTGAAGGCAAGGTGATCAGTCCTGCGCATCAGGTACCACTCCAGGGTGATATTAAATTAATGTAAGAACAAAAATAAATTATATTTATGTTATGGGAGGTAGTCAAATCCGCTAACCACTGCACTATGGAGGTGGACTTAACCTTTGACTAACACTAAACCTCCAATTTCTAGGCCTATCGTTATCGCGATGTAAAACTTTGCATGGAATATTATGCAGTTTTGGTTTTTAAATATATGTATATTATATTTGTGGAGGTCTTCACCAAAACGTTAAATTTTCATTATAAATGATTTTAAGTAATCAGGAATAAATTCTAGCTTGTAAAATCGGTACGTTTTGGTGCGATTTAATAATTTCATATTGGTTTACCAAGGGATTAGTCAAGTTTTGCGCAACTTTAATTAAGATTTCGATAGAACACATTAAACAGAACAGATTTGCTTTTGATGGATTTTTTGTGTAATATCGGAAATGTAACTTTTGGTGAGGACTTCCACATTTGTAATGTAGTATTAGATACATATTTGAGATGAAATCCTCCGGCGGCGAACAACAAATGGTCATGTGTCAGAAACTTTTAATTTATCGTTATGCGATTAATTTCTGACTCACACTCGTATTTTGTTTTTATAATATGCAAATAGTGAGACGTTAGCACGCGCTACCATGTGAATAGGTACTGTGGTGGGTAATATATATGAGTAGAACGGTATCTCACGACTCATTTGCATAAAAATAGCTCTTATTGGACAATCTTATCGCGTGTAGCGAGGGGTGGCACCTCGATCCACAAGTGGCATTGTTTACTAGGATTGACATTTCATTGAATCGGATCAACAAAATTAATATTAATATTCTTCTTCATCTATGTTTAGAGGTCAAAAAATAATTAAAGCTTCTTCTTTTTGGTGTAGGCCTTGTGGCCTATTTTTAAGAGCGATTAGCATCCTGCGATGTTGATTCCCAGCTGCTGTCAATTCATCTCTTTTGCGGTCTGCCCGGGAGTCGTCTACTTTGGGGTTGGCCGTGCAATGCGATGTGGGGGAGTCTGGTTGAATTTGTAGTCAACACAAAAAAGGATAGTCAAACAAATTTATGAGGGGAATGTAGTCGGTAATAGAATCAGGATCACAACTTGGAATGATGAAGTATTTCAAAAACTTGAAAGTGGTCAGGTCAGGAGTCGGAATAATCGGCGAGCATGTATGAGAAGATGTATGAATGTAGAAGAGGCGAAGATTGTGTGCAAAGACAGATTAGTGTAGCATTCTATTATCTATGCCTACCCCTGCATGGATACGGCTTGATGGTTAGTTAGTAAATATGTATATGATAAAATAAATAAACTCATGAATTAAATTGTATCTTTAACAGACTAAATGATAAATAAATAAAATGAAATTACGCTATTCGTAGTAGCGGTGTACACGTGGGTAGGTACGTGCAACATCCGTCCTTGTCTGCGCGACGCAGCGCGTACGCCCGTCCCCGTCTCGCATGCAAATGAAAGCGTAATGGCGCCCGTATGGAGGGAAATGAACCTTGGTGGCGTTGTTGCCGGCTGGCCGCGACCTTGGGCGGTCACGGCGGCCGCTGCGGCGGACGCAGGGCGGCGTGCTGCGGACGCAAGGCGGACTCCCGGCTCTGGAGTGCATCCCCAGAGTGACGTACAACGATAATACGACCACTGCATGCACTCTTCCGTCGGACTACGGCACTCCGCGAGCCTCAAGATGTCTTTCACATGTTGATGCATTGCCCTCATTTATATAGACTATCTTTCAAAGACAACAGCTGGAGGCGCGTTGCTGGACCTATCCGACATCGGATCCGTGATAGTTCATAAGTAACTCTCACGAGAAGTGGTATCATACATTATAAAAAATAGCGAAGGACATTGGTTCTATTATGGTGGAGACTGACCGGAGCATTTCGTCGTAACGTAACACGTTACGATGCGAGCATTCAGGCAGTCAGTACAGCGAGCCGAGCGCTCCATCCATAGTTTCAGATGCTCGCCGCGAGTGATGTTACGACGTTATGTTACGACGAAATGCTCCGGTCAGTCTCCACTTTAAACCAAGCTAGGATACAGAATGCCGAACCGTCTTTTAGTGGAACGGAAGGCCTGTTGACGACAGTCAGCATTCCGGCTTCTCCTGATGAATTTTACGTAGTTTTCTCCCAGCTATAAATGAGTAAATGCTGAGAAGGTCCTGATTGGCCCACACTAGATTATCCCTTCTCTTCCAAACACAGATTTAAATAAAACATTTTTTAGCTACAAGAAACATAAATCCACTTAATGATCTATCCATCTTGTATATATTAAGCAAGGTAAAAAATAAATTCAGTTCGGTATTTTGTGTCCTAGCTTGGTTTATGTTACCAATGTCCTTCACTATTTTAATCATATATGATACCACCGCTCGTGAGAGTTTCTTATGAACTAACACGGATCCGATGTCGGATAGGTCCTCACCCAGGTTTCTGCAACGTGCCTCCAGCTGTTGTTTTTGAAAAAAAGCAAATTAAAAGTAGCTTTAAATGCTAATAGTGACAGGTTGCTTCGCGGAAGGAAGGACGGAGAGAATCATTATGTTTCGAATCGCAGTACGTTTCCGTCTTCCTTTTTTCTGAAATTATGAAAAACATTCGGATACATAGTGATTTGTACAGTCGGAGTTCGAATAATTTTAGTTCTACTGTACTTGTATAAAATATAATCAAATCCTTCTTTTGTTGACTTTTTGTGATACGGACGATAGTATGAGTACGTTGTAATTTAATATATATTTATTTCATTAGCGCCATACATTTAATTCGCAAACTTGAGGATTTAGGCCACCGTTCCGCTAATAATAGCCGCGTTCCGCAAACAAACAAACAAAAAAATCTCTCCAGTATGTAAATTAATGTCATAATCGATTTAATATGCAATCTTACGAGTATTAATGAACCATCGTGTCAAGTATGTATTCGTTAATATTTGCAATGTATTCAGAAAACTGCATTCCTGAAATTGGCGACAGGTGACTGACTAAGAAATGACTTCAAGTGTTCCGGTAAGCAGTTTGCATTTTCCAATTATTTATTTATTTATTTACACATACATACCTAAGTCATATATATACATAATATCATATATATAATTTCCATTACTCATTTTGGGACACGGGATTAAGGTTAACAAGACTGAAAAACGAATAAGAAAACACAGGGCAAAATGTAAAACATAAAGCAATACAAGGTACAATAAATGGGCATTAAAAAAAAGTAAGGTATGAAGCATTTTTAAAGGAAAAAATGAGAAAATATAACTAATCAAACAAACAGAAATCTTTCAATAAAGTATTTTTCAGATCATTCATTTTGGATCCCTGACTGGGTTCTATTTTATAAATGTCAGGCAGCTGGAAAACAGGAATACATATAAGTAGATATATATTTTTTACAAACTTGCGAACGTGGATAGTTTTATGAAGGTTTGCGGGATGGATGGTATGTTAAAACATACATACAACTCCGGACGGCATGGTATGTGAACGTCGGCACGTTTCCATCCTTCGTAAAGTCAAGATCGCACTAAACTACTCGTAGGATTGCCAGACGTCCAGAAACGTCGCGTTTATACTCCGGACATTTCACTGTTTTTTTCATTTGGTATGGACATGTGGAGCGAATGAATAACGATAGAATGACTAAGAAAGTACATGTGGCGAATGTGAGCGGGAGAAGAGAGGGAGGACGGCCGAAAAAGACACGATAATATCAATCAGAACCTAATATCTAGTGGTGTCAAAAGTCCTCGTAATCGGAGGGCATCTATGATAAGATGTATGTATGTAAAGGAAGCGAGGAACGTATGTCAGGACAGAAGAGTATAGCGTTCCATCCTCTCTGGCTACCCCTGCGTGGAAACAGCATGATGGTAGTAGTAGTAGTAATTTTGGAAAATTTGTATAGTACATTTTCGTAAAAAAAACTGCCTCAAGGGCGTTTCATTGTGAATGCAATTTGTTTTACATTTTATTCGCTCGCATAGTTGTAATCTTCATAAAAGATGTGTCATTGACCCAAAAACATTTAACAAATTTTTGATCACCATTTTATTAAAATAATAGGCATCTTATCTATTCACCATTATATTACATCACCTCCAAATACCTGCCTATATATAGTGTGTATGTGTGTACTCGTATCGTATCGACAAGTTCCGTACACGAGAATTAGTAACTTGATCAACTTTATATCGAAAAGAACGATTAATATGCTAATCCAACTCAATTTTAAGAGTGATTCAAGTTTAATTCACGTAAAAAAGCGTTAATTATTCTCGGTTTTTAGAAATTTGATACGAGTAATAAAACGGGCGGCGATACAGAGTAAAATATTTAAACAAAAAAATACTTTTATTATCTGCGTTAGATCATGAGTGTATTATTTAATTAGGGAAATAAAATATAGTCGGGCATAGTTATAAAGTCTAGGAATACACAGGCAGCTTCCTGATGCCTGTGATGTCCTATATTTAACGAATTTAATGTAAGTATTTACTTTTTATTAATTATTATCCTTGATTTTGTTCATTCTCTGATATGGAAAATGAACTGCTTATTCCTTTTATTTTATTTTTATTGATATCATAAATGATGTCCGGGTTGTGGTCCCGTGGTTAGTGTAGTGGACTTTGAGTCGGAAGCTCTAGGTTCGACCCCCCGCCCTGCCACTATTTTATACTTATTTTCCAACATCAAACAAATACCTAAAATATTGTTAAATTGAAATATTTTTGTATCTACAAATATTTATTTTTTCATAAAAAGTTTATGTTTAAAAAGCATGAAAATATGTTTATTGTAACGATGCGATTTGTTAATATATTATTTCGTATGTATTTGTGGTGTCATCTTATTCAACGAAACAGTATTAGACAAGAAACATAACATCGTGTATTCGATTATCTCTTTTCTATCGAAAACATCCATAAAATGCGCTGAAAGAACTTGCAAAACCGACCATAAAAGTTATGCCGCTTTTATCGCGCGTAAATACGAGTATGGAAATGATGATTGCAACACCTAATGTATTCTTCCATTAACAGGCCCGCAACCTGCTGCCGGCAACCAGTTACGCGGATGTCGAAAAAAATACCAACGGACGCCGCCGGAGATGGTTGATTTTGTCATTTTTGGGTTTCGTGCCGCTCCATCGATCATCCGAGTTTCCGTTTTGAGGGATGATGATCGCGTCGCATTAGCTTCTGTCGCGCTAGGATTATAGAAGGTAGCGGCCTCGCGGGCGGCTCCCGCGGCCGCAGCCTTCCGGGCAGGGAGGACCACCGCCTCGCGAGCGTCCCTTCTACCCCTACGCGTCACTCTCCGACCTCGCGCTCCTCTCGACCCTTTTGCCGAAGTGGACCGATTTGATCGGCAGTCCGAGCGGGGTGGCTCGGCCAAAACCATATACCTGTTATTTCTTTTGCTGGCGGCTCCGACAATGGCGGCTGGCAGCTGCCCGGAGCCCCAAAAAAGACAACGCGAAGAGTGCTGATTGCCGTGCCATTTACAGAGATAATTATTTTTCGGAAGAACAGCGCCGCGCCTCGCTTCTCCGGGAGATAAATGAAACGCCAACTGCAAGAAATGCGCTTTTTATTTCTTCCTTTTCTACGGCATTCTCTCGGGAGACCTAATTTCTCATCGTGTCGCCCTCGGCGCTCGGCACTCTGCACTACGCGGAAAGACGTATTTAGTACCGTACCATTGTCTATTCTACCTTTGTCTTTCTCATACATACCCGACTACTAATTTAAAGTCTCGACGGATATAAAAAAAATAGTTACACCATCTTTAAAATTTTAGCGTATCGCGTATAAATATTTCTTAGGTGATAAAAATAAAATGTCTATTGTGATTTTGAGTTCGGTTCGATCAGACAAGCATCGCCGGAGAAAACCCACATTTATGTTCCGACACCTCACAGCCATAAAGTTTTTTTAAAAACAAAATTCCAAAGATTTTATTATTTATTTGTTTAGCATAATATTTTAGTCCGTCGGTACAAACACGAGGTGTTAAGAGGCTTTTAGAATACTAGGTACCTGTTACCTATAGAAATCTTCCATAAAGTAAAGAGAGAATTGGAACGTTAAATCCCGACAAATCGAAACTCCATTTCCAACCCTTATCCGGTACGAAATTGCGTTAGCCTTCTTGTTAAATCTTATCTCTTTTAAAAATGTAAAAACAAGGTATATTATCGAATCAAGCTGTTCAGTAGCCGTTCTTGAGGGTGGCCACGTCTTAAAAGACATGAAATGAATAGGATCATAATGCACGTTTTACAAAAAAGTACGAATATTTACCAATAATATTATATATATTTTTAATTTAAGTTATACTTAGTAAATACCATTATTTCTCAAAATCAACTGTGATACGTGTTTCGATGCATTACGCATCATTTAAAAAAAAATCACTAAGTAAAACATAAATGAAAAATGAATAGATTTTACCACAATGTGACTGCCGAATCAATTAATGAAATAATATTATAATTACTCTCCATGATTTTTTTTCTTATTTGTGTGATGTATTGCAAAGGTTTGATTTACGATATTGTAGCTTAATAAAAATTATGCCTTGTAAAAAGAATAATTACATGTATACCATTTTGATAAATGCATCTTTTATTTTGTTTAAATGTGTTGAATTAAGAAATATGTAAGTCCCTCTCCAAGCGCAAGAGCTTAGTCTCTTCATTGGTGAGGACCGCGTTATTAATTTTAAGATTGTAAAAGTAGAAATGTCTAGAAAATTAATTAAAATAATTAAAAAAAAACTTTTGTCACCGTATTAATAATAAAAATTAGTATAAATAGTAATAAGTAATAAATAAAATAAAAATATCACAATGATTAAAGAAAACACTTGTTTTTTACCACTTGAGTTTTATTATAGACTACATGTTTCAGAAGTTAAATGTCCATCATTCAGGTCTGTATAATAACTAAAATATAAAATTGTTCTATAAATAAGGAGAAAATTTAGATATCCAAAAAAACCTAAATTCTAATGATAATTTATTAAATAATATATTGTTTAAAAATTCTTCACCTTTGCTTTCCATTTTTCCTTTGTTTTCAAACTCCGTCCCTTGACTAACCCCTTCCCCTTACTTTCCCCTCTCCTTATTTATAGAACAATTTTATATTTTATATTTTAGTTATTATACAGACCTGAATGATGGAAGTTTAACTTCTGAAACATGTAGTCTATAATAAAACTCAAGTGGTAAAAAACAAGTGTTTTCTTTAATCATTGTAACATGTCTTACCACAAAGTTAATGCCGAAACAATAAATAAAAATATCACTATCATAAGTTAGACGCCTTTGAGATAGAATATATGTACTCGTATATTTAGTAAATAGCCGACATAATATCTACTTTATTTGTAATCATTTCATATTTGTAGGTATTTTCACAGTTAGATGCTGCACATTCTGCTTATTACATATAACTGTGAAAATAGTTGATTCAATATATGGGTAGATCCACGCGAAGTGGATGAGCTAGAGCGGCCGTACAATTGGAGCCGCCCGACGCAAGCTGGTCCTGTGTTCCGTGCCGTGTTCCGAGAATTGGGATCCTTCCCAAAGGAGCCCGTGAATTAGAATGCCTCCATCCCTCTCCGACACACGCGGTCTGTTATCTCGTTTCTCCGATTGTGTTTCTCCTTTTTTGTTGTTAACTGTTATACAATAACATTCGGGGCGAGATTTCTTCTCGGAAAATATAATGTAGTAATGGTGGCGATGCGTGTTTTTTGTCGACTGTGGTTTTTGCATCTCCGTCCACATGCTGGAGTGTAATTTTGAAATCACGTCTAACTTCGGGATTGTCTTTTTTTCTTCGGCCGGGGCACGCAGTGAAGGGCAGGAGTCGGCGTGTAATTCGGGCCCTCGGCCGCCGCATTACCATGTGCACACGCCTCGGTGGGTTATGTCTAAAGCGCTAAACTTTGAAGACCGCACTTCCAGCAGACTCATATTCGGCGTTCTTTGAATGAGAAAAAATACTTTTGTTATCACACAGTAAGGCGCATGTTTCTTAGTATTTCAGAGTAGTTACATGTATACTTACTAACGAGTTATTTCGCCGAAAATTCAATCACTATAATATTTATTATTATTATTATTTTCCAAGTCTTTATAAGCGCCCATGAGGTAGTATTTTACGAAAATGGCGCTATACACTACTACTACTACTACCATCACGCCGTTTCCCCGCAGCGGTAGGCAGAAAGGATGGAACGCCACACTCTTCTGTCCTGACATACATTCCTCGCCTCCTTCACATCCATACATCTAGTCATACATGCCGTCCGATTACGCAGACTTTTGACACCGACAGATAGGTTAGGTTCTGATTGATCTGATCGTGCCAAGTCTTTTTCGGTCGTCCTCGTTCTGTTTTCCCTCTCACATTCGCCACATATGTTTTCTTAGTCAATCTCTCGTCATCCATTCGCTCCACATGTCCAAATTATCCAAATAATTGTTATATTATAATGAGTTATTTAAATATCAGAACACAGATAAAGAAATAGCAAACGCAATCACTTTTGTCTATTAACCTACATATCGCTTACTCCTTTCAAGAACGTCATAAATCAAAAATCGTCAATTTTCAGTTGTGCACGTTTTCGGATTGCCCAGAAAATGTACTATATCCCAGCAAAAGAGGCATATTTTTTACATAATATTTACCCGCTACAGGGCAGAAAGTGTTCTTTTTGCATTTTGAAGAAAAGGTATTGTTTAATTATTTTTTTAAACGCACTAAATATTTTTCAAATGGAGAAAAAACCTTCAAGTTTTACCCAAAAAGATCTGTAGCACAGTAAAAAGTTCAAAAAGTGGCTTGATATTTATTTTTAATACATTGTATTACATTTTTAAACTTTAAAAACGTTCTCCTGAAAAATCAAGTTTTTTGATTTATGACGTTCTTGAAAGGAATGAGCGATATGTCCAATCCAAATATAACTACATATCGCTCACTCCTTTCAAGAACGTCATAAATCAAAAATCATCAATTTTCAGTTGTGCATGTTTTCGGAATGCCCAGAAAATGTACTATATCCCAGTAAAAGCGGCATATTTTTAACATAATATTTACCCGCTACAGGGCAGAAAGTGTTGTTTTTGCATTTTGAAGAAAAGGTATTGTTTAATTATTTTTTTAAATATATTAAATGTTTTTCAAATTGTGAATTAACCTTCAGGTTTTACCTAAAAAGATGTGTTGCATAGTAGAAAGTTCAATAAGTGGCTTGATAGTTATTTTTAATAAAATGTGTAATATTTTTAAACTTTAAAAACGTTCTCCTGAAATATCAAGTTTTTTGATTTATGACGTTCTTGAAAGGAGTGAGCGATATGTCTAATCACGTATTCGCAATTAGAAATTTAAGCTTTGTTCAATAAAAATCTTCTCTCTTTAAAATGTGAATATAATGTGAGTTTTTGCCATTAAACAATTATTTTTGTAATATATCTAAATATTGCTTTAAAGAAATACCCCACAGAAATAAATCAGATTTAATGTATGCAAAAAAATAGATGACCGCCACTGTAGACAGCGTATGTGTTCGTATATTAAAAGATGTAACGTCAAATAAAAAATAAGAATATGAAACTTTTTTCTTATTACAATAGATTTTATTACGCACACTTATTTTTGTTTCCATTTACCGCTACTGTCAAGTAAAAAGGTCTATCTAAAAAGTTTGTCGCATATTTTGCATATTACACCTTCGGTAAACGAACAGACACACGTCATAAATTACGTTTTCCATGCTTAAAAACGAATCATAGAAGTAACGCGGGTTTATTTGTTCACGTTAGTTTTCGAGAGTGTTGTAAAAATGCCCCAAGCCCTATTGTCTTGCTGGCAAGTTAACACTCGTAATGTCCTCTGTTCGTCTTTTTGCATGTCCTCTTGCGATTATTATTGTTAACTTTTGTTACCTACGCAAACCTACGTATCTTGTTTTATGGCGGCAAAAGCTATAATTTCATCGTTACGTAATATTGCGTTTAGAGTACTCGGCTGTCCAAACTTAAAACACAATAAGGGACATTTTTTGTGGTACGTTTTTTTTGCATTTTTGAACTAAGTAAAATAACACTTAGTCAGAAATGCAAAAAAAACGTAAAATGTCCCTTACTGTGTTTTGAGTTTGGACAGCCGTACTGCATACGAATTATTTTTTCTTCTTCTAACCCTTATCCGCACCCAATGGTGCATAGGGCACTGCACAGTATTGACAGTGTTATCTTCATCGTTACTTACATGAAGGCAAAGTGATCACTCCTTCAGGACCGGTCCAGGGTAATAATATCAAATAAATATTAGAGTGTAAAATCACTAATATTCATTACCCCCCCCCCCTGGGAATCGAACCCGGGACCTCCGGCACGGTAGCTAAACACGTTAACCATTACACCACGGAGGCGGACGAATTACATATAATAAGAAAATATAAAAACTAAACAAAAAATGCAATAAAACTCAAAGTCGTTATTACCGAGTGACACCGAATAAATATATGAATGATAATAAAATTATGAAAGTCTCTGATTAATAAAAGCTTTCCTTATCCCACCATAGATAGCTATTCTGAACTCGCGCATACTGTGTTACGAGTTTGATCAATAAATCTAGAAGTTTCTGTCAATCATGGGTAAAATTGGTTAATGTTACACGTGTGTAAAGTGATCACTTAACCAACCCTATGACGGTCGTAAGCCCTGTAAGTGCCACGACGTCCATATTCTGCTTCATATATCGCTCACTCCTTTCAACAACGTCACATATCAACAAACTTGATTTTTCAGGAGATCGTTTTTGAAGTTTAAAAATATAATACAATGTTTTAAAAATAAATATCAAGCCACTTATTGATCTTTTTACTGTCCAACAGATCTTTTTAGGTAAAACCTGGATTTTTTTCTCCATTTGAAAAATGTATAGGGATATTTAAAACAATAATTAAACAATACCTTTTCATCAAAATGCAAAAACACTTTCTGCCCTGTAGCGGGTAAATATTAAGTTAAAAATATGTCTCTTTTGCTGGGATATAGTACATTTTCTGGGAATTCCAAAAACATGCACAACTGAAAATTGACGATTTTTGATTTATGACGTTCTTGAAAAGAGTGAGCGATATGTTGTTTGTTACCAAGTATAGCTCATACGGATTAGTATATTATTTATATGCCGCTGCGCGCGATAGGAAATCACGGATATCTAGGTACCTCTTTAGCTAGGGTGAGGGTACCGGTATCGGGTACCGGGTACAGTGCGAAGGCTTACAAAAAAGACGAACAAAAAGTAGTGGCAGCCTCTAGCGGCGGCGGTCAGAGTCTTGGGCCAAAGAGGAGAGGGATCAAACGTCCGCCGACACTTTATAGCGGTTACATTCTTGTAGCCACACTCACACTCTTGCGTCTCCCCGGCTACACGCTCACACACAGATACATGCAAACACACACACACTCGCCCAACACTCCTCGTTTTGTATCACGTAATGTTAGTGCTCTAAAATCTTAGCTTTATATTTTAGCCTCAAAAGTACGACAGTTGACTGATAACAACTATCCAATATGCCAATACAGTAAAACCTCGATAAAACGGACTTATTGGGGGGAGTAGGTGTCCATTAAAGCCGACAGTTAGTTATACAAAAATAAGTTTAAAATAAATCAAAACTTTTTTTAAGTGTGAAAAAAACCATCTATTATACAAAAATATACGTTTTTTATATATGGAAAATTATTACTTCTCAGGCAAATAGTCACTGATAAACATTTGTAAATGGAAATTGAT
This sequence comes from Brachycentrus maculatus, assembly GCF_059751285.1. NCBI lineage: Eukaryota > Metazoa > Arthropoda > Insecta > Trichoptera > Brachycentridae > Brachycentrus > Brachycentrus maculatus. The sequence goes on from NW_028281145.1 coordinate 1,805,131, forward strand.
ATTCATAACATTTTGAGTGTGTCCAATTACTTGTTCACAAATCAGATCTTTTTCTTGTTTTATTCTAATCTAGTCGTAAGTCCTGTAAATGCCCAGACTGCCTTATATTCTTCTTCATCTATGTTGATATGTCAAAGAAAATGTACGACATTGTCATATTTCAGTCATGATCGCCTGAAATTCTGCTGAAAATAAGAAATGTTGGCAACCAATCTCATAAGATTTGAATTTCATTGCTTTCAGTGCTTTAAGGTGGTATGGACTTGTGTAGCGAATGAATGGCGAGAGAATGACTAAGAAAATGTGCGTGGCGAATGTGAGCAAAACAGAACGAGGACGGCCGAAAAAGACTTGGCACGATCAGATCAATCAGAATCTAAAATCTGGTGGTGTCAAAAATATGCTTGATTGGAGGGCATGTATGACTAGAAGTATGGATGTGAAGCAGGCGAAGAGTGTATGGCGTTCCATCCTTTCTGCCTACCCCTGCGAAGAAACGGCGTGATGGTAGTAGTAGTAATTTTCGCACTTTTTATCACGTCCCCCATATTGACTCCCTCTTTTATGTATAAATTTTCCTATTTTGGTGCATTTTCCTATGTCTGTTTTGAATTTGACGAGAAACCATTAAAAAAGTAATGTTTTATTCTTCGAACGTGTTTTGGTAATTACTAAAACCCGATTCATGGAAAGTGTTTCGAACAATCGTGTAGTGTTTATTGATGCGTGGCATTATGTCTAGATTTAGCTTCTAGAGGTAGGTAGGTTCCAGTCCTGCCATCATCTAGTGCTGAGCAGTTCTCATCACCCGAGGAGACGCGTGATTATTCTGTATACAAAGTTGGATGAGCCGCCCGCGAGCAAAACGAACAAACTTACACATGTGTACACAGAACGACGTTCGCGTGTTTATATTTTCATTTCATCCTTTACTTTTGTATCCTTCAAGATCAAAGAGCCGAGCTAAGTTGATTAATCTTACAGGAAACAGACACTTTGTTGTGTGTTATTATTTTTAAATATTTATTTTTTACAACCAACTGCTGGGTGTATTATTGGTGGTATTCTACGTATTTTGAAACTCAATTTAGTTTTTTTACCTTTTGTATCTTTTACATGTACGCTTTTTCTCATTTTCTTTCGTTATATTTCAGTACTTTGGTAACTCGGTTAAAATTTGGTGAGTTAGGAATATCTTAGTCTTGGTTAATTTGTTATTTGATGAAGGCCTTCTTGGAGGAATCTAATTCTCTAAATCGGACAATTGTTTAACGTGATAACTTTCTAAATGAATGTATCATAACTTATTGAAGAGATTCGATCATTTTTGAAGTGCTCAAATATGTTGTTTGAAAATATGTTTCTGTTGCGCTTAGTTTGTGCAGTGTTCATCAGACCATCTTCCAATTGAAACGAGTGGATAACAGATCGCGTCTGCCTTGGCCATGCTCAGTCTTTAATTACCATAATAATAGCTGGAGAAGACACCTAGCGAGCACCAGGAATATGGTTTCGAGCGGAGTACTCGGCTAAGCGCGTGTAATTTACTGTTATCAAGACGTTTCCGTGTTCTGCGTGGCGCCATAGACCAGTCGAGCGCTGGGAGTGTCCATTCGTCCACCGGGACTGACTGTATTCACTATTCAAGGTTCACGACGTGAAGATTAACATTTCTCGGAATGGAAAGCTCAAGCGGACTGATAAGCGCTACAAATATGCGTAACGGACATTGCGTTCAATTACTGACGCGACGCATTATGTTAAAATGCCAGTCGCATTCAGTAATGGATGTCGCGACATAACGAGCCTCTTGATTTCACTATAATCGGAACTGATAAGTAGGTTTTCAAATTTCCATTCCAGTTTGCATTTCACCATTCTTTTTTGGTTCCATGTATATATATTTTTGAAATATGATGCAATTGGTAGCTTACGAGTAGATTTCTTCAATGAAATCTCAATTCAGTCTTCGGTTTTACTTATTCCATCTAGTTCTACTTGATGTTTTCTTTTACGTTTAACTTGTATATCGCGTGTCCCATTACTTCGTTATTCTGTTTGCTAATTACTCCTACCCTACGACGATTTGAGGTGTAGCCTTACTGTGTCCAGGGGCTTTAGATATCGGCGAGACGTTCTTTTAAATTATCGTTGAGAAGGCGTTTTAATATACCGAATGCTCTACCGCCAAGGAATGCCGGAATGTTGGGCGGCCACTCCGCGATGGCCATTTAGATATTGTCCCATGAGCACACACCAAACAAGGCATTTATTTCTTCCGAGTCTTTAAATTTAACTTATCTTATCGAGGAGAGAAACCTATCATGTGTGCGCAGTAAACGTGTTTATTCCATTTGAGTATGATATTTCCTATCGTGACTGTGTGCTCATCTATGGCCAATTTGGTAGTCTGATATGCGTAATATTGGTAAACAACTATTCCGTGGGCCGTAGCCCGAATGCACCGCTTACCAGGTCACAGGTGCAGCCGTTCATTAACCCAGACATCCGATCAGACTAAACACTCGGCTATTCTCATGATTCACGGTGTAAACAAATAATATTCAATTTCTGTCTGGCGGTGCTTCTTTTGCTTATAATAAGTCTTCAAATGTTTTATTAATGCGTTCATTATTTTTTACACAAATAACCGAATAAAAATCACTAGGCGTTTATCCGGTCATATTTCTTTGTGGCTAATTACATGTGTATTCAAATTTACTCGGAAGCTAATATACTTCAATAAGAAGAGGTCTTCATTTAACACATTATTTATTTAGCCTTTAGTCTAAAACAAACATTTGCAAATAAAACTATCTCCGTTCCATCTTAGCGTGTTTCGGTACACTAAAGTGTTTACGTTGGATCGCTGCACGGCTTGTAATCATCCTCCTTTCGATGAGTGCATTTGCTTAGTTTGTTTGTCTATTTTTACATCTTCTTTGGCGGCGAAGTCCGGCGACATCAACGCGATATTACGAATATTTAGTCTGACATTTATTTTCCTTTAAACATCCTTTAGCATGCGTGTCACACACACACACACACACACACACACACACACACACACACACACACACACACACACACACACACACACGCACACGCACACGCACACACACACACACACACACACACACACACACACACACACACACACACACACACACATATACATATATATACATATATACATATATACATATATATACATATATACATATATATACATATATACATATATATACATATATATATATATATATATATATATATATATATATATATATATATATATATATATATATATATATATATATATACATATATATACATATATATACATATATATACATATATATATATATATATATATATATATATATATATATATATATATATATATATATATATATATATATATATATATATATATATATATATATATATATATATATATATATATATATATATATATATATATATATATATATATATATATATATATATAATATACATACATAAACATACATAATACGTGTATATTTTAACAAATAGCTAGCAAAATCTTTAAGAGCCTTGTCTGCAGATAGGATAGTGAGGATATATAAGGTTAACGTGAACAATCGCCCATAACAAAAGAAAATAAATCTTTCTAGAATTTATTTTGCAATCGGCGGGAATCGAACCCGCGACGACAGTTTCGCAGTCGGGCGTCTTCCCAACTGCGCCACGGCGTACTGTCGACCGTATCTACTATTATACATGTATAACAATAATAATATATTTGGATAATTTAAATAGCGTAGCCATTTTCGTAAAATACTACCTCAAGGGCGCTTCACTGTGAATGAATTGTGGAAAAGAATATGGTGGAAATGATTTATCAAACAAATATGTTTTTAGTTTTTTTCTGAAGATCATCTATTGCTATGTACATTGAAATGCCTAAAGCTCACGTATTTATACGTTCTAGCACGTATGGTATTTTAATGTTAACTTAATTCATCGACATGTTTGTGAAGTTTTCAGACGGTGACCGGGTTGTATTTTGATTTCAGTAAAAGCATCATCACTAGGAGACTGGTTACTAAGTTTCATTATATTACATTCACAAATCAATCCGATAAGTGGTGTAAATAATACGTTTGTTTGTGTAATGTGATAAATATATACGAGAGATAAAAACCTGAAATTCAATATGTATGTCCATATGTTACACCCGTAGGATGATAATTTATTTACTTGGGATGTTCTTCATCAAACAATAATACTTCCAGATAAGTATTTATAATACTAATTGCAAACTCGTCATAAACGATACAAGCATTTGAGTTAATTCCAATTTACATTTTTTTAAATACCCTTACGACGAAAGGGTAATCTCTGTAGATTAAATGAAGCATAAAGGAATATTACACAAAAACTCATAACCATACCTCGGCTGTCCAAATTTAAAACACAGTAAGGGACATTTTTTTTGTAGTAGGTTTTTTTTGCATTTTTGGACTAAGTAGAGTCTACTTAGTCCATAAATGCAAAAAAAAACTACTACAAATAAATGTCCCTTACTGTGTTTTAAATTTGGACAGCCGACCTGCACACGTGTGTTTAAGGCGGGATAATCGAATCCACAATTTATTTTTCCTTAAACTCAGGTAACATTTAACGTAATTGAATTTTTTCTTAAAACATTGTTTTTGTATCGAAAAAATTAGTTTTTCTTCAAAATAAATATTTAATAAAAAAAAGAATTATTGAAAGATAAGGAGTTTAAAAAAAAATCCATGTACAAGTATATTCTAAAAATCAAATTCCAATAATTATTAAAAAAAAAATTCTATGCTACCATCCCTGAAGAAGAATAATGCGATTATACCTTTACAACATTTTGAGTGTGTCCAAATACTTGTTCACAAAATCTGGATTATCTCAAAAAAAAAAAATAATACGATTTTACCTTATTGGCTCTATTGTAAAGTTCCTTAATCCAACGTTGCTTACAATTCAATATTTATGCCACATATGGTAAATACGTTTAGTATATTGGATTTGTGAACCTATGTTATCTCATAAAGATATTCAAAATCCCAAAATCTAGGTTATAAATACTTTCCATGCAGTCAAAGACAAATCACACAAATCATATATATTTTCTTTAATTCCCATCGTTTGTGATTAAATGTTCACATTTGAAAAATATTTTTCCGTTTTTTTTTCTCAATAAATGTAGTCGGGTCAATTGGTTTGCAGGATATACTTGCTCTTACGTACATAATTGTACATATATGTAGTGCGGTGTATATCGAAACATTTCGCGATGAAATGTGAATGGTCCCATCGAGTCATTAATGATCTCCGTCAAATATTTACCAAGAATTCATCAAGGATGAACTTGTTTACACGCGAGAGTATATTCTTGCTCCATTGGTTCTGGAATACCGTACAAGTACAAGCCACTTAAAGTATGTTCGTATATAATGAAGTATGTTGATTTTGATTCATTTAAATTTAAAGTACCTCTACATTCAATAGACTGGAAATAAGTACGAGCGTCTTTAGCAATAATAATTGCAAGTAAACTGAGGATATTTTAAACTCCTTTTTGTTTTAACCGAATTGTCTGAAATAAAAAATTCCGGAACATAGATTACACACGGAGCAAAGTATTTTAACAATGTGTAGTGTAGATAACTTTAAATACATTTCAATTCGTTTTTTATCACTGATTTTCTTTTCGGTATTATTAACTTCCTGACAACCCGTTTCAATCTTTAATTATACGTTAGGGATATATTATACTATAAATATGTTGTAAACATTACAATATGTTGTATAAATATTCAACATATCGATACTTGTAAACGTTGTTGATATTCAAAACAAAATTAACACTTTTGCTAACACGTGTGATACAATATTGATTTATCTTACTATTCCTACATACGAAGCATACATACTAAATTTCATTACACATAATAATTTTGCGGCAAAACTGAATGTAGCGGCGTACATGATACATGTCGAAAACAAGTTTACGAATAACAGCTGATATGTGTTGCGAAACGTTTGTTTTATAGAGTTTAGTTTTTTGTTGTCTTATTGTAGAGTTTAGTTCTCGAAAATTGTAGAATACCTTCGGTACGTTGACTCTAGTAGGTATGAGATCAGTTGTTTTCAACCCTACGGTATCTGCCGGTAATCGTACCGCTCCGCGGAATGTAGTTCTTCTAGTTCGGTCTCTCTCAAGTAGTAGGTACAAATCACAAGCCGCGATCTTTTATTACTTTACCGATTGGATTCGTACGAATCGGAAATTGTTTATCTCTCTACCATTCATCATAATTATTCTCTGGAAAGAATTCCGCGTACCTACTCTCGCTCGTTCGGTCGGCTCTAAAGCGGTACCATCGGTCCATCAATCTACCGGAGCGGGTAGGCACTGCCGGCTGTGCGGACATCTTCCAGAACCGAGACCAGTAAAGGGCGCGCCGACTATAATGCCCGGGACGACGCACTCGCGAAAGTGCGGCAATATTTCTCGTCCGCTAATGTATCACAATGACCGATCACGAATTTCGCATTAAGAGCGGCCGTGCGGATGGAAGCGGCCGACATAGCGGAGGTGGTCACCGGCCCGGCTGCCCAGCTGGCCGCTCGTGCTGCTCGCCGCTCGCCGCTCGCCGCCGCCCGCCGCCGCCCTCCTGACTGATAGTCCCGGTGTTTTATTGACAATCCGCGGCCGTCGGAGCGGCCGCGGCCTCCCCTTTGATGAGAACCGGTCCGGGCCGCATTGTCGCCGGCGTCTGTGTTCTCCGTTCTCCGTCGTCCCGAGATAAGCCTCGAGCGGCTTCTAATGAACTGCCAGTTCCCTGTTCGCCTCACGCACACACGCGCGCACTCTGACACACGTGGAAAATATTCTCGATTATAAATAAATTAATAGTATCGCTAAACCGGCCGATGTTCTCGGAAACGCGAGAACAGGGGTCCCGCTCGGACATACGCTACCGAGTTGGTCACTCTCCTGCCAGCCGGTTCTCACTACTACTCACTGTTGGGTCGACCCAAACCCTAGGTGTAAAGGTATCGTACCAGTCACTACGTAGTATGTGTCTAATGATAAAATACGTACTATTATTGGTTCACGAGAGAATAGTTCCTAATCGCTACACTGAGTGCTGTAGATACCGCAGCTCCCGCGTATCGCGATGTATTCGGAGCTTTTGCCGCAATCGCTCGCTTTTTAATGCCCAAACGTAAAATACTTCAAAGGATAAACGCGAGCTTTAATCTTTATTCGTGAGATAAAAAAAGAGTCGCCGTGTTTGATGTCTCGGCCAAAAGCTTTTATCATTACCGAGTTGCTTTTATAAACATACGTACATTTTACATTTTATCTCACGGTTTTTCGTGATTCCTCTTACCTACTTGCTATTAGACAGCGCTCTTTTTTATAATCTCTATTAAAGTAATATAGTGCGCATTTCTTTTTTTATTTATTAAATTTATATAATACCAGCATTTTCATTTTTTATTAAATCAACGTGAACTTTGTTTCAATTAATAAAACTCACAATAAAAAAATAAATGAGTACACGAACTAGAAGTGTGACTTAATAGGTAACTGTTTTTTTTGGCAGTCACCCAATGAGAAGATGTTTCTGCCTTTTATGTTTTTTCTTCTGATTTTTATTTAGAAACAAAATAATAATAACAATTAATAAAAAATACTACTTTTTATCGAGATGGTATTCGTCACTGTTTATCGGTTTATATTTTTTGTCAGAATAAGTTTTTAATTTCAAATTGTTAAATATTTTAGGATCTATAAATACGCGATGCGCTACAAAATTTAAACACCGATTGGAGTGATTTAAATAGTCGAATCCAAAAACCGTATTAAGGTATTATTTGAGCGAGATCGTTATTTAATTAGTTTTTTTTTAATTCGTTCGCCCATGTCTAACGCGAATAAAAGTACCGAAAGAAGGACATTAAAAAAACGAGATTTGATATTAATAAGTACATATAATGTATTATTTCTGTATATTTATTAGTAATTTTTCTACCGATAATGTTAATCGTATAACAATTTCCAGATTAACCATATGAGAATTTCCAGATTTCTTTCTAGTATATATCTGTAAATATATACTATAAATATATACATGTATATATATTTTTCTTCTTTTTTTTTAACTACCTAGCGTCCAAGTGACTCTGATATCTAGCTACGGCTTATGCAACACCGCTTATCATGACCCTACTCAGGCTTAAAATTTTTAAGTTTTATAGCCTATGCCAACTCGTGAGTGGATTTACTCTTTATGTTTAAAATTACTTTAATTTCATGTAATTCACGAGTGAAAATTCTAGGCAAAACCTCGCTAATATATATTTTATATCCGTTTATTAGAATTGTTCTTCATTTTATTTTTTACTCGAGATATTCTAAGAGCGGTTAAAGTAAATAGTTATTATTGCAGTGGAACTAAAATAGACGTGGGCAGCCGCCTTTAATGTTATATTATAATACGTCTTCCTTCGTATGCCGAAATCATTTAATAAATTCCCAGAAGGCTTCTTCTTCAGGTACAAATTAAACTCGGCCCTGTTGACAAAGGCTTCGGCCCCGCTTTGTATGCTTTTCGGAAATTCGCCGTTGTTATACCTGTTACGTATCAACAATAAAACCAAACCCAACTTAAATAAATTGTGCCGAATCCTCGAATCTGCCCCCCTGTATGGAAGCATTGTCGGGAAATAATCATTATTATTGTGCCCGCTGCTGTTCTGGGAAATTTAATTTCAAAATTAAACAATTTTCACCGTGCGTAAAACTGCAGCCGAAATGCTCAAATAAGATTTTTTTTCAATTTAGGTTTTACTTACAACCTTTTAAGTGTGTCCAAATACTTGCTCACAAATCTGGATAATCTCCAATTATAGGAGTTATTTTTCACATTATTTTTTCGACATCCCAACATAGATGAAGAAGAATATGGAAGTCTGAGCATTTACGGGGCTTACGACCGTCCATTAGCTGGTTTAAACGATCACTTTACTCGCGTGTAACATTTACCAATTCTACCCATGATTGACAACTACACTACTCAAATTACAATCCAGGACTCGGACCTCACATATAAATATAAGAGTTTCTGCTCAGTAAAAAAGCTTCTTTATCTCATCAATCTTCTTCAAACCCTTATCCGCACCCCAATGGTGCATAGGGCACTGCATCATATAAACGCAGTGTTATCTTGATCGTTAACACACGAAGGAAAGGTGATCAGCCCTCCGCTTGAATTTATCTCACCAATAGATTGAAAATTCTATCGATTCACGTACAATGTTTCGAAACTGGATCATATATATAAAACTTCCAAGAATTTGAGTATTGAATAAATGTTATTTATATTTCCAGTTCTGGCGGAGGGTGAGCGCACGGACACGGAGGAGCTCGTGGGGCGCGCGGCCTCGCAGTGCTCCGCGCCCCCCGACCTGCTGCCCAGCGAGCCCCCCTGCCCGGAGCCCCCCAAGGAAGAGGAGCCAGCCCCCCATACCGACAGGGTGCACTTTGAGGTATACACCACTCACTATATTTTAGAGGTGTGACTGATGAGTAACTGTTACTTTTTCGGTTATTCGATTGGAATAGTTTCGGTTACCTTTTCTCGGTTTATATGTTATTTCTTCCCAGCTTAAGTTTTTGACTTCAAATAGTCAAATATATTAGGAGCTAAAAACACGCACAACGCGACCAAACTTATGCATTGATTGGCGTGATTAGCTTTAAATGATCGAATCCAATAGCCGAATCAAGTAACGGCTTCTTTAACGAAGGTTTTTTAAATTCGATCGCCCATGTCTACTATTAACATCGATTATTATTTTCTTGTTTACCATGTTTTGCTTTGATAAATAGGCAATATATATTGACTAATAGTTTTCTTTCTTTCTTTAACTCTAGCTTTGGAAAAAATATTTTTTACAACGCTTTTGAGATAGATATGGAAATTCTTTTATCGAAATTGATATACCTATTTTATTGTTTTTAATGCTTTTGGAACAATCTTATGCTCTTACATCCCAATAATACGTGTTCATTTCTTCTCGCTAATAGCTGTATAAGGTACGAACTTTGTCTTTGCTTATTGCTTCATAGCATTAAGCTCGCTAATGTATATACACACATACATAATATGTATGAAAATATATTATATTCTGTACAAGAAGGTTATTAAAATAAATGTCAGCCGTAGCATTAGCGAAACATTCATTCTGAGCGAAATTCTTCAGGTGTTGATTGTTTCTGCTACAATAGCTCTACAAATTAATGTCTGCCAGCAAGTCATTGTATTTCGTATCGCTCTACGTTTCGAGTCAGTAAAAAAGCACTCGTCTTTCTCGGAATCCAAATCTTTCCATGACGTGCGAATTGTCTAATTTAAAAGCAATTGAAAAAAGAATGAAGAACAGCCGTGCTAGTATCCGATCAGTAGCTCGTATAGTTGATGATGGCGGTGCGCAGTGGTTCGTGTCCGCCGTAATTACGTTGCGGCGAGATTAGTCACTATCCGCGCTCATCTCCATCTCCCGTACTCGCATGCTGCCAGTATGACTATCGGCCAGTGACTAGCGGCCAGTGGTCAGAAGCCAGTCGTCCGGCCCCGGCTGTGAGCTGTTCGGCTGTGATCAACTGATCAACTCGCCCGCTAATGTCACTTATTTCACTCGATTCTCCAAAGCACAGCGGTCATTACCATTCGGCCATAAATGCGCCGGAATGCTGTTATCTCCGGGTGTAAGATAGTTTCGCAATTGCGCCGGCTGTTCGTTTCTGCTTTTTTATTACCTCGAATGAGATTTGGAAATCTTAATTGCCATTTATTTTGATGCGCGATAAAATAAAACATTGCCTGTGGCCGCAGCGGAGCTCTCTCATCGTGTCTTCTATTAACGCTAGCCCTGGCACTCCGATACCGCGTACCGTGTACCTGATATTACACGTAATGACAGCGCGGGATCAACGTCTACTATTTCTCTAATCTATCCGACACGCTCGAATCTAATCTTCTTACAACTAATTATATGTCTGTTTGTAATAGCATTAAACCACGAAAAGGCATATACGTTTTTTTTTCTTTTTGCACTCGGACAATGAATGCTCCATTAATATGATTTTGAGAAAAGCGTGACATTATTATGACTCACATAATTGGCTCTTTGGAATGTTCAGTATGCCGTGGAAATGTTGTAGATTTGTGTCTAGTGTTCCAATTCCGAGAACGGCACAAAGGAATGTTTGTAGAATACGGGAATGGATATTTGGTATTGCAATGGTAGAATTCTTAAATTTTGTCAACTATTCGTTTGATTTAACCTAACGCAAAACCAGCAACGTACTGCCTGTCACTTCTCCTATCATATAATTTTTTCCAGCTAATCGAATCGCCAATCAGCCAAGAATCGATAACAATAAGGTTGCGTTACTTATTTTTGTACGTGAGTGTTTTGAGCGCTTGTAAATTGACTAGAAAATAGGTTTTGTATGGGTAGGCTACAGAGCATGAAGATCCGTTTAGTATTTTTCGTGTGAACTTTTCGTTACAAGGTCAAACTTTTTACAGGATCATAGAATACCGCCACAAGTCAGCGTAGGTATTATTAGTATCCATCCCGTCGCACGGCGTCGTGGGAGGTTTCGTCATCTGCATGCGTGGCACGAAGCCCCGTGGTCTCTTTTCAATAAATGACATCTCGAGAATGTTCTAGTCCCTACGCATGAATCGTGTACAAAACAAATCGTCTCTCGTTACTTCACTCGCCTGTTCTAACGCGGACTCCACAAATCTGTTTCGTATCATTCCTGTTCAACTCGCTTTAATTATTTCGCGTGTATGTGTGTGGAAACATGAATCGCGCCGACCATCGCGGAGTGATTTGTTATTACGTGTGTTTGTGTAAGCCGGTCTTATACGCACGTTCTCACGAGAGACGACCGAGTCCGCCTTGTTCTTTATGCTATGTACTTTATACTCAGGTGACGTCAGACGTCGCACGTTCGCCGCTAATATGAATGGAGAGCAATCTGAGGTCGAGCTTATCACCTCGGTGCGAAGCATGAAGTGAAGCGCTGGAAAGTCGCTAGATATAACTCGCTTTCATGTTTCCCGCTAATGACAATAGCGCCATCTTCAATGTGACATATCGCTTTATTGACTGATTTCCCCCGTTTTATCGCGCGTAATCTTATCAAAAAGCTTTGTAGTAAGCGACCGAGAGTTGTAATATACGCAATCATTCAATAATACTATCTTGCCAGCTTGTAAATCCTGAGACATTTTACTATTTGCACGGCTTCGATCGAGGCTTGATTGTAATCTCATTTCCTTTGAGATTCTACAATTATCCACGAATTAATTAAAATTTCTGACTTCTATCTGAACACATATGGTGCTTAGGTCAACTTGATAATTAATTTTATGAAGAAAATAGATTTATATTATCCACTGACACTTCGTGATGGAATTGCATTTTTAATATATTATTAGATTAAAACCAATATTTTTAGCTTTTCCACTTTATTTTTATTTGACCAGCGACCGGGTTTCGTCGTTGCCGACATCATCAGACTGGTGAAGAAAATTATGAAGAAAATGTGATCCTCGACTTTTTTTTTGGTATTCCTATATTTCCATCGAAAAATTTTCGTATCTTTATTTCCTCTGAAGTTTTTTTCACTCTAATCATGTAATGAATTTCTTAATAAAGGTGATCAGCCCTCCACTTCAAGTACCAGTCCAGGGTAATATTGAATAAATATCAGAGTGAAAAAATCACTTCTATTTTTTTGACCCCCCCCTGTAAATCAAACCTGGCACCTCCAGAATGGTGCTAAGTGTGCTGACAATTATGCTACGGAGGCGGATTTAAAAAAAAAATGATGATAAAAAATAAATATCTTTTCACAATTTTGAAAAATGTCAATATCACAATATTGTTGTGTTATATTATTGCAACACCTGGGTAACGATGTGAACGATGGCTGATAAAAAATTAGCTTGCCTAATAATGTATGGAATGTAACATAAATGTTTTTTTATTTCTATTTCAGGAATTTACCTGTGATGTTCAAGTACGAGGAGGAGAGGCAGCAGGAGGTCCTCAGCCATTGCATTTCTCCTTCACCCTATATGATTTTGATGGTCATGGACGGATTACCAAGGATGTTAGTATTCAATTTCACTAAGACTATTTTCATATGGGAAAACTAAATAAGTGTCAAACCCGTACGTATTGTACGGTTGTATTTCAACAATTAACCTGAAATATCTATTATCCTACCAGGACCAAATTTAATATGAGGAAACAAAAACTGTTCTACATTCTATGCCATTTAATATATCAAAAGAGACAAATTATTGGCTTACAATCTCTCATGAAATCTCCCTTTAAATTAAGTTTTTGTGTACAAAGAGCACACAGACAAAAATTTTTGATGATAATATTATTTATTTAATAATTTGACTTGTGTCTTTGAAAAATTTATACGCTTCGTTTTTCATCTATGCAAAACTTTTTCCCATTATTTTGACCCCTTATGTCCTTACAAACCGATGTACTATGTATATTAAAAAGTTATTTTATAAAGTTATTTTACATGATTTTTACAAATCATAAACACAAAAATATTTTTATATCTGTTAAATTTTCATTTTTTATTATATAAACATATACAAATTAACAGTTTATTTTTTATAATGCACCTACTATATTTAATGATTAACATTTGTAGTTCCATAAGAATCTATTATTAGTTATTATGCAATATATTAATATACTGCTATTACTGATAACTTTGGCTTCATTCATTCGGACAAGCTGTATGATAATATATTGAACACATTTTATCTATGAATATTTTACATAAAGATATACACCTATGTGTGTGTAAAAACGTAATGGTAATGTATTCTGGGAGGTAATCCTGTCAATTTGCAAAAATGGTATCTTAAAAAAAAAACTTTTTTCTATTATGACATAAACTAAGACACTTATCTAACATTTTATTTTTTATTATATTTCTATTTTTCTACATTAAATTGCTGTATAAAAAGTATACAAATATTAATTAATTTAATTTTTCTTTGCAGGATATAGCGGGAATAGTGTCGACCATTTATGAATCGGTGGGAAAATCAGTAACAGTACCACACTATGGGTCCAAAACTATACAGGTTAGACTAACTGTGTCTCCAGATCAAAGAAGAAGTGTAGAAGAGAGCGCAGAGAGGACAAAGAGGGTGGGGGGAGTAAGCCCGCAGAGAAATGATCCCAAAATTCGCTATAAAAGAGACCTCAGCGCCCACGTGAGAGAAGGAAGACGTAAACCTCGACGGAAGCGAATCGAGAGGGCAACCCCACCCTTACCGGCAACACCGCCCATCTGCGCTCTCGAAATAGACCCGATCGAGCCTCTAGTTTCTAATGAAGAAGAGCGCCGCTCCCGATTGTCCATCGACGATGATGTATCCGATTGCTCAGAAAGGTTAAGAACTCCCAAAGGTTTCAAAAGAACCTTGAGACAGAGGCAGTATCAAAAGAATAACTTGAGTCCGCGATACAGAAACCAACACAATAATCTCAGCCACCATCGGAATGATATTTGGAATTCCCAAAAGGAGAATCTATTACCCGAAGGCCAGCTGAGTGTCTCCAGTCCCGAGCAGGCTGGAGGAATGTCCGGGGAAGGAAGCGGAGGTAGAATTAAAACTGGTGATAAAAAGAGATCTGGCAGTTTACAAAGGCGTGAACTTCTCGAAATAATTCAAGCTAACATGGAAAAAAATCACCTCAGTTTTCAAACTTCGAGGTAATTATTAACATTTATTTTATGTTTTCCCATAAATCAATTGAAAAAATCGTACCTAGATTCATTTCTTAGTCATGTTTGTTTATAATTTATAACTGGATAAGTTTAAGTAATATTGTTGTAAAATTCACAGTTTATCTACTAAGATCTAAACTCTATACACCCAATGCACAAATATATTGTTTTTAAACATTTTGTCTTTTTCACTGAAATATTTTAATTGATCTAACCGTCTGTACACATTTTATTTACGATCAAGATAACCTTTCATTATTCTGATATGTGGATACATAGTGCATAGCGCTATATGGATAAGAGAAATAAATGGATTTTTTTTATACTTATTGACAAACTCTTATACGTTAAACAAACTTTTATACATTAAAAAGTCAAAATGGACCGCTATTATTCAAATCTCATTCAAGATTTATTTTGTTCACAGAAAACATTATCCAGACCAGCGTGGAATAAACAGTTTGGAATGTGAAAGCGTGAATAGCAAACAGCGCCAGCGAAACCGTTCTAATACCTTTACTGGAAAACACACTATGGAACCAATTAATCGTCCAGCCTTCACCGACCAACCAAACAACGGATATTTGGATTTGGCAAACACAAATATCAATTCACATAAGGAATCAAATTTATGCAGATATGACAGTTTTCTCCACGCTGTGATATGTTCTTCTTCTCAGCATGCTAAAACGGGAGTCCATCTGAAAGGACAACCTGCAGCAGCCACAGTACAGCAAAAACCTTGGAAGAGTCATCACAGATCACGCTCGCACGACTTGGACCAAGGACCTTTTCGGTATACTCTCCTGGAGCCCTACGAATGTGTCATTCCCGATGCTCCGGAAGTTCTAAAACCCACTACTACAAGCACTGATACAAGAGCCAAATCGTTTGATTATGCTAAGGAACAAGAAATTGTACACAGAGTAAATGTTTCCACTGATGCGAAAAATAAACCTAATCGATCAGAATTAAAATCGAAATCTCACGACTTTGAACAAAATATAGAAGCTCTACGCAAGACTAATATCAATAAAAAAGCTACGGTTCATAATCACGCATGCTCACCTCATCATTTAAAACATCAAAATAGGGAAAAATATCACGCTAGAGCGATGGCTCAAGTTGAAAAGTGGTTAGAGAATGATAATAATACCCGGCTAATGAAAAATGCAAAAAAGAAATGGACTGAAAATGATTCCAAAATACAAGAAAAAGTAGATAACTTAACAGCTAATATAGATATTAATGATTCGGTGGAGTGGAGAGGATTACTGCGTAGTTCAGAAGCAGAAGGGGAAGGAGCGGATAGTGCAGGAACATCCCTGGTACACCGATATGTACATGAACATATTCATCATCACTACCATCACTTTGAAGATAAAATACCTGCCACAAATGCTGTAGTAGTATAAGTTATTGTATGTTATTTATAATTATACCAATAGCCATGACAATTAAGTGATCACCATATTTAAAGACAATGTTTTAAAGATATAATTATTAAGACAAATTTTTTCATTGACTGATTTAGTATATATTATAGATTTTTAGTTTTTTAATTTATTAACTGCCTGATAGTACTTAATTATTGAAGAACAGTTTTATTATTGTATTATTTATGTACATTAGTTTTTATCACGTGAACTGGGATATAACTTTATTTGTTAAATTTGTAAATAAATAATTTGTATTACTTATGTATTTATGCCACTACAGTATTCCAAATGATGTGGAGAAGAATTCTCAATGAATTAAACTACCTCTTTTTTTAATTGATATTTAATCATTCAGTTTATCATATATGTATTATGTATGTAAAATAATGTAATGTCCAATGGATTTATATTAAATTGTTTGTTTTGGGTAATTTTTCCCTTTGAAATTATAAAGCCCCATTAAAAATATTTAAATTCAAAGAGAATCTTAAGATAGATTAATTATGTATTATTATATAAATATTGATATTTGTACATTGTTATATGTATAAACAACTGATGTAGTGTTAAAATATTTATTGCTCTAATAAACCATACTCTAAATAAAATCTGTCTTTTCTTTTTCAATTAAATTAATATCACACATAATAGAAATCAAAAGAAAATTATTCTGTATTAGTTGTGCTTGATGCTGTATCTAGCGAATTAAGTAAAATAATGAAAATCATCCGGAAGCGGATGATGCCGTACTGCTAGCGAGCAGCGCGGAAGATTTGCTACTAATAGTGTCAAGAATGTATGATGTATGTATGGAAATTGATCTTGCAATGAATAAAAGAATGTCAAAGGTCATGGTGTTTGAAAGAGAGAAAGATATGACAGAATGCAAGATACACAATGAATCCCTGGAACAGGTGCAAGAATTTTTATATCTAGGAAGCATGCTCACAAGGGATGGAAAAGTGGATAAGGATATTGAGAGAAGAGTGAATGCAGGGAATAGAATAAATGGTGCTTTGAACAGTGATTGCAAATAAAAATATGTCAATGGAACCCAAGCTACTGGTTCACAAAGGCGTGCTGGTACCGACACTAACGTATGGGATCGAAACATGGAACTGGCAAATGAAGGATAAAAGCAGAGTGAATGCTGTTGAAATGCGCTCCCTCAGACGAATGTGTGGAAAATCATTGTATGACAGAATTAAAAACGAAGATATGAGAAAGGAATGTAAGGCTGAACAAGGAATAATTTAAAAGATTAGGAAATATGACTAGATGTATGGATGTGAAGGAGGTGAGGGAGTGTGTGTCAGAACAGAAGAGTGTGGCGTTCCATCCCTTCTGCCTACCGCTGCTGAGAAACGGCGTGATGGTAGCAGTAGTAGTAGAAGAAAATCGAGGTTCTGTAGTTACTAAGCAATTACAAAATCAATAAGAGAACTTATTAGGGTATTGGCTATATAGCGATCTTGAAATGAATCTACTCTCCAGAAATAGCACAGAAAACTTATTTTGATTCGATCAGTTTTACACTTTCTCCTTGAAAAGTGACAAATAAACACCCCTCTCACTCTATTATAATTTATTTCCATAAAATAAATAAGAAAAATCATTGAGGACCAAACAACAGCATCACTGTTGATGGTGAATTTTTGATTATAAAGAAATTTTTTGTTTCAAACCTATGTATAATGATATTTTTTTAAATTTCGGCTTAACCTATTAATACTAAGACAAATAAATAAAATACAGAAGGCCTATAAATGAATTAAAGGCTCAGAATATTTTGGTACTTTATATAAATACAGGTACAATTAAATATAAGTATATTATGATGTCCGCCTCCGTAGTGTAATGGTACCGTTCTGGAGGTCCCGGGTTCGATTCCCAAGGGGGGTAAAATAAATAAATAAGTGATTTTTTCACTGTCATATTTATTCAATATTACCCTGGACTGGTACCTGAAGCGGAGGGCTGATCACCTTTCCTTCATGTGTAAACGATCAAGATATACTGCGTTTATATGACGCAGTGCCCTTTGCACCATTGGGGTGCGGATAAGGGTTTTATTATTATTATTTTTATATTATGATAATTCTATTAATCTAATATGTACTTAAGATAGGCGCCGTGGTGTAGTTGGGTAGACGCTCGACTGCGAAACTGGCATCGCGGGTTCGATTCCCGCCAAGTCTGGATGTTTGTGATGTGTTTTTCACATTTCCCTTACCTATCCTTACTACCCTACCTGTAGACAAGCATCTAAAATAAACTCTGCGAGTTATTCCTTTATAAAAAAAATTAAGAAATAAAAAAAAAAAAAAAATTCTAAAAGTACATATGACTATAATTGACATAAATAATCTTAAAATTAGTTATAAAAAATCCTTATCTCGAATCTTGCTTACTGTCCCCACATTTTATTATATGTTTATTCGGTAATCGTTCCCACTCAGATTCAGGGCGTGTGTATAATAAGAAATATGAGATTTATAACAAAAAAAAACATAATGTAAATTGGGGAGTATTCATAACTTTACATAAATCACCAGAAAAAAAACTTTTTGGAGCTTCTTCGAGGAAAAAATACACCAAAGCTAGAGAGAAACTTTTTTAAAAAAAGGCCAATGTCATTTGCATTTGAGATGGGAAAATCTGAAGATAAAGCATAAATAAGTACCCAAGGATATTAGTTAAGAACAAGGTAAGTACTTATTTCCATAGAAATATTTTCTTCGTGTACTGGCAACACAAAGAACAGCTGTTTATATACTAAATCCTCTTGCGACCAATGACCAATCGCATGAGCTGCTGTTCTCTCATTGGTTGATAATTTGTTGTTTTGAATTGACGGCTTGATGGTGCTCGGCAACGGTTATAGACTTTCGGTTTCAAAGTTTTCAAACCTGTTTATATTATACTTATTATTATTGTGAAGTTTTTTAAAAGTCGTTTATATAAATCGCATAAGCGAATGTTACTCCAATTCTAGCGTGTTGTGTTTTAATGTCGGCTTAAAAATGGACATCGAGTGTTATATTAGAAAATTTGATAACAAAGGTTGTTCTTATTGTCATTTTAGTGGTTATTTATTCCCGATATTCTTTTGGTGAGCTTATAAAATCATTGAATATTTCTTCAGATTATGATGACCAGCGTAGAACAGCCGAGGAGATGGACGAAATGCGCCACAGAACGTTGGCTTACGAATATTTGTGTCATCTTGAAGAAGCTCGGATCTGGCTCGAAGCCTGTCTAAAAGAGAAGCTGCCTTTGACGACAGACCTCGAAGAAAATCTGCGTAATGGAGTATATCTTGCGAAGCTTGGGCATTTTATATCTCCTGAAATATTGCCGCTAAACAAAATCTACGACGCGGAGCAGAAACGTTACAAGGTTAGTATTGAATTAATTTTACGTCAACATTAGAATTTAGTTTTATTTAGTGTTTTAACATGTAAGAATGTATGTATGACTTCGAGCAGATAGGTTTTGATGATGTTGTATATCGGTAGTGTAATGGAAAAGGGGTATATCTGTCAAATTTTTCATTTTCAAAGTTTGTTTTACAATATGTCTAAAATAGTGTATTCCATAATCCTTCAATAGGATATAGCTGTAGTTGAATACTTATTTAGTTTTATTAAGATATGTACATATAAAAATGCATAAAATAAGTGAGTTATTTAATTTCACAAGGTTTGTTTTTGTTCTCCTGTAAAATTTTGTCTGAGACAGATATATCCCTTTGCCTTTAGATTACCGATATTTTTATGAATGTAGTATTTTTTATTTATGTGTTGACTTCAAACGTAAACAAAATATGACTAATTTTTTTTCTTCATTTCCATCAAATGTATAGCTGTTTTCAAAATAAACTCTTCTAATGATATATTTTGTATCCACTATCCTGCACCATAAAATGGTTTATTTATAATAGTAATAATAATAATGTTTCATTTAAATAGTCCCGTTTTTGTGAAACATGGGCGCTTTATAGTATACACAGTATTTTAAAATTTGAATGTAATCTCTGATTATTTTCTGTTTTTGTTGACTGGATGCCATCTAAATTGCAATGTCTTTTCTTGAATATATGGGATATTTTATATTTTAAAAATATAAAAATATATTTTAAAAATATATTTAAAATTTTTAGAATTTTTTTCATTTCACAATATAATATAATTACAAGTACAAAATACAATTATATTACTTTATTTTTTTTTTAAATATCCCACATAGCCTGTGTGTAGATATAAATTTTATTTTAGGTTATAATAAAGGGTACAAGAAGAATACAATAGATATAAAAAATGTAAATAGATTGAAAATGCTAATATGAAATCCAAATGTTAGATATTAACTGAAAACAAAAAATTAAAATGAAAAAAGTGTACATACTTTGTCCACCTCTGTAATGGTTAGCGTGTTTAGCTACCGTGCTGAAGGTCCCAGGTTCGATTTCCAGGGGGATGATAGTAAATCTTAGTGATTTTACACTCTAAATATTTATTTATTATTACCCTGGACCGGTCCCTGAGGTACAAGAGTGATCTATTTGCCTTCATGTTAGTAACGATCAAGATAACACTGCGTCAATACGATGCAGTGCCCTATGCACCATTGGGTGCGGATAACGATTTTTAGAGATATACACACTTATGAGTTATAAATTAAAAGAAGAAGCTACTTAGATCTGTTGAATTTAATAAATTTATATTTGAAGCACTAACTTTGTGATTTTCCATTTTATAATTAAAATGTAACTTTGTTTTAAAATCACTATAAATTGATTTTAAAACAAAGTTACATTTGAATTACAAAATTAATATAACTCCAAAGTATATAGTAACAATATTTAGTTTGTTATTATTATTTCCATATTTTTCATCCCACTAAAATTACAATTCCATCAATAGGGGTTTAACCTTTTAAAAATAAAATAACATTTCTCATTTAAGTATACCTGATATGAAAGTATACCCTTTCTCAGTAAGTTGTAAAATTGGGTTTTCCATAAGGATCAGAATTCAGGTCATTAAAAGGGGCTAGGGATTATCCCTTCCCTAATTGAATTAGGCCTGTTAGACTTTATGTCTTATATATAAATGAGCATGACTCATTGCATTGTTCCTAACCCTTAGTAATTTGCATTGATGCATTTCAGATTGCAGGCTTGCAATTCCGTCACACGGATAACATCAACCACTGGCTGAAAGTTTTAAAAACAACAGAGCTGCCATTGGTAAATATATATATATATTTTTTACAAACAGATCAATATTTTTTTGTTGTATCGTCCGCCTCCATAGTGTAATGGTCAGCACGCTCGACTACCGTTCTGGAGGTCCCGGGTTCGATTCCCAAGGGAGGTAAAATAAATATAAGTGATTTTTTCACTAATATTTAATCAATATTACCCTGGACTGGTAACCTGAAGCGGAGGGCTGATCACCTTTCCTTCATGTGTTAACGATCAAGATAACACTGCGTTTATATGATGCAGTGCCCTATTCACTATTGGGGTGCGGATAAGGGTTTTATCTTATATTTTATTATTTTTTCTAAGCCATTTGAAGTTCTAAAGACTAAAAAAATAAATAAAAATACATCGCAAGAGAGTAAGAATATTTTTTTTGTTAAAATTATTCTTCTGTACATCCACCTCCTCCATAATGTAGTAAGTACATTTGGCAACCGTGCTGGAGGTCCCTGGTTCTATTCCCAGGGGAGGTTATAATAAGGAATGCAATCCCTCAGCCGAATGTGCGGCAAAATGATGTATGATAGATGTTTGAGTGGTTAAATAAGGAAATAATGGAAGGCTGAGATAACCATTATTGATAAAATTAAGAAAGGTGTGTTGAGATGGACATATGGAACGTATGAGTGAGGAAAGAACGGTTAAACAAATTTATGAGGCAAAAGAAGCAGACGAAGACCGAGGAAAACTAAGCACAATCAGGTATGTCAAATACTTGAATGCAGCCGGGTCAGTAGTCGAAATTATCGGCGGATATGTATGACGAGATGCATGAATGTGGAAGAGGCAAATAATGTTTGCAAAGGGTGTATGGTGTTCTATTCTCTCTGCTTTATGGGGAAGCTGCGTGATGGTTAGTTAGTTAGGCAGGGTCATAATGAATATAAGCATTATTCACTTTAATATTTATTAAATACTATCCCTGACTGGTACCTGAAGCGCAGGACTTGCCACCTTGCCTTCATATATTTAGTAATCAACTTATCAATGCATCAATGTGGTGCAGTGCCCTATGCAGTACAGATATGGGTCAGTAGCAGTATAGCCATTAAAGTACAGTATTACCATATTTTACAGACTATAAGAGGCACTGTTTTCTTAAAAAAATTGCCTTTAAAATTCAGGTGCGTCTTATATTTGAAATTAATATCAGTGTCTTATAGTCCGTAAAATACGGTAGATTTTTAGGAAAGCCATGTGAGAGCTTTGTAGATAAGTATATAGTAATGATATTGAATGAATTTTATCCTCTATGCGCAAAAATAATTTTAATATCATTGCCATATGTGTAGGTAACTATTTGCCTCTTGAAGACTATGTGTTACACTTACAAAATTTTATTATATGTTCTTACTTCTATGTGGCGGAAAGGCAGTATTGATTGCTCAGATAAATACTGATTACCTTGCTTTTATCAAATTTATAATCATTTTAATTACATCAATGATAGTGTCATATTTATCCTTTTTCCTGTTCAATCTGAGAACTGATGGGAAGGAAGTCCAATGCGTATTTGAATTAAGGCGCTATATTTATGTCAAAGATTGGTTATATAAATTTAATATTTGAGGGTAAATTTTTGATTAATGTTTTAGTTTATGTATTAAATATCGATTCTTTTTCAGACGTTCCATCCGGAAACTACGGATGTTTACGATAAAAAGAATATGCCTCGTGTAATATATTGCATTCACGCTCTGAGCACGCACTTATTTAAACTCGGTCGAGCTCCACTCATTCAAGACCTGTATGGGAAGGCGACTTTTACAGGTTTGTTTGATAAAGTCCTTGTTGTTTGGAGTGGGTAGTGGGGTCCCTAATTTATTACATATCTCTTAAATATAAAAATGTTATTTTCTATTTTAGATGAAGAAATTGACGCAATGAGTGAGGAACTCCGCAGGTATGGCATAACCATGCCCGCATTCCAAAAGATTGCCGGATTACTTTCTTCAAATTTGGAAGGGGATATGGCGGTTCTTCATGCGGCTGTCATTAATGTGAATCAGGCAATCGATTCCCAAGGCAATATAGAATCCTCTCTGCTTAACCCCGCTGTTAACTTGAAATATGTACTTCCTGAATTAGCTTCAGATTACCAAGCCATATTACAAAAAGCAAAAAAAATAAAAATAAAAAACACTCTCAATCGTTCCATGAATGACAGCTACGTCCCGGATGTCTACGATGAACTCCTCACTCACGGAGAAATCCAAGGGTATATCACCTCCGTGAATTGCGTCTATTCGGGGCGGAAAGCTATAGAGGCGGCTGACGAAGAAAATGAAAAGGCTCTTATGCACCATCTCAGTTCTGATTGGCTTCAACTAAAGTATTTGAAATATAGCAATATTGATTTATACATGGAACAGATAAAAAATGTACAGTCAATTTTTAATAAAGTCTATATTGATAATGTGGTCGAATTCTCCAAAACATTACAAGGAGTAATCAATAAAGCAAACTCTAAAGGAGAAACTCGTTCAATCATCGATATGGCTGTCAAGAGTGTAAATAAAGCTTTGGATGATGACGGCTTAAGGGAGCTGTATGATAATCTGTTGAACCTTAAAAAATACGCTAGCGTACACATTGATGAATTCGCTCTTCCTCTTCTGTACGAGGAGATGAAACTAGATAGAATGGAATGCGGAAAAGATCTGACTTATGAGGATATTCTCAGCAGCACCAAAGTGCTCATGTCTATAGCGAACATCAGTAAGGCCGTGGATCAGTGTAATTTCAAAGAGTTGTGGGAGGCTTTGGTGGACAGCAATTTACCTATTGAAGGCCTCCAAACAGAGCTGTCCATGTCATACTGCAAAACTATCATGTTGGCGCGGCAAGCCAAGATTCATGCCAATCTATCCTGCTCCATACTTACTCTTTCCGATATCCAGGACTGCGTTGATGAAGTCAACTCGAATGCGGATGACACTAATGAACGTACGTGATTGCCCTTCGTAACAATAATTTTTATCGATATATATCATTTTGGATATTTTTTAACAATTTTTATTTATTGTTTTATCATATCTACTTATACTATATTTTTGTAAACAATATGCTGACTTAGTATCGCAGCCAGTGCTTAGTGAAGCCGGAATTAAGAATTTATTATTAAAAATATTGCACCACATTTAAATCTTGATAGATTATGCATCACTTTATATTCTTATTTGACATTTTGTTTTTTATTTTTATAGTGATCAATACTCTAAATGATGTGAATGATGCCGTCACGAAGGATGATATCCAGAAGCTAATGTCTGCTTTGAGGAATAAAAATCTGAACCTCGGTCATTTATTGCTGGAGGAAAATACAACGCTCTATTTGAAAAATTTAAAAGTGGCTATGAAAAAAAAGTGCGACGGAGAACTTTGGTTAGAGGATATAAAAAACATAATCTCAGATATAGCGGAGGAAACTAATGAGGTCTTTTCCGCTTGCAATGTTTTAACTAAAGTAAACTTAGCAGTACTTCAAATCAATGCGGAGAGTCTTGCATCAGCTTTAGAAGCCGCGCATATTGAAATAATCGGAAATAATGATATATACAGAAGTTTATTTGAGGACTTTCTGAGATACTTTGAAAGTAAGAACAGTAGAAATAATTGTTCCTGGGTGGTCCACCATACCAAATCTGGTAAAACTGTTTATATCAACATCGAGACCAACTCCTATTCTTGGGACACTCCCAAAGATTTTAAACCGGATTCTCGATATTTGTCCATGAAAGACATTCAAACCTTGATTCAGAAGTCTAATAAAAGTAACACAGAAAATTTAAAACGGAAGAAAATAGAAAATATTATTAAGTTACAAGCGCATATTCGCGGTTTCTTGACAAGATCTAGATTATTGAACAGAAGAAATTTCCTTCTCAGCAAGAAATCTGAAATAATTAAAATACAGGCTTGGTGGAGAGCTCTCCGTACAAGTAGACAATATAAAGCTATTCTCGACGAGAAAAGAACTAAGCGTAGATCGATCAAAAGCAAACCGCAAGATTTAAACGCTTACTATGAATCACAGGTAATTATTTAGTATTCAGTAACAAAACTGTTATTATAGCGCATGTCCTCTTCTCTTTCTCAGTACTAAAATGCTTATCTTTTTAGGAGAAACATATTGTTCGGATTCAAGCACTTTGGAGAGGTCGGTGTGCTAGGAGGGCTTTCCTTTCCTTGTTTCATCAACAGTGTCCACCATTCAAAGTAGTGAAACACTTTGTTCCGTTACTGGACTTCTCCACCGAAGATTACGAGAAGGAAATCCAGCTGCAAACATTGCGAGCGGAAGCCGTACAGGCTATCCGTAGGAACCAGCAGCTCTCTAAACAAGTCGAGGAGCTCGATCTCCAAATAGGACTTCTGGTGCAGAACAGGATTTCCCTTCAGGAAATAGTCCTGCATAGAACTAAGTTGAATGATCTAGTGAAGAGAAAGAATGTGACTCTTCACAGCGATAATTTTAAGCCCAATGATTCTAAAACGGGAACTAACAAGACTTTTCTTTCCACGAGCACCAGAGGTCTAAAATCACTCACGAGAGAAAGTAGAAAATTACTCGATGGCTACCAACATCTCTTTTACATGCTCCAGACCAATCCCATTTACCTCTCTAAGTTGTTGTTTTGTTTACCTCAAAGTAGGGCAAATCAGTTCCTTCAAAATGTCATTTTAACACTTTATAATTTTGGCTCGAATACGAGAGACGAGTACCTCTTGTTGAAGCTATTCAGAAGTAGCTTAGAGGAAGAGATACAATCCAGATTTAGTAAACCTCAGGATGTCATAACGGGGAATCTGATCGTACTAAAGATGGCAGTAAACCATGCCAGGCAATCGAGCGGACAAAGTAGTTTGAGAAATATACTAGGACCACTCGTAGAAAGGATGATCAACGATAAGAGCTTGAGTATAGACACCAGTCCTGTGGACATATACAAGACGTGGCGCAATCGTATGGAATCACAAACTGGACAAATTTCGTAAGTTTTATATTACTCTATTTTTTATACATTTGTTTTGAACTTATGCTATGCGATTGTTTCTCACCTTTATGATTAATACTAAATAAAAACTTTTCTTTGAAAATATTATTTAAACATGTTTCTAATGACATGTAATAAGTTGTGTTTGGTTTTAAAAAAAGGATTGAGAAATGACATGTGTACTTATGTTATTCATATGAACGGTATATTTAAAATATACAAACTGAATAATGCATCTTTTTAACACACTCAGGGTGGGAAAGGCATTTCTACCCGTTCGGTCGATTGATGCTTAAAAGGATGAGAAGGGTGTTTTAACCTTCTGCGCTGACCTCATTTCAAAGTCAGAAAATAAGGAATTACATATTTAATGTTTTTATATGAATATTATATACCAATCTCTTTCTTAAGGTCTCAACTATATGTACATAATTTTCAAATCCTGTCGCCAGCGGTCCGCAGGCGTAAAAAACACCCGTCCGAAATGTGTTAAGATTTGTTTGTTGTTTGACTTCTTCTTCGCAAACAGATGTTGCTTTACGTAATGTTAAATACATTTTAAACCATTTTTCAGACACCTTCCCCATACAATAACCCAAGAGCAGGCTCTGATATATAACGAAGTGAAAACAAAATTACACCACGGATTGGAGACTCTCAAAGAGACTGTTACTCTTTTTCTGAACCGCATCACAGAATGTAAAGCGATGCTTCCCTTTTCCATCCTGTATATGGCGCGAGTACTGCATAACGCCTTACTGAAGAGGTTTCCTCAAGCTCCCGAGAAAGACATTCTCAAGGTAAAGTAACTAAGCTTTTTAAACGTCAGGCCTCTCTAGAAGGTGGACATTGAGTGAGCAGCATTTACTTGTTTGTCAAATTTTTCTAAGCCTTGAATTTAAATCAAGTCGTTTTCATACCTACTTTTGGTTTGAAATTTAAATCGTCGATACAAATTATAGGTAACAGAAGGTTAATTGCGATTTGAAATATTTCTCATCATATTTGATTGTCATTTTACAGTAACAATTTAATTCTTAGTGATTTATATTTGGTTTATTTATTTTCACAGGTTATTGGCCATTTGGTGTATTATCAGTTTATCAATGCTGCAATTGTAGCTCCGGATGCTTTTGATATCATAACTTTACCACACGATAAAGCACTCTCCAATGACCAGCGCCGTAATCTCGCTTCGGTTGCCAAGATTTTACACTTTTCCGCATCTAAAAAAGGGGTAAGCAATATATTTTCTATTTCATTAAGACCTAATTATTAATTTTGAGTTTTTATGGATATTTTTAACTTTAAAGATTTTATTGACAATATCAACATAGATTAAGAGTTTTTGATGTAGAAATACGGAAGACCATAGTATAAGCTATCAAGAACTGTGTTAAAAGCTAATATTGGCTGGTATAGGTCATCATTTTATAATATCACTTTACACTGTATAAAATTCCGTCCATGGTTGACAATAATAATTTCAAAAGTTGTAAATCTATATTCTGAGTGACAGGAATGTTTTACATCTTCCAAATTAATGTGCTGCTATCAGTTGACGAAATTTCTATGTTAAGTACTCATAACTGAGAACTTTTTATTACAAATGCGAAACTATTTTCAAATATATACACAACTTTTTTTGGACCTGTTTTTTACTATTATTTCTTCTTAAAAAAAACAACAAAGTGTATTATTATTAATGTACTGTTAAATTTCAGTTTGGAGAAGAATCAGCACATCTGCAGTGTTTGAATCCTTTTATTATCGAGTGCCATGAGAAAATGAAGAATTTCTTTCGGCAGTGTTGCCAAGGGCCATCATTAGAAGAACACTTTTCTGTAAATGAATATTCTGAAGCCATCCTTCTGTACAAACCAGTTATATACATCAGCGCTCAGGTATGTTTCTTTTGGCTAACTTTTTACTTCTAACTCTTATCGCACCCATCGGTCCGCAGGACACTGCTTCATAATGACAGATTTAAAAAAATATATGTTCAAATCATTATGTTAATCCACGAAGGTAATTCCAAATCAATAAAATATTAAATTTAAGTTGATAAACCCAACAAAAAAAGTGAGCTCAAGCGACTGACAAATAGTATTAAATTAAATTAATTTATCTGACATTGAAATTCGCGAGTTGGAAAGCATACATTTACTAATTTACAATCTCTTCCACAGGAGATTTGCGACACACACAGTCTGTTGGTGGAGTACGAGGATCTGATAGCCCCGGAGGCGTCGGATCCTCTCCATGAGTTGTTGGATGCACTGGGTCCTACGGATCCCGGGGAGGTCATGCCGCTTGCCACCCTCTCTCCGATCGCCAACACCGAGGTCTGCCTCACTCTTGTGGACAAGTTTCAGCTCCCCGCTGATGATATGACTGACATAAACAAGCTCTTCATCAAGACTAAGGAGCTGTGCGTGTCTGTTTTGCCATTTTTGAATGGTAAGAACTCTCTCCTTTTTTTTTAGTAACATTATTTTTGTTTTTCACTGACTACATGCGTATTTAGGCAGTGAAAAGCAAAGAAATGTCTCGGTCTATGTACAGCTTATGCAAAGAACAAAGACTTGAATCTTTAGACTATAGTTAAACTCTCGGAATTGTTTTACATATATACCTTTTCTGTTTTGTTTTTTCAGGTGATCATCTATTAGAAGCGTTATGTATCGGTACGACAAAACACCAACAGGACCAATACAAGGCATACATTGAGCAGAAACTGTACTCCGGCATGATTAAGCCCAACGAGAAGATGACACTCAGGGAGCACATAGCCCAGCTGCGGAAATACCTCGACACCCTGCAGGAGAAGGGCTACGTAACCCGAGAGGACGGCTACCAGAGCATCATGACGGCCATCGCCATGGACCTGTGTAACAAGGGCAAGTACCGGCGCGGCCAGCTCAACGCTCTGCAGATGATGAGGAGAACCAAACAGAGCCTCGACCAAAAGACAAAGTACTATGAAGATCAATGTGGTTATTATAACCGATACATAAATAAGTGTCTAGAGAATTTAAATGCAGGGAAAAGGTAAATATTCTTTTGTTACATATTAACCCTTCCCTTACAGTGCTAAAAACTTCCGCGTGCACCGATAATATGCATTTTGTACACCATATGAAAACGTGATTTAAAAACGGGAAAAAGTAAATATTCCTGAATGCTAATATG
Source organism: Brachycentrus maculatus (assembly GCF_059751285.1). Lineage (NCBI taxonomy): Eukaryota > Metazoa > Arthropoda > Insecta > Trichoptera > Brachycentridae > Brachycentrus > Brachycentrus maculatus. The sequence goes on from NW_028281145.1 coordinate 1,834,924, forward strand.
AATAAAAAATAAAAAATTAGTAGCCGCCATAGCTAGTGTAGTGACACGACCACCCTGAACGACGACTTGTGCGCAACTAAAATGAGATCTTCGGAAACAGTATGAAGCCGCGTGCGTGTGTAGGTAAAGTGCGGCACGCACGCATACTCTGAGAAACGTTTTGTGTATTAGTGATTTTATCCCCAATTTTATTTCCGCCGCTGCAATGAATAACTTTATTATTACACATTTTAATTCTTTTTATGTAACACGTAAAATTATTACAGAGGAATACAAAAATTCTGAGCCCATGTCTGCTATATTTTATATAGATATTCTCATTTTTAATGTCGAGTTGTAGTAAATACATATCACTGGGAGGGGAAAGTTAAGAAACTTGATAACAATGAGCACAGAAATAATGAGATCTCCAGTATAGTTATTATTGGTCACTATACCGGGTATTTTCACTTTACTTGTAAAATCAGTTTATTGAGATATGAATAGCATTTTGCTAATGTGCTGACATTTTACATCATCATGCATAACTTTGTGTTGATAATTTTGTAACGCTAAGATGTGTTCTCGCCTGTCATATTACCCCTTAATATGCCCTATTGTTAATACAATGACGAGGTCCATGCTAGGGAACTTAGGAATTACAACAAGTTTTGATGTCTCACCCAATAATGTCACAATTTACACTTTTTGCACACTTAAAATATAGATAGTTTAATCCTCCCTTAATTCTTTACAGATAATAATAAGAATGGTATAGAATGGTATCTTGTGATTTTAATTCAAATTTATTTGCTAATAATGAAAGTAAATACATATATCCTATGTAAAATCTGAAAAAAAATTAACTGTGTTGTTGCTATCTTTTTTTCAGAGTAATACATTCATTAGGTCGAAAAGGAAGTAAAATGCCAGGGAAGGTGAAATCCAAGCTGTCTGTCAAATACTCGGCCCAAAAACTCTATGAAAAGGGAATATTGATAGAGATTGATGGTCTCAATGGGTCCCAATTCAAGAACGTATTATTTGAAATATCACCCACGGATCACAACGGTATATTCAGTGTCAAAGGAAAGTTCCTGGGAGTAGAGGTGGAGAAAATAGAATTAGATGTGCAACATTTGCTACAATTGCAGTACGACGGTTGCAGCATTATGGATCTGTTTGGAAGAGCTAAAATCAATGTCAATTTACTTTTGTTTTTATTGAATGCCAAGTTTTATGGTAAAACTAAATAATTGGATACCTTATGGCGATACACAATATGCATTAGTTTAGTAACAAAACAACTCTCACCCTTAAACTGCCGGATAATAAGCTGATAACTTCTCATAAGATCCCTGTTACCAAAAAATATTTGAGTTGTTTGGTCTGATCTTCATGTTCCACAAAACCATTTAATAAAAATTCAATTTTTATTATTTAAAAGAATAAAAGCCTTTCCTGTAAAGTTGTGAAAATTAATTATAATTATAAACCTTAAGGGCCAGATTATTAATGATCTGTATTTTTTATTACCTAAAAATAAATAAGTAACAATATTATAGCCGTAATACATCACAAATATTTTTTTTTGAACAGCAAAAAACATAATATGTACTACAGCAGGCATGTCAAACTCGCGGGCCGCATGTGGCCCGCAAGTATTTTTTTTGCGGCCCACGGATACCTGCGGTTGTATTTTTCATTTCTTTTAATTCCTCATTACTCCCTTTTGTTCCCATGAACATATGATATTCTTTTACAAAATCATTAAGTTGGATCTACTGTGCCTCATGTGACTGTTTTTGATAGTAAATTATTCACTTAAAATTAGATAAAGATGAAAATGAGATTTTCGAGTTTTTTTTTATGTGGCCCGCCAGCGTACCCAAAATAGCTTATGCGGCCCTTGGTGCCTTTTGAGCTTGACACCTCTGTACTACAGAATACAAATTCAAATTGTGATGCATTCACATGTACAAGTACTATTACATTTATATTTGTACATCTAAGAAGTAAAATAAGGATACAATAAAAGCTCGTTTATTTCAAAAACGATAATTCAATATTACCATAAATTTTGAAAATATTAACTTCTGGTCCCTCCAACTCATGTCAATTAGTTAATACGCATGCACTTGTTTTTACCCATTTTTCATCCATTACTCAACACGCGCCAAATTATAAAATATAAAATGCATACAAAAAACGATACCAAATATTTTTTACACTATTATTAGATATTTTTAATTATTGGACTACTATTTTGGATGTTTTTCTCATTTTGTATTTGTATCCAATGATGGAGTTTTTTAAAAATAATTTTGTGTTGACATTTTCATTTTTAAGATTCTGAAACAAAAAGCTTAAAGTGATGTGTACATGTTTTTAAATATAAATAATAATTTGATTGTAATATCTAGTAATTAAATTACATATTTACGATTTAAACTTTTTATATATTTTTTTGTAAAATCGTTTTGCTATAATTATTATGCGACTTGACTTAGCGTGACATTATTGAAGTTCCTTTTTTTTTAAACAGTTTATATCTTTAATATCTCTAACATTTATCCGCACGCAGTGATGAAGTGTATCAAAGCAGTATTATTTTGATTGTTAATTATTTGAAGGCAAAGATCATCAGTCTTGCACTTTAGGTTGTTACCTCAGGGTGTAATTAAATAAATATTAGAGTTAAAAATCACCTATTCTATCTGAGAAGCGAACAAGGCAGTCAAACGCGCTAACCTATAGAAATATTGATTAGGGCAGGGGCTCCCAAAGTGTGCACCGCTGCGCCCTAGTGCGCCGTAGAAAGTCAAGAGGGGCGCCGTGAGTCGATCCTCTATCATTATACGAAACTACAAATATTCTCGGGTACCTATAAAGCAACCATTTATATTTTGAGAGCTAGCATCTTTCTACCCAACTACTAAAATACTAAACTTTTAAGTGCGCCGCGGGCTGAAAAAGATTGGGAACCCCTGGATTAGGGCATTTATAATATAGGTACATATTTTACATATTCAAAATATTAATGCATAATTTATCAAAATATTTATATTATATATGTATCTAAATCGATCATCTACGATTAAATAATTTTTTACAGATTTTTTTACTCATAATAAAGCTTTAAAATATCAAATTTAAATATAAAAACTGTACTACTTACATGCATATATGATTTGCCTTTTCAAATTGATAGAATGTTTTTATCTAAAAAGTTTTTGGCACAAAATAGCTTATTGATTCTAATCTGTATTTTTTTCATATTATTTTTTGCCATCTCATCAAAGATGAAGAAGAATATGGAAGTCTGGGCATTTACGCGGCCAGATTTTGTAAACAAGTATTTGGACACACTCAAAATGTTGTCTTTATTTTTTCTTTATGCACAGTATACTCTATCAGGATAGATGGTTAAAAAAAATTCTCGTAAACAAAATTCCTGGTTCTTCAAAAAATATTCACCTTTTTACAATTTTCTAAATACATGCCTATAATCTTTCACACATAAATGAAAAATTTGTTTGTACAAACTTACCATGCGTCATGAATGTGACCAGAGACCTGCATATTCAGAAATCTCACATTTTTTGTTAGCCCCTGCAAAACGTTAACACCCGACTGTAACAGAACAACTATGAACTGTGGTTGGTTTTTTTCATTGTGGCAGACACAAAATGTAGAATCTTAAAAATTATGTAAAACTAATTTGTGCATTTTATTTTTGAAATTGTTGAAGTGCCCTGGTATGTACAATGAGAGTCTGCTAAATATAATAAGAATTAATTGATATGGTATTTAATTTTCTTTTCTAATTATGTATAATGTGTACTTTAATAACATTCCCTAATTTTAAGTCCATTAAATTTATTTCTCTTAATGTTACTTTTATACCAAATCTTATCTTTAATATTATTTGTATTAATAGTGTCAATATTTTATTATAGTGTGCAAAAATTTATTGAATATAATACATTTTTACAATTAAATGTTTTTATTTTATAATGTAAAATTTTCCTTTCTTATTGTTTTTCTTATGTGCATACATGTATATGTAATCACATGGATTATCTTGTCAACTCTTCACAAAGTGACTCGCCCCTAAAATTGTGTTACAATTTAATTGTTGAGTGAAGATCGGAATTGGTTAGTTAAGGACACTTAGTCATAAGTTTTTCTTTTTAATTCCATGTATTGTGTGATTAGGTAACTCATTTTCAACATGTTTTATTATTTAATAAACACATACAGCATTCAAGTTTTTAAATTATCATTCCTTTACTCGTTTTCATCTTATTTGCAAGTTGGGTTCTTTCTTTCTTATGGGCATTTAAATTCAATAGGCTAGATAAATAAATTATCATGACTAGTTTTAATATAGAGCGAATAACCAACAACGACAATAGTTGCTCTTCTTCCATCTCACGCAAACTCGGAATATCAAGACGTACTCTTCCGTGTTATATTGAGTGGGAATCGGGAGATCATTGTATGTTTCCGTGGCCTCGGTCCACGGAGAGATAGTAAGTTACCGTCTATTCATACGCGTGATCGTGGAATTCGAGTTTTCCACCTCCGAGAGAATCTCTAAAAGTGGGGACTGAAAGGAGCATTTCTTCGCAACGTCGCTCGCGGCGAGCACTCCGACTATGGATGGAGCGCTCGGCTCGCTGTACTGACTATACGAATGCTCGCATCGTTACGTTATGACAAAATGGCTCTGGTCAGTCCCCACCATAACGATTTTATCATTTTCTCCATACCACCACCATCCATATTGTTGTATTACTTTACCAACAAACTCAACCCCATAAATAAAATAATTAATAATTAAATTATAAGCTTAAGTAATAAAAATTAAAATGGTATTTTCTGGCGTTTCTCATGTGTGTGATTGAAATCCAGGATTTGGACCTCACATACTAATATAAGAGTTTCTGCTTAATAAAGAGCTTCATTACATCTCACCAATAGATGTCTCTAGTGAAGTTTTAGTGATTCAAGAACAAGGTTTCTAAATTGGTTCATGTATACAGAACTTCCAAGAATTTGAGTAGTGTGGTTGTCAATAATGGGTAGAATTGGTGAATGTTACACGTTTGTAAAGTGATCACTTAAACCAGCCTATGAAGGTTGTCAGCCCCGTGAATGCCCAGACTTCCATATTCTTCTTCATCTTTGATGAGATGTTAAAAAATAATATGAAAATAACTCCTGTAATTCGAGATAATCCAGATTTTGTGAACAAGTATTTGGACACACTCAAAATGTTGTAAATTAATAATAGCGTGATATTTTTTGTCAATAACATAATATAACGTGCGGGATTGTGGTAAGTGCAGCGGGCTCTTGAGTCAGAGTTTCTCGGTTCGAACCCACTCTACCACAATTTGATACCTATTTTAATAATGAACCGCTTAGGCTCACAGAAATAGTATGAAATTGAAGCATTTTTGTACATGATAAAATCACAAATACTTGTCTTTTTAAAAATAAAAATAATTACTAAATGAGCGTTTTCCGCTCATTCATAATTCTGAATGCATGAAAAATCCAGGCTTTGAGCGTTCGAAATTACGAAAGCGAAAAATGCCAGTGTGCGAGCAGCCTTACGGAATTTTAGCATTCTGTTTTCATGTCACTGTCACTACATAATCTATGATATTTGTCTATAATCGTAAATCCAAAATACTTGCAAATTTTTGGTCGAAGCGATTCGCGCGCGCTTGACTTTTATTATACCGATCAGTGATTTTATTGTGTATGATATTGTTTTGATATGAGTTATTCGTTTTTGTAAATTTGTTTAGCTGGTTTTCAAAATGCCTAAAAGAAAGTTGGATAGTACTTATTTCGAGGATGACGAGAAACGCGTAGATGTAGCCGGAAAGTACGATGGAAAAAAACATTCTTTAGATTCGGATGAAGAGGACAGTGGTGCTGAAGAAGAAAAGACGAATGTTTTGCACGCTGATGATATTGAGGGCGAAGAGGATGGCATTGCTGGAATGGAAGGAGAGGTTGTATTTTTGTTTTGTTTCGGGTTACAATGTACAACATACAAAACAACTCGTAAATCACTTTGTTTTTAAATATAATGATTATATTACTGCTTTCTCACCTTTTTTTCAAAGCTGTGTATTCGATATTAGATTCAATGATAATTTTTTTATAATAATTCGAGTCGCCTTTTTTTCATGGAAATATTTTTCTAAAAACTAGGATTGTGTCAGTTAATCTATTCGCCTCTCTCTGACGTAAAATGCTTGTAACTCGGAAATGAATATCTAATGTGTTTTGGTTGATGTGTAATAGTTGATTTAATATTAAAGGTGACAATAACGCCATTCAACATGAAAGAAGAATTGGAAGAGGGTCACTTCGACACCCAAGGTCATTACCATTGGAAGAAAGAAAAGGAGATCAAGGACAGCTGGCTGGACAACATCGACTGGGTGAAGGTTCAAGGTCGACCCGAGGACAAGTACAAAGTGCACAAGGACGACCTCCTCAAGGGCCTCGGTGATGACAGCAGCAGTGAAAGTGAAACAGAGGACGGGAAATCTTTTGATTTGAAGGCATCCTACGCGGAGATGTTGGCCTTCATGAAACCAAAAGAAACAGTCCTGAAGTCGATACAACGATTAGGTTTGTCTTTTGTTATATACAAAATATCTTAATGCCCCAGGAATATAGCTTGATGACGTTTTGATGATACATAGAACATAAAATAGTTTAAATGCTAGTGTAGTTTTAATGTTATAATATTAAATTGTAACAGGGAAATTGTCTCGTGAATTGGAATGGAGATAAGTTTGTTTAAAAAAATAGTTAACGTGGATAACTGTCAATCAGCTGTGTTGTTTAAGGGAATAAACCATATTTTTTCAGACTTTTGACACCAAATATCTCATAATATCGTCTAGCATTTTTCTAGTAATATCATTAATATTATTCTCCCCTCCCTTGTAAGCCAGTGGCCAAGGGTTTGTGCTAGGTGCGTCTAATGGTAGGCCCGCCACTGGTTTTCAATGATAAAAATTAATAATATCAATGAGGTTTGCAATAAAATATTCACAGTTGTTGACTGAAGTTGACTTTTAGCAATTTAGATTTGGTGTTACGAGTGGCATAAATTTGTTATAACATTAATTCTTGACATGGTGTAGTTTAAAAAAAATTGGAATACAATAATAGTTTACTTTGCTTCTACAAAATTTAAAATCCAAAATTAAACGAGCGGAAATCCAAAAATTTACTTTCGGTCTTCCACCAGATTCTACTATTTTATATTGAAAGTAATGCAGAACAAACTTCGTACTTTCCATACTAAGCGCTTTATTTTTATGTGAAGTTTAATTTGTATTAATTTTTTGTAGGTGCCAGTAATAAAATATCCAGCGCCGAGAGATGGAAAAGGAAGAAGGCGGGGATTGTGGACACCAGTTCAGAAAGTGTTACAAAACTGACATCGCTAGCTAATGAAATCTTAACTAGGACCGGAAATATGGATATTTACCAAGAAACTTTTGAAAAAATAACTTCAATAGTTGGCAAATCCAAAAAAGCAGCGGGCTGTTCATCTAAAGCTGACGGCGAGGAGTTGGACATGTATGCTGATGATTTTGATACCAAAGAGAAAGAAAAAAAGAACGAAAAAGGCGATCAGATGGATAAAGAAGTCGCCGAAGAGGAAACCACGGAACCGGAGGCCAAATTAATGTGGGAATTTAAATGGAGTCAGGGTGATGACACCGAGGTACACGGACCCAACAGCACACAGCAGATGCAGCAGTGGGTGGAGGAAGGTTTCTTCAAGTCTGGTGTGTGGGTTAGAAAGTGCGGACAGGAAGGACCTTTTTACACATCAAATAGAATAGACTTTGAATTGTATCTTTAGCGTGTAGTGTGGGCTTATTCGGTTACTGAATAATGTGACTTTAGTATACAGCGTACATATATTCGGTTACTTAATAATGTGACTTTAGTATACAGCGTACATATATTCGGTTACTTAATAGTGTAACTTTAATGTATAGCTTGCACGATTCGGTTCCATGATAATGTAACTTTAATGTAGAGCGTGCATTAAAGTTACATTATTATATTCGGTTGCATAGTAAGGTAACTTTAGTATACAGCTATATAATAATGTACGTTTAGTATGCAGCAGTCACATTTAGTCACATAATATAATTTTGGATAATTTATTTAGCGCGATTTTCGTAAAATACTACCTCGAGGGTGTTTCACTGTGATGAAATTGGAGGAAGGGAGATATTGGAAATGATTTAGCAAACAAATGCGTGTTTAGTTTTTTTCTAAAGATCATCTCACTTTCACCGTTTCTAACTGCTGGCGGAAGTGCTTCCACACCATTGGTCCGCAACAGCAAAGGCACAATCTCCTAATTTTGTGCGCGGGTTGCAACTTGGTAAGATCATTTTACCCAATGCATTTGTTATAGCCAATCGAAGCAGCATAAGATATCTATCAACCAATTCGTCTGGAATACACAGCTCAATAGAGTCAACAAGTTCGTCTTTCTTCCCCGGTTTACAGTAAAAATAAATAAATTTGTGTATTATTCTCATTTTTGCGAGACCATACACAATCCATGTGACTTTATTATACTTTCTACATCTTTTACCTAGTTCCATGTTATCTTTAGTGAGCAGTGTGTAGATTTCAATCAACTAATAATGTAACTTTTAATTGGCAAACTATTGTAAGAGTGATATATGTATGTATGTACATAGTAAGTGTTAAATCTGAAATGATATATGTACATTTGTATATCGACAGCGATGTGTGTATACCTCTTATCTGGCATTGTAGGTAATACATATTGAGATGTGCCCATTTGACATAAAATTCAATTTCGCATATCTTATCATGATTACATTAATGTTAACACCTCTGGTTTATCAAGCATAATGTATTTTTAATCACTCAATTTTCGGTGCTTTGCAAAAAAAAACTTATTTTTTAAATACAATTAACAATATAATTCAATTATTTTGTTTACCTCATAAATACGGGTAAATGTTTCGAAAAAACATCCGCAGGAATCCCAGGTTTAAAATAAAGTCTTTGTAAGATAAGAGGTCTTTGCACATCACCAATATGCCTTACTTAAATAGTTTATTTTTAAATTCTTTGTTTGTGTGGACATATGATTCAAGAATATAATTATACTGAAATGTACCATAAAATAGGACAAATTCAATCCCATTATAAATTGTATTTTTCAGTTAGTTCAACTCTGACTTTGTGGGCTGCCCTTAAGATAGGAGGGGGTGTAGAAAGAAGAGTTGAACCAAAGAGGCCAACTCTTCTAAACCCTGCTAATCCTGAGGGAGTCAGCTCATAGAACTACAGATGTTCTTATCAACAGGTTAGAATACAAACTAAGAACAGGCAATAAAATTAATAAAATAATTTAGTTAGGTACTGATACTGAGATACATAATATGGGTAGGGTCATAATTGGGCGGGGCTTGATTTAATGGCAACATTAAACGCACCAAACTCATACATATATAACATTTAAAAATAAAAGGCTGTTTGTTTTGCACATACAACATATATTTAATTTACTATGACGAGTATGACTAGAACATTCTAAATATAATTGATATCATGGTGATTTTTTTTATAAGATAATAAAAATTGATAAAAAAATATAGTTTAACGCCTTACTAAAACAATGAAATATGAAGAAGTTGGTTCAGTGAATTTATGAATGTTATTTATTGTTTGAATTGTAATGTCCTTTTTTTCATCAAGGGTTTATAATATTAATAACACTATTTTGAGTAAGGTATAAAATAGGAACCTAAAATGAATTTACTAGGCAAGTCGTCCTTAGTGTTGGCACCCCTGATAACACAATTCTTTGCAATATAATATTCTACTTATATAATTAATAACTAAAATCAATAAAATTTTATTAGAGAATTGATTCCCATTCACACCATACAAAAGGTAAAAAATAGATTAATATTTTTTTACCTTATTTGATTAGTCTAGTAAAGAGTCAAGTACATTGTGAATCAATTTTCAATCAAATTTAAAAAATGGTTCTGATGAAATGCAGTTAGCTTTTCAAATCCATTATAAAAGCTCATTTTTGTTTTTTAAAAAGGTAAAATCAACATACCATTCTTACTTATTAGTTATTATAACATGTATGTATTAAAAGATAAAAATGATTTTATAAGATTGTTTCGAAAAATAAATAATATACCCTAAATAATTTGTTTATCATTATGATTATTTCCAATAACAGTACATTCAAATTAAATTAATGAATAAATACACTCGGAATGTTAATTGTAATTTCCTTGATATAATAAGGGTGTTTCATAAATCTTGCTTCAAATTTCTTTACCTACCCTGTTCCCCATAAGTTTAAAACTTTGCCTAGTAAGAAAAAGCAAGTATGAATGTGCAGTCAAATGATGTATGATAGATGTTTGAATGGTGAAATCCGGAAAGAATGCAAGGTCAGCTAAGGATGAGCATTATCGATAAAATTATGAAAATTGTGTTAAGATGGACTGGACAGTGAAACGAATGAGTGAGGAAAGAATGTTAAAACAAATTTATGAGCCGAATCAAGTATTAGAAATACTTGAAAGTGGTCAGGTCAGGAGTTGGAATAATCGGCGGGTATATATGAGGTGCGGTGGTTTGACTTTGTGAGGAATGAAGAGATAAGGCGTAGGACGCAGCAAATCTTGGTCACAACTGTCGTCAAGAAAAGGCGATTCAGTTGGCTTGGCCATGTACTTCGCATGCCTTCCGAGAGCCTTAATCAAGCTTGCCTCTTTTACAAGGCATCAGGTTCGCGCCGCTAAGGACGACCACTGCTGACAATTTGTCGGCAGTTCTCATCAGAACTTCGGGACGCGGATCAGACTTGGGAGGATGCAAGGGAGCTGGCAGCCGACAGAAAAGCCTGGAGAGTGTTTGTGAACTCCATATGCTCCACCTAGGGAGCGGATATGGTTTAATTAATTAATCAATATATGAGGAAATGCAAAGTCAGAGTGGTGTGGCTTTCTTTTCTCTGCCTAGCCCTGGAGCAGTGGTGTAATGGTTAGTTAATAAGTAAAAAAAAGTTCTGGCTAAATAAGTATGTCATCCCCGCTGTCAACATGTATTTTGACAGCATCATCTGGATTTGATAAAAATTTGGTATTTCTAATTGTAAAGAAAATCTGAAAATTACTAAACCTCCTATTGACGAGAACAACATAACTAAAAATTCAGGTTTTTTTAAATGTAATTCAAGGACTTACACTGATAAAAAAATATTTTATACATTATTCTTAATTGTACAATTTACAACAACAAATAAGTGAAAATATTGTATTAGATATTTGACTTTCAGAAAATTTGATTTTATTATAATTTATGCAATTCAAGTGCAAATAACACAATAAAATTTAGATAACATTTTTAATCAATCTGAGATTTTTAAGAACAGTTAATTTAGAAAAAGGACATTTTAACTTTCAACATGTGTTTCACATAAGAAAATTAAAACTAAATAAAATCTTTATCTCTCATTGTTTTATAGTATGTATGTGTTTAAAGGTAATTGATTATTAAGAATACATGTTTTATAGGTATCTAACATAGATAAACAATAATAATCAGTTTAAGTACTGTAGAACAGGGCTACTTGAACTTTGATGTGTTACTTGAACCCAGTGCAAAAAAAGATTTAAATCTGTATTTGGTCTACAATAATGAACGTATCGTGACAATAAGTGTCACTGTCAGGGAAACAATGAATCATGTCGATACATTCATTATTATAGACCAAATACAGATCTAAATATTTTTTTTGTACTGGGCTCAAGTAACACATCAAAGTTCGAGTAGCCCTGTTCTACGGTAACATTTAGAATGCATAGAATAACAAGAAAATAAATATTTGGATTTTTATAATCTATCCAAACATTTGTGCTATAAATGATTATTGTGCTTGAACATAGGAATCAAGTTGTAACTGGATATGTGGCACCTGGAATCTCAGATCTGAAGTCTGTATCACTACCACAAAATCACAACTTGACATGTTACAACATTTATACATTGATGTGTGATTTAACGATAAATAGGTATTGTGTATGTGTATACACGCTAGACATTTATGACACTAACATTTATCATTTAATAAAGTAATGATTATTTAGTTTGCACTTCGTTAATACTTTGGTTTCCTTGTTCCGTTCCTTGGTTCCGTGAATTACTGCGCCTTGCGCTTCACAGGCAATACTGATAAGTTAGTTAGAAGTTGTCCCAGTCCATAAAGCAAAGATAAAGATAAAACTGTAGTCTCCATGATGACATAATGAGATATCGATGTTCCAATCTCTAGCCAGCTTCCAGTATTTTTCACCAGATGCAAAAAGTAGAGGCCCATGCAATCGGAAAATATTAAAACTATCAGAAATAGTTGTCCTGTAGGTGCCTGAAAATATAAAACATTCAGATGTATCTCGCGTCCTTGCATTAACTCCATAGTTCCGCACGCTTTACTTATGCAGTCAGTGGTGGGGAATGTTGACAACATCAAAAAATCAATTTCTCTTTTCACCACTAGCACAGATAAGAATTGCTTTGTACTACATATATCTGCTTCCATATAAGTACTGTATATACGTATGTTCTTCTTCAAACTCTCATCCGCAACCGATGGTGCATAGGGCACTGCATCATATAAATGCAGATCGTTAATACAAAGGTGATCAGTCCTCCGCTTTAGGTACTGGTCCAGGGTAATATTGAATAAATATTACAGTGAAAAAAATACTTATACAGATGGCGCGTCGTCAATTCCTTATTTTAAAAATTTATAACACAAAAAGTATTGTCAGTATGGATTGAATTCTTTTTTCTATATACAGGGGCACGTTTAAAGTTTTTTTTTATTTAGTTTTAAAAACAACATCTCAAAGGCTGCTACTGTTATTGTCAACGCGCTAAGGTAGGCGAATTTTGACACTTTGTCAAGTTTTTCCACCATATCCGTGCATATGTCGGCATTAGCAGCAAGAATATTGTCCTTCAGTTAACCAAGAGTCTTTGTAAAATTAGTGTAAATCAATGTTTTATGGTAGCCGCGCAGAAAATAGACACAAGGAGCTAAATCTGGGGATCGCGCTGGCCACTGAAGATCGCCCCTAAGAGAGATGTGCCGTTCGGGAAGGTGTTCCAGCAAAAAACTAATGAAAGTTTGTGTCGTGTGAGCCGTTGCGTCATCGAGTTGGAACCACACATCCCCTACTACTAGCTGAGTTGGGATGACGGAACGGCCGAAGAAAAAGTAGGCCTCTATGGCCCCTCGTTCGTCCATGGCATGATTTATATTAAACTAACCTAAAAAAAAATTAACATTCTGTGCTTTCAAACGCGCTATAGAAATGCATTCTAGGAGTAACTGTCGTTTTGTGGCGAGAGTTTCAAAAAAGGTAGTGACCGCGCCCCACCCTGTATTTATTTGATCCCCCCCTGAGAATCGAACCCGGGACCTCCAGTACTGTAGCCGAGCGTGCTGCCCTGAGGATACACTGTAAGTAAAAATGTAGCCACAGGGTAAAAGTATTTTCATACTTTCTGCATTGTCCCCTATTAATGTTGCTACCTTTTTATTCATTCCAATTTAAAACTGCTCACAGTCTGATGTGGTGCAAATAAAAAAGTTTTGATATTGTAATGATACAATTAAGTCTATAAACTTGATATATACTGCTTTATTTCTTTCAAAATTTTATCATACTGCACAATTGATTGTTTTATGAAATGTCGTCTGTTATAATTATTATCTCGATGTGCCCTACGTAAAGTGCTCTAACTACATTTTTGTCAATACTGAGGTATTTGGTGTATGTAATCAACTGACCGTTATCTACATATATATAAACAAATAAAAAAAATATATAAAATAAATTACGCCTAGTTTTCAGGCGTATAAGACGCCATCTACATCGAATTTTCAAAATGAATTTCACTCCTAAAACACTAACTACTTAATTTCGACAAAGAATAAAGTTTTAAAACGATTTAACACACAGTACAATACTAGTTTAAAATTTCATATAAAACTGTTAATTAATAAATAAAATATATGTTGAAAAAATCTTCTAAGCTCTCTCCTGTAAAGTAACCGATTTGCAGATAGAGTACTTTACGTAGGGGCCGTCGATCTCATACTATTGAGTACGCATATACATACCTTCACGACCAGGTTAACAGCATAGAAAGTGCAAGCCACAAAGAGGAACGGAATCAGGGTCTTGCACAAAATAAGGGAACCCATCAGGAACGGTGAGAACTGTGATACAAAACATCGCACCCAATTTGGGTCGAACGAGTTAATGGACGCCAAGTTTCCAGTACCGAAGAAAGACAATATTACGTAAAGCAGCTGGATATAACGTATGTTAAGGAATATACTAAATAATATAAATGTGGTATATGAGCATAACTGTATAATGGAAATTTTTATCGCTACAAATATTATAACAAAAAAGTACTTACAATGATTAAAGAAAAAACTTGGTTTTTTACCACTTGAGTTTTATTATGGACTACATGTTTCAGAAGTTAAACTTCCATCATTCAGGTCTGTATAATAACTAAAATAAATAATAAATAATATTATACAGACCTGAATGATGGAAGTTTAACTTCTGAAACATGTAGTCTATAATAAAACTCAAGTGGTAAAAAAACAAGTGTTTTCTTTAATCATTGTAACATGTCTTACCACAAAGTTAATGCCGAAAAAATAAATAAAAAAGTACTTATTGTGCACTTTTTTCTCATTTTTTTTCTCATTTTTTCTCTTTCTACAGCCAATATTATGTTGTAAATTTAATTGTACATACATATTTGTAAACAGCAATAATTATTTTTGTGCGTTATCTAACTTACATGACTTATCTATTATGTACTTGGTAAATACCACTATTTCTTAAAATCTATTGTGACATGCGTTTCAATGCATTTCACATCATTTTCAAATACCATATGTTTTGTCTTTGGGACGTTGAAGGATAAAGAGGGGAAAAGTAGCTGTTTCTTATTATTTTTTTGTCAGTAGGAGAATAGTGGTATTTGCCAAGTAAAACTTACTTAAATATGGACAGATATTACTAAAGTACAAAGTCACCGAATTAATAAATGAACAAACATGATCGATATTTAAACTGACAAGTCACAATCCATCATGCTTCTCTTTAATTTAAAATAAAAAAAGGATACAAATATGTATGATCGCCTGACGTCTTCACTGTTGAGAGGTCTTTCAAATGTTGTTAATCGTCCAAAAAATATATTTTTGTTAGGTTGGTCAAAAGTACACTGAGAAATCTGAAATAGAAATTAATATTCCTTATTATTTAATTTTCCATTAAGCAAATGAAATACAGTCGAACTCTATTATCGATAAAGAGAGATATAGCGGATAGAGGATAAAGCGAGATCTCGGATATCGCTCACTCCTTTCAAGAACGTCATAAATCAAAAATCTTCAATTTTCAGTTGTGCATGTTTTCGGAATGCCCAGAAAATGTACTATATCCCAGCAAAAGAGGCATATTTTAAACTTAATATTTACCCGCTATAGGGCAGAAAGTGTTGTTTTTGCATTTTGAAGAAAAGGTATTGTTTAATATTTTTTTTAAATATACTAAATATTTTTCAAATGGAGAAAAAACCTTCAGGTTTTACCTAAAAAGATCTGTTGCACAGTATAAAGTTCATTAAGTGGTTTGATATTTATTTTTAATACATTGTATTATATTTATAAAAATTGGGAAATTTGATCGTACAAACATTGATGGAGCTTTGCTACAATAATTTTGTACTCAAAGAAGCGCAGGATTTTCCAAATTTTATAGGAAAAGTGTATTGACAGAAAAACAACACATACGTGTGTAACAGGTGTATTGTGTGTTTTTGTTTGTTTGAATTGCAACTTTTTGTGTTATGCGACTATTCCATTTCACATTTTCGTGTGTTGGGAATATTAAAAAAAAAAACTATTCTCAGATATAACTAGTAACGCTTATAAGAGCTAATTCAGATGGTCCCTCTTCCTGGTAATAACCGAATTCGACTGTAATACAAAAATCACAAGATATGTAATCAGTATTACTGTAATTAAAATCTCTAAAGAAATATGGGAGATAAAGAAATAAAGTATAGTCATTATAATTTCCACTGTAGCCAAGATACTTAAATCATAACATTATTATGAGTAGGTGGATCTTGTACTCTATTTATTACTTGCACTCTCCTGCTGTATTATAATATTTGGTGTTGTGTAATAAAACAATAATAATATGAGAGGTAAACCTTTGATTCCTTAGCGTTGATCAGATAATGTTCGATGGATAGCCAGCAGAGCAAGTTCACTCCCAATGCCAGCAAGAATATTGCCTCATGACTGATGGAAAGGAGAATGAAGAATGCTGCCAAGCTGGTGAAGATGGAATACAAGCGAGATATAATCCACTTCGACGTAAACAGCGGAGTTATGATACTAAAAACTGGTTAAAAAAAGAACACAATTTCAGTCGGTTTGCTCTTAACTAAAGTGAACTAAAAGTCAAAAATAAATAAATAAGGGCTTTTCAACTTATCACTATAGCAGTGGCAAAAAATGGAAGTAAATTAATGTCATATACCTATGTAAATTTGAACAAGTATAAAAAAAGTAGCCAAAGATCAATGGTTAGTGGATGTCTAGATATAATCTTTACGTTTACGAGAAATTTTTTACGTTCATATATTTCTAATGGAAATATAAATTTCACAACTAACCAATAATTTTTAATGAGTTGTCCCTTTATGGAACTGAAAAAATAGCGATATTCACAGACAAATAAAAAGATAATTTTGTAGTTATATGGAACTGACACATCAATATGCTCATATGTGTATATCAACAGCTTAATCTGTAACTCCATTTAGGCTTAGTTTACGGGAGAGTGTAAAACGTAATAAGTAAAGTATGTAACTGTAAGTATAGAAATTAATTAGTAAATAAATAAATCAAAATGTACATACCTGCCAAGTTCCATGACATTGACTGGCACATATAAGATAGGCCACTCCTGTTGATGAATTGAGCATCGACAAAATATTTGACTTGGACGGCTAAAATTATGAAAAAGGGAGGGATTGCCAGTATCAGGCTTTGCGTTTTGGTTTCTAGTCCGCTTTTAAGTGTCTCGAGGGCATAGTAATGCAGAAAAGCAAGAGAGCACGCGACCCACAACGCGCCCGAAAATGCACTGTAAAAATAAAATCATTTTGAATATAATCTTATCCCCTCGTAGGGTATGAGCGGACCTTATCCTCCAAACAAAACTAGCCCTAAAGGTTACTATAATTCAAGGGCTGTTGAATTCATTAAAAATATGGGACTTGTAGTGACGTACGTGTGCTAGTTATTAATAAGCGCTAGTAACGTAATAATAAACTTTGTACTAAAGTATTCAGATATTTATATGATAAAACTAACAATTGCATTGGACTATGTTTATTTATATACATGGAACTAAATAAAGAAGTAATGAAATGCGTTTTTTATATTGGAAACAAGACCCTATCCCATTTACACCTCTAATCCACTAAGGTTTAATATTAATAAATAAGTTCATATTGCATTCCAAACTTTAAAGTTCATTATCCCAGAGTTACATGGAGACTAGCTCCTTTCTGCATAACGGGCAGTTCATAAATGGGACCGTTGGGTTGGCACGTACAAGGGGTTGTCGCCAATGCTTATGACGTCTTTTAATGATGATAAACTGATAAACTGATGTGAGATGTTTATGAAAACATTATCGTTATTTATGATAACACTCTTACTATAATTCTTTTAAAACTAATAAGACTTATAAAAATGCTCCCTAAATATTCGAAATGCTATTCCTGATGTTTTAAAAGACTATAAGATATTTTTGGTTAATCTACGATACAGTTAAAATAAAAGTTATAATTTTAGATGTAAAATCTCATGATCAATTCTGTATTTACTACACTGTTGTAGTTTACAAAAGCTCACTCCTTACATACAATTTAGTTCTTCAAAACTCACTTGCTGGAAGACAAAACATTTAATTGAATTTATAATACCTTACCGAGTATTTTTAAATTTTAGCATTATATGTTTTGTTAGTAATATAAAAATATACCTACACCAGATGTACATTATCATCTTTACCCACAACTGGCATTAATGAAAAACAAATTAGCATCAAATTAGTGCATATCCAGGGGACAAGTAACAAGACCGGCACCTTATTTCTGTTGGCATTTAGTAGAGGAAATATAGCCAAAGCACTGATAGCGATGCTTAATAACCAGCGATGGAAGAATGTGTACACCTGAAATAACAAAACACAATGTAAACGAGCTTCTTGCTGGTAGTGTATGCATATATCCAAAACTTTTAGTGACTTTGAAAAAATAATTTTACTGAATAATTACGCAACTGAATGGAATTTTGTATGGATTAATGGATTGTTCTCTTCTGCTTTATATATACAAAAAATGCACAAGTCACTGCGTTTGGTCAATACGATGTTATCTTAGTTGGCAAATACATACATAAAAAAAACAAGTTATAAGTCTCCCACATTGGACCAGTCCAGGGTAAGATATTTTAATTTCATTGTAAAAGTGAAAACACTATACTTTTTATGTAAACTATCTCAGGAATCAAATCCGAGAGTTTGTCCATGGCAGCCAAGTTTTTAAATACCACAATATGTATGGGGTAAATAAGGGAAATACACAGTGCTAAAAAAAAGCTAGTAAAACAGTTATGTTTTCAAAGCTGTTCATCTAAAGGTGGAGACTGGCCGGAGCATTTCGTCGTAACATAACATCGTAACATCGCTCGCGGCGAGCATCACCGAGCATCCGAAACTATGGATGGAGCGCTCGGCTCGGTGTACTAACTGCCTGAATGCTCGCATCGTAATGTGTTACGTTACGACGAAATACTCCGGTCAGTCCCCACCTTAATCCATCCATTCGTATTTCATTTTAATTATATTTATTTTATTTTCTCATACTTTCATATTGTATTATTTTATAATTGATGTTATTTTGGTAGATAAATTTTCCCGACCAGAGTATTGTACCCACCTCTCAGTCGTGCCAAATAAGCAGTTTTTATTATTATATATCTACTTTTTCAACAATAAGATAAAATAAAATAGGATTGAACTAAGATATATTATTTATAAATATTGAGTGCTTACTTACCAGTACTAAAATGCCAAACACGTAAAGAATCAAAACTACAATAAATTGTAGTGTTTTAAAAATATTTCCACGCAATTTCACCGATTGGAAGTAATTAGTCCAAACTTTATAAGATAACATTACTTTCCACCATATACATATAGGAAGGAGAAAGTATATGTAATACTTCAGTTCAAGGTTTTGAACTGGAATTTGTTAAAAGTACAAATTGATTAGTGTTATTGAAAGTTTATTAACATAATTATGTACGCTTAAAATATAAGAATTGAAAAAAAATTGAGAGAATATTCAATTTTTATTTTTAATAGCTGTACCCAGCCACACATTGCTGTGGCTCGGTCTGGTTAAATAGAAAAGAAATAATATAGAAGGCACACATTTCTAATATGTTTAATTTCTCAATCCTTGCAATGAAAATATTAAAAAAATATAAGAAACAAGAATGCAATTAAAAACATAAAAATGCTCAGTGAAAGCAGCTGTCAATAGTGTTGCGTGCATTGATCTTACTTTAAGTAAAAACTTTTACAGTAAAAAAAAAGCAGTTAAAAAAAATATATATTTTACCTGTCACAGGTATATAAAAACACACGCATATTCGAATGGATGTGTCAAAATTTCAAAGCAATCGGTTTATAACTTAAGAACATTTAAGATTTTGAACTAACTAACATTTACATTTTAATTTATATAGATTGCATACAAAACAATTTTCCAAGTACATAATGGTATTTTGTTTGAAGTGCAGTTTAAAGACAAAACCCATCGTACACAGAATGGTGATCAACCTAGCATATATCATCTGTTAGTTAAAGTAATAACAATAAATGACCTCAAAAGAATTTATCTTGATGAACAACCCTTGAATTCCGGATTCTGAATACTATGAATCCAAAAGTTTGTATTTTACTACTGTACTTAAATTGAAATTTAAGACTCCATTCTGAACATGATGAGTATCTTTCAATAAACTATATATTTATATACCTATAAATTAATATTGAATACCAACCGTATATTAATAATATCACAGTGAAGGATAGCATCACAAAAAAGCATTGTACGAATCCCTTGCTAAGTGAATTTTTTTTTTCATCAGCCTGTGGTTTGCTTATTTTAGTAATCATTACAGATCTTTGGAGAATCACAGTGATGAGCCAAAATATCCAACCCAAGAAGGAAACGGTCATGGAGTTTAAGAGAATTCTTTGATAGTAGTTGTGGTAATAGTCCAACCCGAGTAAGCTTAGTGAAATGGCTTCTTTGCTTAGTTTTATCTGAAATCACACAACATTTTATGATAATCATCTCAAACTCTCTAATAGGCTCAATGTATCTATTAGATACATAACCATTTGTTACACCTTCCTAGCGTAGTGGTTAGCGGGTGTTGCAACTGCACTAGAAGTCCCAGGTTGGATTCCCGAGGGGATCAAAAACACATCTAATTTTTCACATTAATATTTATTTAATATCATCCCAGGCTGGTGCCTAAACCGCAGGACTGGTTACCAGACTTCACATAATTAACGTTTAAGGTAACACTGTGTCAAAGCAATGTTTTGCCCCGGGCACCATTACGTGGGGGTAAGGGTTAGAAGAAAAGGATTGCATCTCACTATATTTCCTAAGCCTATGCAATGTTTGGAATATTGTGTTGGAGGCGCATGTCAGGATTTACACTTGGATGGCTTGACTCTGGTCAATGTCTGAACACGATGGATTATTCAGTTCTTTGGACACGTTGCGCGTGGCAATGAGGATAGCCTGGAATGACTGGTTGTGGTTGGTAGCCTTGAGGGGAAGAGAGGGAGAGGAAGATCCCCACACAATGGGTTGATCAAATTAAGACAGCAGCAGGCACCTCGGTGGTTGGAGCGCTATGTGCAGCGAACTCAAGGGATAACTGGAGAAGAGTCATTGCTTTGACAAGGGTCATAACCCTCAGTAATGAAGACTAAGATGGAGAAGGAGAATAGAATGCATCCAAAATTGTTGAGTGAGTAGATGGATAATATTATTTTTTGATATCAGTGAAAAACCAATATTAAGATTTTTTTTTTTAGTTTGTCTGTTTTTATTCCACTGTAAGCTTAAAACTATTCATGTTTCTATTTTGCAGTTCACATTATAAAAATCTAAAAAGATATACCCTTAAAAGATAGTTGACATCAGGGGGACCTGACATGACTAGACACACACAGAAGAAGAAAAAGATATAATTCAATAATAACAATAATTAATACATAAAAAACTACAGTAAAATATTCCCTGATTGTATATATTCCTAATAGGCAATACGAAAGAAAGAAAAGAGTTTGTCACATTGGATATTGTGCTCATTATTAAGATGAATATGTACATATTTCTTACCACTCCTGGATAATCCTCACTCTGGAGTTGATGATTCAGTTGGGTTATAATTGCATTCACTTTGTTTTCAGTTAATTCAGTGAATGGACGATAAAGTAGCTGGATCACATGTTTTTCCACTGTTTCCCGCTTTTTTTCATACTGAGCAATCATTTGTCTGGCATTACTATGGAAACTCCTTGCTAATAATTCTGTATTAGACCCAAAATACGTTTCTGGAAGAACCCCCTAAACAAAAATAATTATGTTTTATGTAAATAAATTAATTTGAATACACTAAATATCTATAAACATATAATTAATTGAATCCTACAATTTCCTCGACACAACTTATTCATAATAAAAACAACAAAAAACAGGAAAAAAATACGAAAAAGGAAATCATTGTACATTTATAATTTAATTTTGGTGCTTTGACTACTTTTCTGATGATGGCAATTGTTTACATTTGTGCAAATATAAAAGAGCATCTACGTTACATTTGAGTTTTAACCAACATTTCTAAATCGTTTGTGCTAACTCCTTTTCATGAATTCAATCACAATTAAGCGGGCGTGAGGTGGTATTTTACAAAAATAAGGCTACATAAATTATCCAAAAATATTATTATTACATATTACAGTTATATGACATCCTCTGCCTGCCGCCACGGTATAGTGGTAACAGATTTATTTACACAGTTCCATTCCCAGGAGATCGAAATGATTTCTTCACTTTAATTATAATTTAATTTTACCCTGGATTGGTACATTTAGCGTAGAAGTGATGACTGTGCCTTTGTATGATTAATGATCAACATTGTACCAATTCAATGCGAATAAGGGCCAGTGTTTTTTGTCATATAAATAATTCACGCCGGAATATAAATATTTTCTTACCTAGCGAAATTGAATATTTTATTTAGATAGATAGATAGCCTTTATTTACCACTGAATTGACTGGTACAGGAATTCCAAGTAGGGCGGCCATGAGGGGACATATATCCGCTTGGTTGACATCCTTCCTGTTGTCCAGATAATTCTCTATTGTCCCGTTAGGACTCTCTATACCGGCACCCCATGCAATTAATGGTGTTTCAGTTTCATGGTCATCACCGGCTCCGTGAGATCCTTAAAAAAACATTTATAATAAGAAATACTGTAAAACCAGGGCTCGGAATGTACCAGAGAATACTACTAATGGATTTTCCATTTCAAGTTCTATAAATATGGTAAAAATTGTTACAAAACTGAGGAACAAGCATTAGAAGTACCTATGGAAATACTGATAAGTTTATTAACACATCAGAAATCTCAAAGTAAATTATATAATAACTACCCCAGTCGGTCATGCCGTGATCCGCTGTGAAGACGTATGCAGTTTTTTTATCATTTCCATAATAGTTTTCAATAAGTTCCTCCATTTTTTTAACACCTTCATCAACCACCTGTATATTTTCTTCATATTCGCTGCATTAAAAAATAACAAAACATGAAAATGCAATTCAACCATAATGGTACAACAGGTAAATGTACAAATGACACATGGGATAGTAAAACTATTAACATCCAAAAGGTACCTGTATTATGGTTTTAGTGGAGAGGCCACTTCTACATTAGATGTTTACAAAATAAGTTTTTTGTATATAAATATTAACAATAGATTATGTTATTATGTTGGTACTACACATTTATAAATCAATTTGCAAATTTAAAGGCGTGTCATCTGGTAAATCTTGTCGTTTCTAATGGGAGTCCTATCCGTTAAAGTACACTCAGACCTCGCTTTGCGACGTTTCACTTTGCGTTTTTTTTAAGTTGCGTCGTTACCGAATTAAGACTCATTTTCGCCATCTTTAATGTTTGAATGATTTCCAATGGAAAATAGCAATTCACTTTGCATTGTTTCAATTTGCGTCGCGATATTTTGTAACGTATCTACGACGCAAATTGAGGTCTTAGTGTAAGGGCATTTTTTGTAATCATTCATGCGGTGACATTGCACCAACATCTACCTACAAAAACAATGACTAAACTTCAAGTACTAGCAGAAAAGCCATACTGATCGGGTTCAGTCATAGCCACGAGAAGTCATTTAATATATTTTACAGGAGAGGAATAAAATAGTATTAATAACAAATGTTTAAGATTGAGTAGCTTTGTTTTTATGATGGAAGAATTACTAATGTAAGAAAAGAAGGAAGTTGGACATAAGGCGAGATATAAAATCCTACTTACTCTGAATGTGGTTTGTGAGTGTGGCCAGCCGTATCCAAGCCTAGCAGATGCAAAAAGAATATAATTTTGTCTTTTTTCAACTTATTCTGTCTGGAAATACTTTTATTCGCTGTTAAGAAAAACTCTGAAACTTTGTCAAATACCCATGCGTCTAGTTCGGTAGAAGATATTTTGCCAGAAAAATCTTCTTCTTCGTGACTGTAAAAGTCGGTGTGGACGTGTCCGCCGACAGCTCCTTTAGCGAACATCGGAAGAATATCGGGACTGCCCCAGGACCAGGTCACCGAGCTTCGGTTGAACACCGAATCAAAGTCAACGGGATTTTCTTTCCAGCCTTTGGCGACGGCGGACGGATCTTCGTAAAATCCTGCGATAATGGCTACATGACCAGGTCTAGATTCCGTCGGCACTCGAGTATGGGATACGCCCCAAGATCCCCTATCCTTCATTATTGACCTAAACCAAAACATCAGGGTTAATAGATTGCACAAATTAAGTAAAAATATAACTTGAAAAAATATACATACTTTAAGTACGGTGCGTTAGGACTTTTTAGTAATGATTCAACTCTCAATCCATCGGCGCTAAAAAGTACAAGTCTGGAAGCAGGACCGGGGTGTTTGGGAGTATATTCAGGGATATCATTAATAACGGGAGATTTGAAATAAATATCAAAAATCGACGCCAAGAATATCACATGAATAACAAATCCGGATAAAATTAACATTCTGGAACCAACGCACAATACTTATTTCAGTGACGATTTTTTTTTGTAAATAGTACTTATAAATAAACACCGGCTTTAACACATATTTCAAATTTAAAACGGTACTTTTATATGATACTGTGATATAAAACTCGACACCGGCATCTCGAAGTGAGTTTCAATGATGGACGGGTGGAAATAGCTTGACGGAACAATTTTTTCCCTGAATATTATTTTTTTATCGGACATACAAGCCGCTAGAGAGATTTATTAATCGATCTGACAGCTGACAGCGCTGACAGGAGTCAACCACAGACCACAGACTAACTAATTTATATAGAATCAACTAAGATAAGACAAATTGAGAGAGTACCTACCAACAAAAAATAACTAAACTTATCTGAACTAATAGAATCCCTTTTAGATTCTCGGCTAAAAATAGTATTTTTTATTTACCGAGAGTAAAAAAAAACAATGATACGGACTGGTATGAAATGACTACTTGACATAAAACGAAAGCACATAATAATTCTAATTAGATACGAAAGATCGGCGTCTCCCCTGTCCTACCGGCACAGTTCTGGCCGTTTATTTTTTATATTCCGTCAAAAAACGTAATAAAATACTAATTGCAGATTAATTATTTTTTTGTATGATTCTGATGAAGTACATGAGTTTTCAAAAAATTCTATGTATCAAATTTTTTTTCAACCACTTCTTCTTTTTAATGGCTTTTCACCCATTAAGGTGTTATAGCCAGTGTCGAGTTATTTTTTTTTCAACCACGTAAACCTAGCCCTTAGCTTCGCAGCAAACGGGCGTTTTCGTCTTTCGGATTCTGAATGCTAGATCGAATCTAAAAACTACGTCCTTTTCATTCCGATGAAATTCTAGAATAGTATTGCATAAAAAATCACGACAACGATGCCTATACATTTTTTTCGAGGTTAACTCTTCATTTTTTGATCCTTTGCTTAGAGTACTTACAAATAGAGTTATGCTATCCTTTGATTTTACCAAAAATGGGTTGGTATTTAATTAAACTCTTTGAGGCCTAGTATTCGCAAATTAATTTTCTCTAAATTCAGGTAACATTTTGTGAAATGATTTTTTTTATTAAAACATCGTTTTCACATTGAAAGAATAAGTTTTTTCGAAATAATTATATGGTTTTGAAAAGAAAAGAGTTATTGAAAGGTTAGGAGTTAATTTTTTTTCTCTATATATCTCCGAAAAAAAAACAAAAAAATATCCAATATACATTCATTGAAAAAATTGGGTGTGGAAAGACGTGTTAAGTCTACGTCGGTCGGCCGGTGAATGAATTCTGTGTTGCGTTGTATTCCCTTAACCAAGATTCTGGCATTCATTAAGGCATAAATAATAGTAAAAAATGTGTATTAGAATTTATACAAAAAGCGTGATGTAAAAAATGTGGAACTGAGAGACGAGAAGACGAGGGACTTGCGGGATATGTTATATGTGTATGAAAAATTCGCACACCTTAATTCACTCTTTTCAAAGGGAACTGCTCGGCTAAGAAGTTTGATGTATTTAACACAATTTATTTTTATTTAATTTTAAGGATTTAGCTCTCCTAAAAATTATCCTAAATTAAATTTTAACCATATACATTTTTGTTTGTAATATTTATATTTCAAATGAAAATTACATGCGCAATGTTTGTGATGAATTCTAGTATGCATTATTAAAAATAAAATCCTAATTGGACAGCATATTTTCAAAATTTGGTCATTTTGACAACTCGTTTTATTGTCTTTTTTTGCAAAATTCTATATTTTCCTGCAACAGCAATAGAATATTTTCCTCAAATCATTCTCTATTCGGTTTATTATCTGTCAGCGTTGTTTTAACATAGGTTTTAAAAAATGAAATGCATAATCACTTTTATGCGTTTAAAAAACTCCATGCCACACTGTTTTATTCCATTGCCGAGTAAAGAATATAAAAATCGATACAGAAATGTCATATTATGCTTGAAATAAATAAAATAATATCTAATGAGTCCAGATTCTTCAAAGTACAGATTGATATCTCGATACTATGATGTACATACTCAATATGTAAAATACATACACAAGGATATAACCTATTTTCTCCAATTCATCATAGATCCTTATCAGCGAAAAGTGAATTTTGACCATGTTAAATTATGTCTGTAGATGTAATCCGCAAGAGTATACTATTGTGTCCATAAATGTGATCTGCTACTCAGCACAATATCTCTATAGACAAATCACAGCTTATTTTTTGACATCTCATCAAAGATGAAGAAGAGTATGGAAGTCTGGGTTTTTACGGGGCTGACGACCGTCATAGGCTGGTTTAAGTGATCACTTTATACACATGTAACATTCACCAATTCTACCCATTATTGACAACCAAACTACTCAAATTCTTGGAAGACTTCCATATTCTTCTTCATCTTTGATGAGATGTCAAAAAATAATATGAAAATAACTTCAGTAATTGGAGATAATCTAGATTTTGTAAACAAGTATTTGGACACACTCAAAATGTTGTAAATGACAACTTATTGGAACTATTAAAAAGTTGTGGGCTCAATTATCACTGTGATTATTCGAAAGTTACTATTGTTGAATTTTATGGCACATTCAGCAAATTAAAAAAAAAACCTTGTCTCTATTTTTAGAGGTTTGTCTTTAAGTAGGATAGTAAGGATAGAGAAGATAAGTGCGAAAATACACCACAAATACCCAGACCCGTTGAAAATAAATATTTCTTGAATTTATTTTGTAATTGGCAGGAATCAAACCAAGCATCCACCCAACTAATCACAACAATGCATGAAATGAGTATACATTTCACAGAATCTTATATTAACATGGTATAAAAAGAAACACTTTGTAAAAATTAATATCATTTTATTATTAAAATTAAATAAACATTTCAGAAACAATTACTATTACATATAAACAATGAACAATAATCATTTAGCATCAAATGTGAGTTGCGACAGATAATTTTATAAGTTAATGTTCTTCTTGCAAATAAATTTGTTCAAACTAAATTTAGAATATGCATCTGAAAGAACATCAACATAATATTTTGTAAGCGCGTTACAAGATTTGGTGCCATAAAAAGGGCAAATCTGTCACAGGGACTCGACATTATTTCAACAGCCTTAAGATATAAACGATAACAAAAACGACTCGTTGACAACAAAAGAAATCACAATTCTCAGGTAATACTTTTACTATTTTTAATTAAAAAAATATAATACTTAATTAAATGCGTGAATTGAACACTACAGAAGACGGTAGATTTGGGGGAAGGCAGTAAAAGGCATAAATTTATTTAAGTACAATTACTGTGTACAACAATAAGCTTTATTCAATTAAACTAGTAAGTAATTCAACAAATATAATTATTACTCGAAAGAAACATTCCATACATTAAAGGTTAGTAAGTATACTTTTAAAAAATTATACAAAATGAGCTAGATTATTAAGATTAATGTTACTTATTTAAAATGAAATTTAAAAAAATAAATGGAATTAAAACAGGTAAAAAAGAATTACAACCTATGGAATAAAAAAAAATGTTACAAACATAATATTAGTACATAAATAATCGTAACCAAAAGCCAACATGTTCAGGAGAGACAAATGTGCAGTGATTTTTTTTGAAATTTTAGAAGGCCAACTCATTATTATAATATAAGTTTAATACATTTCAGATTGTCCGCCTCCGTGGTGTAATGGTTAGCGACTTTAGCTACCGTGTTGAAGGTCCCGGGTTCGATTCCCAGGAGGGGTTGAAAATAAATATTGGTAATTTTACACTCTAATATTACCCTGAACTGATCACCGAAGCGCAGCAGTGCAGTGCAATGCACTATACACCATTGGGTGCGGATAAGAGTTAGAAGAATAAATTTCTGTTTAAAAATATTGAACATAGTAATTTGTTCCTAAAGCAGCAAAAAAATCTTTAAAAAATCCATTTGGCTTTCCCAAATATTTCACATTTTGGAGATTATTTAACGATTGTTTACCTCACACCCATCAATATGTAATGCTGAATAATACAAAACAAGTGAAACAATCGCAACACATTGTAAAAATATTAGTAAGTTTTATACATATGTGTATTAAAAAGGGTCCATTTTAAAGGCACATAATATATTAAATCTTTTTGGCATATTGCACTATGAGCATGCCTCAAAGGAAACGCGTTTTTAATATTGCAAATATAAAATTAAGTTTCCGCGCACATAATGTATGGCTAACTTGCAAAAATACAGTTTTTTGATAATTGAATAAATAAAAAGTTGATTAAACTGAAACCCGTAAATTGATAGTCCAGTGTAAATGTATATTGTTCATTTGCGAAAACAAGGTCACAACTCAAAATTGGTGATTCTTCAGAAGACTCATTAAAGTGCTAACTAGTGTAACTTTGTTACTTAAGCATGTTGCTATACTAAATTAGAATAATTTGATGGAATGAATAAACAACACATATAATGTACAATAATAAATAGCTCTATGCATATTTGTGGTTTTTCCTCCAAAAATGTTTTAAAAAACTTCCGAATTAGAATTGTGACACTGTGATATTCTAAAAATAGCATTTAAAATTGTTTATACTTAATCTTTATCGATTTGCAAATGTATCCTTAGTACAATATTTGTATT
This sequence comes from Brachycentrus maculatus, assembly GCF_059751285.1. Lineage (NCBI taxonomy): Eukaryota > Metazoa > Arthropoda > Insecta > Trichoptera > Brachycentridae > Brachycentrus > Brachycentrus maculatus. The sequence continues at coordinate 1,864,194 of NW_028281145.1, forward strand.
TGTTTTAATGAACTATTATTAAAATCCAAGAAGACCTTAATCAAATAAAAAGCTGTCATATAATGGTTAGCCTTTTAAAGATACCATGTAATACAGCTTCTCTCAATTTACTATTTCGTTTATTTGCTCATATGTATACAGTAAAATGTAGCCAGCCATGTAATTACAATTTAATTACAACATAATCAAATTATAATTAAATACTACCTGTCAATATGGGTTTAAACGACACAGAGTGGAGTTCACTTTTGTTTTTGTGTTATTTTATCATTATGACAATGCACAAGTTTTTATGAAAAATTTCACAAAATATAATGTCCCAATATAAATATAAAGTAATATCCTTATATAAAGATTAACACTATGTTCATCAACATATAAAATAAATCTTACCAAGATCTGGTAAATTTAGTCACCTTTATAGACAATGTTTAGCAAATATAAAAATACAAAATAATGTAGAAGTATGTAATACAGAAAATATTGTATCTACCGATAACATTTAATATATTTATACTGGTTACTATCAAGGAGCACCAATCGATTACTTAAGTTATAAAATATTGTTAGTGGCATATTTATGAAGAAATTAAGGCTACCTATATTTATAACCCTTTGGGTGCATTTATAACAATGTACTTATATTTCACTAAATAACTGAGTAAAGGAAACAAAGATGGTTTACTTTGCGCAATCTGAGACTGTGTCTAGTGAGTCCCAAATGTTGTTTAAATGGAAGGTTAATTTTAATTAAGGCTTTCAGATTCCTTTGGCAGTCTTTCAACAAGGTCAAGGTTGCGCTGAATTATTTTAATAGGGCACAAATTTATCCTACAAATTAAAAAAATATAATTGTTGTAAATATATAACTGAAATTCAACAATTGCTTTTTTATTTAGTTGTTATACAGTGGATTCTGATTAAAAGGGACACTATTATTATAATTATTAAGAATAATGTATTATTGACTGTTTTTTGCTCTGTCATGTCCTGAGATACATTAAAAAGAAATTGCAAAACAATTAGAAAAATTGTATCTGTAGATTGTCAAAATATGAGAGAAAATAACATAAAATATTAGAGTAGCAAAATGAACCTGTCATTTTAAATTCAATTATAAAAAAACGCATTTGGGAAAAAGTTTTGTAATATCACCCCGCATTTTAAAATATTATAAAGGTAGGTTTTATCAAATTGTATAAAAATAAAGATGTGAAAAAATGGGATACTTGAAAATTAAATAAAGATACCTAATTATATATAAAATGAGTCAAATGTCATGTTTTCAATCATGACAACATGTAAATACTTTAAAAATAGCAAATAGGCACGTATACTCTAATAAAATAAAATGAAAACAAAAAAGGTCTAATACTCTTTTATAAAAATAATGTTGATAGTAAAAAAACCTCATAAAAATTACAGAATCCAGAATTCCAACAAAATGGCAGATCTACGCCTTGGTAATATCAAATGTAAAAAATAAGTGGTTAAGTTTTATTTCAAAGAACATTAGCGCATGTGCAATAATGATTAATAAATGTGAAGTTGGTTAAACTGACTTGGTTAACGTAATAAGTGGCCAAAGAAATCCACTCAGAAATAAATACACACACGAACACGGTCCTGATCATGCAACTATTAGAGATTGCGCAACTGATGGATGTTTCACTATGGATCATATTGGGTCTAATGTTCAGTTGACTAGGTCAACCTTAGAAACAACCTTAAACAATGAGCTTACAGCTCCAAATGGATGCAAATTCTTTTGCAAACGTTTGCTTTTATTGTCATGGGCAAGTCAAGTCACAATCAGTTGATGGTCAAGAGTTTTATCGATTTGGTTTATGTCAAATTTTGGCAATGATTCTAGTAGATGTTGACCAAGAGAATCTTCTAGTAAGAAATTATCCGCTTCCGTAGTATAATGGTCAGCACGCTCGGCTACCGTTCTGGAGGTCCCGGGTTCGATTCCCAAGGGGGGTAAAATAAATGTTAGTGATTTTTTCACTGTCATATTTATTCAATATTACCCTGGACCGGTACCTGAAGCGGAGGGCTGATCACCTTTCCTTCATGTGTAAACGATCAAGATAACACTGCGTTTATATGACGCAGTGCCCTATGCACCATTGGGGTGCGGATAAGGGTTTCAAGAAATAAAAAGCAAAATCAGACTGAGAAGTAATAAAACAGTAAGTTTGTGTCCTAATCAATAAGAATCCAGTGTAGTTACAGTAAAAGTCCATCAAATATAATATTTTGCCATGTGTGAAAAATGACAATTCTGTCTCGTCACCACACGATTCCCTCTGTTGATGTTAAAATATATAAAACCTATTAGTGCAGAAGAGACATTTTTAATTGTATGTTTTTAGACATATCTAAAAAAATAAGACAAACCAGCAAGCTAGGGGAGCTGGTTGATTTGTCTCTGCACTTCTTGGGTGAGGTCCTGAAGGATCGGATTGGCGGGATTGTTGTCAGGGATGTGTTGCAGAGCCAATGTTCCCCAGTGGTATAAGGATTGCAGCCACGACAGTGAAAGGCTGGAGTGATTCACCTGCGCACACATATTCACCATTAGAGCCAAAGGAATCATAGAAATATGCATCAAACGTTGGGTATATTTAAAAAGTATTACCACTTTATGAAAAGATTGATTATTACTTAATTGCCCATTCCAAGTGACTATATTTTAGTTACGGCCTGTCATTTTACTACTTGGGGCAATAACTTTGTATGTTTCATTACCAATCTCTGCACTTGGGTGAGTTTATGTAAGTTCATGTCATGCATTATTTTGCTGTGTAGCAGATAGATGTCACTATAATACAAAAATATTATTGATTCTTTTCTTTCATCATTCTTTTGATGCGATCTAATATCGCCCACGTTAAATTACATGTATTTAACAAACTTCAGCGGAACCAATGTGTTAATAATTCTGAGAGACGAAGAAAGCAAGTGACCTTCGAGGTTTTCCGACTATTTATAGGTACTTAATTCCACGCTTCTCTGCCTGTCGGGTAATACATACTTTTAGAGAACAATTCAACTACAGCAAACCCACTACGTTTCTATAAGTAGTTTTTAACCTCTAAGATTGTGTCTCTAAGGAAGGGAGTTTAGCATAAGATAATGAAGTTATTTCATTATAAGATGTCTCGATAATTCAACGTTTGATTTTAAAAAATGGGCTCTATAAAGACCATTATTAGTTTGTACAGTGGAACCTCAGTATACGTCTGCTTGCGAATAAGTCCTACGTCATGTTTGGACGACAAACATTTTGCTTGCTATACGACCTTCGTTTGGAATACGACTTGCGTGCGTGCAAGAACTTGATAGTTAAAATGAGTCACAACACCGCGCCATACTCTTGTTACTTTTCATGTGTGTCAGAATCGCAATTGCTACCCTACAGTGAACGACTCACTCACGCATTAACAGTGAATTTTACATTGATTTTGAAATTCTCCCTTAAATTTTTATCAAGTTCTTTAACCATGAGTTCTAAGAAAATTAATAATAGGAGCCAAGCAACGAAGAAAATGGTTAGAATCACCACAGAGGTGAAAAAAGAGATTGTTGATAAGTATTAAAGTGGCATACGTATCCGGGATTTGGCTGCAGCATACCATATGGCGAGAATGACGTTTTCTACGATTGTGAAAAACAAAAACATTATTGAATCGGCTAATATAATGAAATCAATTACAAAACAAAGATCAAGGACATTAGAGTTCGTTGAAAAATTGCTTTTGCTTTGGATATCAGAAAAACAGTGTGCTGTCGATAGCGTCGATACGATATAAAACGATAAAGACTTTATTTTATCTTTATTTAGTTACTTGTATTGTAAATTTAAATTACATCTCCTTCCTGCTAAATCTATTATTTTATATAATACCCTTTTTTTAAAATCTCTGAATGTTTTTTAATAGTTTTATAACTTAAATGTGGAATTGTTTCTTTTTTTTAAACGTATATAATTTTTTTAATATGTAAGCTGTACAATTCCCGAATAAATAAAATAAAGTAAAATAAAATAAATAAATATAGTTAAACTTTTTGTTTAAATTTATCATTGTTTTAATCCAAATTTCACATTTATCTATTTTAGTACCAAGCATTGTTTAAATTATATATTTTTTTTCTTCGTTGGAACAGATTAATCATGTTTCTTTTATTCTTTTGGGAAAAATACGTTCGGAATACGTCGTATTTGGTATAAGTGTCATGATCTGAAACGGATTAAGGACGTATACCGAGGTTCCTCTGTATATGATATCTATCTAGAAAGGATATAGCCTCACTTGGTTAGCCTGCAGAGGGGGCAGGTCATTGTGCGGTGCGCGCAGCATGGCCCTCTTGCGGGGAGGGGGCCCTTCCTTCTGCTGGCACAGCTCCAACTCTTCCTTCTCCATGTCGCGGCGTGGGCAGCTGCACACGCGCACCCCGAGGGAGCGTCGCCCCAACACTTCACCCCTGAAAGGTCACATACACCATATATGTACACCGACAAAGGGAAAGCTCCTTCGCTTCATTTGAAGTTTGTTCTCCAGTTATACAGTCCCAAAGTTCACATGTGAAAAAAAATACCCACAAATACGCCAAATCACCAATTTGGATATACTGAGGGAATCCTGATTTTAATTTTGTTCAGGCAACTCTCAGGGCATTTATGCACTACATGAAATTTTACCTTCCGGCACGTCAGTTAGCATATAAAACGGATGATTGGCTTGTGCTTTTGTTCATCTTTCTTCGGATCGGCGCTCTTGATTGGTGCGTGAACACGTTGCGCGTAAATTCAATCACGCTAAACTGTCGTAGTTGCTTTCATTTTTCAAAACTGGACTGCCGGATGGTAAAATTCCGTATAGTGCACAAGCGGTTTTAGGGCGCTTGTGCACTCACGGAATTTTACTGTCCGGCAGTCTGTCAGCATATAAAAACGGATGAATGTCTTGTGCACTTGTTCGTCTTTCTCCAGATCGGTGCACGATCACTTTGGGCGTTTACTCGATCATGCTAAACTGTCATATTGCTGCTTTTATCAGAAAAAATCAGACTGCCGGTCAGTAAAATTCCATGTAGTACACAAGCGCCCTTAAGTTAATATTACAATAGATTTCCACACAATAATTTGATCGAGCGACTGCAGAGAGGCAAATCGCTAATCGCCTAATCAACTGCAACTTGCGAACCGTATCCTTCTCGGAGTCAGACCCTGAGACAACCGAGAGGCCAGCTGTTGGAGTAGTAAAATTCTGGGCCGGCAATGGATGTCGGCACTCATCTTATTGAGGAAGGCAACAGTGAAGGTTCCCTTTGGAATGAGATAAGATGGATTTTACATACTGGTAGTCCTCCAGGGTGAAGAGCACCTCGATGGGGCGGCGATTGATGCCGGAGGTGCAGGAATGCTTGCAACAGAACAGGTAAACGTGTTGCAGGTGGGCCACCCCGTTGGGCGGGCGCTGGGGCGCCTTGATGGCCACGCTCAGCCAGCTGTTCTTATCCTCGTCAGAACCGCAATAGTGGACGTCGTCGCCCTGCCGCGCTGAGCGCAGCACGTGCGGGATAATCGCCTCGGGGATATCTGAGGAATACGCATATGCAGTTCAAACCGATGTTGTCTTCACGATTAATGTTTTCAACGAAGGATGTAATTTAAAGTTTCTGTTGTAATTTTTCTTCACTATTAATGTATTCAAGGAAGGATGTAATTTAAAGAACTAACTGATCATCATGCCACTTCTACGCAGGGGTGGGCAGAGAGAATAGAACGCCACACCACTCTGTATTCGCAAACGTTCTTTGTCTCTTTCACGTTCATATATCTTCTCATACATACACGCCAATTATTTCGACTCTTAACCTGACCACTTTCAAGTAATTGACATACCTGATCGTACCAAGTTTTTCTCGGTCTTTCTCTGCTCTTTTTTCCAACTACATTCGCCTCATAAATTTGTTTTACCTTTTCACATGTAAATCTCAACACATCTTTCTTTGCTTTGCGTTCCTTCCTTATTTCACCATTCGAACATGTATCATACACCGTTTTTCTGCACATTTGTCTGAGAGATCGCATTTTGACTGCATTCAGTCTACTATAATCCTTCTTTTGCCAACTCCATACTTCACTTCCACACATTAGGGTTAGAACTAATACTCCGTTGTGTTCTGCCAGTTTAGCTTTCGAGGATAGGTTTTTATTTGAAGAATATTCATTTAGTTATTGTCATAAAATAAATTTGGTGAAAGAAAATCAAAATATTCTTTTTATAGCGCCCGCACCTGCCGAGCCTCCAGTGGACCAGGAGCACCACAAGGTAAGGTCTGGCAGTGTTACCTCTGTTGGAGGCGTCCTCCGGCACGCGGTGGTTGAAGCAGCGGGGCACGCGCGCCTCCTGCTGCTCGCTGCGCGCCAGGATGGTGGTGGCGCGCACCCACACCGGGCGGGACTCCAGCGCCGCCCAATTCCAGCGGAACTGGACCGCCATCTCCGCCATCATGCACAGGAATACGCGGTTCAACCTGTCGGAGTACTGGAAACAACCGTCATTTATTTATTCATAATCATCAAACCGTTATCCTCACCCCAATGGTGCATAGGGACTGCATCATATATTTACTTGACCCCCCCTGGGAATCGAACCCGAGACCTCCAGAACAGTAGTCAAGCGTGCTGACCATCACACTACGGAGGCAGACAAAAGTGAGAGTTTTTTAAATTTTATATTCATAAACAGCACAAAAATACCCTTATACACAAAACAAGCCCCATACGCGGCTGACATAAGCGTGTGTTTTTACTTTGCTCCAAGTTTCAAACCTCAGTCCAACTTGGGAGGGATTTTTTCATGATGTGGAACTTTGGAAAAAATAAAACGTCAATCCTTGGCCTTATGACATCTGTTGAAATATCTGACTAATAATTTGTAACATTACAAGGATAAATAAAAGAACAGATCCCTGATTTTTCTCGAGGTCGATTATTCGTCCGCGCCATAATCATGCCCTATATCTGTCTCACTCTCGACGCTACGCATCTAATTTCATATAAGTACGACGCGCAGGGTTGAACTGCCACAGATCCTTACTCGATTTACATATAACCCATTGTTTACTGTGTAAAAATAAGTTTCACAACTTTCTTGTGTCTTATAACGCCCTATGGGCGCTTGTGCACTACAGTAATTTTAACGTTCGGCAGTCTGATTAGCATAATAAAACGGATGATTGGCTTGGATTGGCTTGTACTTTTGGCCGTCCTTCGGATTGGTGCACTTGACTGGTTACATAAATTCAATCACGCTAAACTGTCTTGTTTTCTTTATTATTTATTAATTTCTGTTTTCACTGATTATTATTCTATTTTCACAACACGGTTGTGTGCTGTCATCGTAATGACACTGTCAAAGAAAACCCATGAAATAAAACATGGATGAATTTTATATAAATTATGTTTACAAATTTTTATTTACTTATAAAATCGAAAAAAAACTCACTACCGGACAGGTTAATTAAAATTTTAACTGAAATAACAACTTACCACATATTTCTTCCGGTTGGTGTTCTCACTGCTCAATTGGACCTCGAAATTGTAAGCACCAGAGAAATCTCCTCTCGGAGGTGGTCCAATATGACTCTGTAAAATGTATTATTTTATAATTTTATCCAGCAGCCACTTTGTGGTAATAAAGTCTATCTATTTTAAAATATGGTGAATGCTACTAATTATTAAACTATAGTGTGACACGTATTTCGATGCACTCTTACAAAAAAGCACCATTTGCAATTTTTTTTTAAATGTAAGAGTTGTGTCCTTGGGATTTGAAAGGATGAGGAGGGGGTAAGAGCTGTTTATTATTTATCAGTGGGAACATAAACTGTAGGGGGTAGGGTTTGGTATTTACACTTGGGTCTCTTTTTATTTTTATTTTATTTTATTTGATTTATTTGGGATTTTTACAGCCACAACAAAACAATATACAACAACAATTAACAAATCTACAGCCAATTAAAAATTCCACTGATAATACTATTCTTATGAAAGTTATGTTGGTTGGGGTGAGTGTGTGTGTATAGTACCTATTCCATGTCAACATAAATCATCCAACAAACAGGGATTATAAACAGTTGGCTTGTTGAACAAACGCCAACGATCAATCATTCACCTAATTTCCTGCTTAGTTCTTTTTTTATGGAATTAGTGCTTTTCCCAAATATATCTACGTCATTAAACATTTTATTATAAGTATCCATAATGCGGTTAATTGTAGTATTTCTGGCAAAATCAGTATTACATTTAGGTACGTGAAAAAGTTGATTATACCGCGTTTGCCTTTGCGGTACCTTAAAATGGATGCGGGTAGCCAGTTCTGGTGAATCTATTTTATCAGAAAGGATATTAGCCAGTAAAACCATATCGGCTATCGTACGTCTATCAGCAAGAGTTTGGATTTTATGGAATGAGCACGCTTCGCGGTAGTCGACAAAGAAAAGATGTTGTTTACGATTTAAGATTTTTACAATTTTTTTTTGTATTCTTTGAATTTTATCCGAGTGATTTTTATGAAAGGAGACCAAATTGGCGACGAAAATTCAAGTTAACTACGCACATAAGAAAAATATACAGTTTTAAGAGTGATCGTTTTATTAAAAAGTTTACTTGTGCGTAGTATAAATCCAAGTGTTTTGAGTGCTTTATGCGATAGATACGTTCCACGGGGAGTCGCATAAAAAAAATTACATAAAAAAGACTTGAACAACATACAAAACTGGAAGATAGGTTCCAATTTTTTTTAAACCGCATAACTTCAAATCCATATGATAGAATGTACCAAAAATCGCATAAAAAAGTTTGTATAAAACACAATATATAATAGGTCATATAAAAAGTATCTGCTGTTTTTTGCCACTGGATGATGTTAATGCCCATATATCAGCCAAAACTTACCTGATTGTTTCATATGAACATGTGCTTAAAAGGGGACATTTTAGTCTACATTTTTTGAAATGATTGTTTTCCAATTCATTGCTTTTGTAAAAAGTTATATTGATTTGAAAATAAATTAAATATCTAAAGAAATACGCTTTTTGAAGTTTTTTACTATTAAAAGGTAAAAACGTAGCAAAAATTGCCAAAAAAATTATGAAGTGTACAGTGAAAATGCTTTGAGTAAACGAAGGACTCAGGAGTTGTTTGCTTTTCCAAAATTCAGGTACAGTTAATGTCTCATTCTCTAGTTTATCCAGTATATGTCGATAAATGTTCTTATATAATATTTTTTTAAAGTGGAAATGGTACCCTGATCTAGTGGCTGAATTAAGCATGTCGTGTTGGGTGATAAAACACTATTTTCACATTAGATTTTTTTATGCGAATTCGCATAAAAAAAGACTTGAACTAGCTACAAAAATAAGGGATAGGTTCCATTACATTTGAAAATCGCATAAAAAAGATCCGCATAAAAACAGACCCAAGTGTATAATATTATTAATTATACAATTAGCATTATTTATCTACATGTGGTTTGAAGATATTCTAAAGACTACAATTTATTTATAGAATCTTTCTATAATATGTGTGATTGTTATCTATTACTTAGTCACTGGAAAATTATTTCATAAGTGTATTTTATCATTTATCAAACCTTAACCTATCCTTCCCGGTGATACGTATTTACTACAATTCGACTGTAAAAATGAGAATGTCCATATAAAATATAATAGATACAGGTTCAGAATTATTGTATTCCTCTGTAATATAATTACGTATGACATAAAAGTATCATAATTTATAGTTATTCAAAGCAGCGATGGAAATGAATAATTTGTAAAAAATCAGAGATAGAATCACCAATACCCAAACAGTTTCTGCGGCGGTTGTGCTGGCTACAGCTATGGCAGCAACTTGCAATGTGTTTTCTTCTTTTCATTTTTAGATACTTCTAGAGCTAACGTTACAAAATTGTTACATTTCGACTTCAACTATGGTCAATGAACTTAGAACATTAAGAGCCAACATTTAGAAATATTCACATATTTTCAGTTTTTATATCACATTTTCGTATGGTGTACAAAATACATATCACTGTTTAACGCGGAAGTTTTTAGCACCGTAAGGGAAGGGTTAAAAATGATTAAAACCAGCTGCTTTCGTCTATGTATTTGCAGCACTACTTCCAAGTTTGTAAAGATTAATATAATTAATATTTGAAGCATTAACTTCGTGATTTCCTATTTTATGACTTTGATATAAAATTACTTGGTGATATAATGATTTTTTAAGTTAAGTTATTTTTTAAGTTATATGTAATATCGCACACTCCTTTCAAGAACGTCATAAATCAAAAATCGACAATTTTCAGTTGTGCATGTTTTCGAAATGCCCAGAAAATGTACTATATCCCAGCAAAAGAGACATATTTTTAACATAATATTTACCCGCTACAGGGCAGAAAGTGTTGTTTTTGCATTTTGAATAAAAGGTTTTGTTTAATTATTTTTTTAATTATACTAAATAATTTTTAAATGGAGAAAAAACCTTCAGGTTTTACCTAAAAAGATCTGTTGCACAGTAAAAAGTTCAATAAGTGGCTTGATATTTATTTTTAGTACATTGTATTACATTTTTAAACTTAATAAACGTTCTCCTGGAAAATCAAGTTTTTTTTATTTATGACGTTCTTGATAGGAGTGAGCGATATGGATAGAGTAAATTTAGCCGTTACTTACCACTGGCGCAAGTGGGATTTCTAATTTGAAATCATTGAGTTCTGAATCGCTGCATTCGATACTGAAATTAAAACATGGTCATAAAGTACGCTAGAAAATACAAAGACTCGAAAGTAATTATTTATATTACATCGGGTTTCATTTATTAATAATTTATTGGTTTATTAACAGTAAAGGTTTTGAAATTTTAGCAATGCAATTTTTATTATAAATATTTTATATAATTTTTAAAAATCATAGTGAATTATTAAAATTTACTTACTCAGAGAACCCAAAGATATCTTTGAAATGATCGCTTAAATTTTCACTCATTGTTCTAAGCTGCTTCTGTAAATATAAAAAATCATTACTTCCTGCTTTGAAGAGTTTATTTTTAAGAAAAAGATCCACTAAAAATTAACAGCGGGTACTATAGGAAACAAAGGACAGGAGGGGTGGGGGGTGTAAATAAGTTAAAATGTTGTGCAACATACAGATAAAAATAGATAAATCTTGGAATTACTTTGCAACTTGAGATGCCAGTTTTGTATTGTTAAATTATTTTAATATTTCACTTTAATTCAAAATTCAAAAATTTTAATCAAAGAATTAAAAAGCTTGTTTATTTTACTATTTAGCTCTTTTACTCACGGACTCCTCACATCCGGGATATCGTATCATGTTTTCCAATGATAAACAGCCTCCTGAAGCTATGCAGAATTGACTATGCAGTTATCATACGTGATATTTTGATTCGGTAATAATAAATACATTTGGTAAAAAAATATGAGTTACAGGTGTCCATCACTAGTTATCAGGTGTTTTTGTACAAACGCCAAAAACAGTTGATCTATAAATTATCCGAATATTCAACAATCACAAGATTATCAAACATTTTTCCTCTTTAAATAATAACATAAATAAATAAAAAATACGCACATCGAAGGACGAGCAACTTCATGAATAAAATATAAAATGGCTGATCCTTATTTTTTTTACAAATGTATATTGTATAATTTATTATTGTAACAATTTATAAACCTAAAAATGTAAATCGTTCACTTTAGACCAAATTTAATGCAATATGTTATGTTTCTTTTTTTACAACAAATTTTTATTCACTAAATCGAAAAATGTTTATGCCATTTTCCATAAATATTGTGAAATCAAGAAGCCGGTACCTCGGCACATTAAAATGAAAACTATCAATCTACTCACCGAGCAGCAAGATTTGATCCAGTAATATACAAAGAGATAGAAAATATATAATTTTCAAAAAAATATTCGTTGTTTACAATTAGAAAATATAAAAACAGGAAAATTCCGGCTAAAAAATAGACTACACAGCGCCCGCACAAAAACCACCAAAAACCACCGGCATAGACAACCAAAAGTACCAAAGATGCAAAGAAAGGATGTAAGAGAATAGACAAACAAGTAACTAAACATGAATTTATGTAGGTACTTTTGAAATACACTGCTAGTACATGGACGTCTGAAAAAAAATCACAGATTTTTTTTGGTTGAAACTTTTTGTTGAGTAGTTGACAGTTAGTCTGCGTTAATCGATACGAAACAGTATAAGAGCTTTGATATTTTCGGAAGGCCCAACAAACTTCACACCAGGGCGTTAATGAGTCAAAGAGTGAGAATAAGCAAATACTCTTCTGATTCGGTTATTTATGCACCACGGGGTTCAGATAAGAATAAAAACATACTTATATAATTGAATTGTCAAACTGATTTTGAACTTCATACATATATAAAATCATACTGTATTCACGCACAGAACTAAAAGTTGTGTTCATTTTTTGAAAATATTAGATGGAGTAAAGGTATTTTGTTTTTTTTGGTAATAATTTTGTACAAAAAAGCATAGAGCTAGATTTTTTTCAAACTAAAAAAACGAATACATAAAACGTATAAATTTGAATAAGTTTTAATATTTTATCGAACAAAACTTGTTTTGAAATATTTGATTTTAACGTAAATGGATGAAAAAAATACGTCTTAGTTAAATATCTTTCAAATAATCCAATAAAATGTTGTGTTTACATCGCTTGCTTGGCTATTTGGCACGGACTTTGTATACTACTGTAATAACGATTTAAATAATAATTACAACTTACCCCAATAATTCCTACATCAGAGAAGAAAACTTTATGATATCATGTTTAAATTTTAACCAATGAACAACGAGCAAGAAAACAATCCAAACAGATGATTGGTGAACGTTATTCCATATGATCGGTTTCATCAGTTTGAAACAGGGGGGGTCGACTCGTAAACGTCAGATTGTTCAAAAAACGACCAGAAATGACGAGACACGCTAATACACTAACAAAAACACCGAAACGGGAACGAAAAATACGAGATACCAACAAGTTGTTTGAGAAACCAATACGAGATACCAACAAGTTGTTTTTAGAGAATTGTACAATTGTATCTGTAATATACTTGTTTGTAAATTGTTATATATTTTTTGTTTAAAAGGGCAGAAGGAACATAAATTGTGTGTTTTTCTGGAATTTTTGTCTGAAATATAGTCATTTGAAAATTCCCTTTTTTGTTTTTATTTAAAAGCATTGTATCGATTGCGATGTATCACACATTGCGAGTGTTTTTGCCTAGAATTTTCACTCATGAATTACATGAAATTATAGTAACTTTAAACATAAAGAGTAAATCCACTCACAAGTAGGCATAGGCTATGAAACTTTTAAGTTGAAGCCTGAGTAGGGACATGATAAACGGTGTTGCATAAGCCGTAGCTAGATTTCAGAGTCACTTGGACGTTAGGTAATTCAAAAAAACGATGTATCACACAAGTTTGAGTGTGTAATATTTAGTGAATATATAAAAAAATATGTATAAATGTATATATGTTTATATAAAATATTTATATATATATATATATATATATATATATATATATATATATATATATATATATATATATATATATATATATATATATATATATATATATATATATATATATATATATATATATATATATATATATATATATAAATATATATTATTTTACATTCAAAAAAGTTAATAAGTCTGATTATTTGAACAGAAGCCTCAATAAGAAAGACCGTAGAATAAAAAAAAAGAAAAATATTTTAGCAATTCGGCGAGTGACGAATAAGTAAAAAGGGTTCGAATGTAATTTATCATTCAGCGGCTGAGTTTAGAAACTACTAATTGCCTGAACTCTTTTCATAAATGTCGCGTTTTAGCCGTGACCTCTATATTTTTGTTTACAATGAAATAAATAAATGTTGGTTATAAAATTCCTTTTTTTAATATTGATATTATAATTATGTTAATATGTAATAAAACAAATTTTAATATAAATATCATTTGGCCTGAAAAATTAATGGTAAAAATTTCGCCGGGTGGATCCGGCCGCGCCCAGCCGGGAGCTAAGTACCTTCAGCCGGGAGCATCGATTACGGTTTTATTATGTTGCTTGCAATATTTTTTTATATTTTTACTGTTGCCATGATATTGTTAGGAAATCGATTTCGCTTTGAGATTTGCTCTATTCCTCTACATACATCTGCTTTGATTAATTTTTATTTTCTATTTTTATATGTTTTATACGTCTATTTTTATTTTCAATGCCTTAAACATCTTTATTAATCTTTTTCGGTCTGCCGGAATTCATTAGGATTTTTTAAAGATAAAATTATTGATCCGTGTCTGCATATGCTTTTATAAATTTTTAACACTACACTACACTTTTCTCTATGTATGTATTTACGTACCCACTACCTACTTACCTGTAAGTATTTATGCGATGGATTTCCTTCTACAAATAAAAATTATTGCGAAATACACAATAAAACACCTTTTTAAATTTTAAATAAAACATGTATTTAAATTTTTTTTTTCTTACTTAAAAAAATTAAAGAGATCCTTGAGCGTCATGAGATTGCGCCAATTTCGTTTTATTTGGTTAAAGTTTATCTCCTCTTCGGGTTATTTGTAATCAATTTCGCGTTTTTTTTTTAAATATATGCATTACTGCACTAAAACCCTTCTCTTCTAAATATGAAGATAGAAAGGCTATTATAGGTAATTTCAATTCTTCCCACAGAATTAGGTATTGATGACGAAAACGTACCCAAAAATCAATATAAACACATTGATTACATATTATTTTGGTTTATTTATTGACTTGGCGTTTAATTTGTAGAACTCCATTTTAATTTATGTATTAATTTTAAATCAAACACAGATTTTTTGAGTCTACTAAGTTGTATTTTATTAATAAAAAACACATAAAAAATTATACTGTGACAATTGTTTCGCCTTGTTAGGGCATTATCAAACGAATGACCATTCGTTATCCATGAATTATCATTCGTTTGATAATGCCCTAACAAGGCGAAACAATTGTCACAGTATAATTTTTTATGTGTTTTTTATTAATAAAATACAACTTAGTAGACTCAAAAAATCTGTGTTTGATTTAAAATTAATACATA
This sequence comes from Brachycentrus maculatus, assembly GCF_059751285.1. Classification (NCBI taxonomy): domain Eukaryota; kingdom Metazoa; phylum Arthropoda; class Insecta; order Trichoptera; family Brachycentridae; genus Brachycentrus; species Brachycentrus maculatus. The sequence goes on from NW_028281145.1 coordinate 1,879,430, forward strand.
AAATATTATTTTGGCTTCACAGTCATTTTGCAGATCAATAAATTACTCTTTTAAATTTGGACTAACACTTTCTACGTCTGATAAAAATGGATTGATTAACCAAGCTGATATCAAAAGTTCCTGTTAGTCTTTGAACCGTATTATCATATCTTCGATAAGGGCATTAATGTGGCTATGATACTATATGTCTTTTTTAATGGGCCCTTGTTTTATATGAAGAACTTGATAATATTGAGTATTATGCCAAAGTTAAAGTTAAATTTTGCGTATGAAAGTGTAGTTTTTCTTTATTGACACAACGTTCCCTTGAACCTCCCGCTCCCTTCTGCAGCACCCCCCAAATGCGAAAATTTTAAAAACGCCTAGCCAGACTTCCAAAACGTCCAGAAAGGGGCGCTGGCACCCCCGATAAGAAACATAACTTCAGGAAGTGGTGGACACTCCTTCTGTCCTTTTAAAATATTGTGTTTTCTGGAATTTTATATATTGTATATTATAGTAAGTCAAAAAAATTACCATTACCATTTACCGTTGTACGGCTGAGTTGAGTAACCATTATTAAACTGAACTTTTGAACTCAACTAAACGCCTAAACTCTTTTTATAAATGTCGCGTTTTAGCCGTGACCTTTCTATTTTTGTTTACACTGAAATAAATAAATTTAGATAGTGAAATATCTTCTTTGTAATATTAATATTATAATTTTGAAAATATGTAATACAACAAATTTCAATATCAATACCATTTAACCTGAAAAATTAATGATAAATATTTCGGCGGGTGGATTCGACATTCAGCCGCGGCGAAGTCACGCCCAGCCGGGAGCTTAGTACTAGTAGCCGTTTACGTCGCTTCCGGCCGCTGGCGAATATCACTTCCAGCCATAAAAAATCGAGGTAGTTGGCGGTCTTTATATAAATAGTTAGTCTGTGGTTTGAAATTATTTCCGTTGTCGGCTTGCCAAAGTTTTCTTTTGACCAGACGTTGCCGACGGTTGCATTTGATTTTCCGTTTCTGACTTCCAACTGCATAAAACTTGAAACATAATTCATCGGTCAGCTGCTTATACTGTAGCGCCGTATTTTTTATACGAGAGAATTCTAAAATGGAGTATAAAAGCAGAGTAAACATCAATGTGAGTCGATTGTTTTTCAGATTATGTTGATCTATTTATTATTGTTGCAATCTAATTTTTTGATATTTTTTTTTAGGCGTTGAATGGGCAAGAAAATGTATTCACAAATAAAGCAAAAACTCAAACTATCAAGGGAGGCCCCGTTGTTAATTCCACGAGAAGGAATGTACTCGGTGATATTTGCAGTAATAATAACATTAGAGTTCAACAGCCTTCTCTTGTTGGAAAAACTCAAGATGTGTGCGATAAAGAAAAGAAAGTCGTCAGCTCCAGGCCTCTTATACGCAGGTACATATGGGTAATTACTTAATTCATTCCCCATGTGGAGAAATTAGAGTCCAGAAGTTGCCTCCAGGCTTTTCTGTCGGCTTTTAATTCCTTTTCACCTTCCTAAGTAAAGTCCACATCGCGTTGTTGAGACGAAAATTGCAGCAATGAACATCCTGGGCAGCAGGAACCTGACGCCTTATAAAAAATGCAAACTTGATTATGACTCTTGGAATGAACAAACGTGGCTTAGCCGACTAAAATCCTTTTTCTCGGTGACATTTTTTTACTATGGTTGCTTCATCCCATACCTTATTCTCTCGTTCCTCACATAGTCAAACCACCGCATGCCTTGAATTCGTCAAAGATACCTATTCTTAAAGCTAAGTATATGGCTGTTCTGGGTCCTTATAAGGTGCCATGTTTCACAGCTGTATTGGAGAAAATGTATGATTCAGGCATTGAATAGGTGGCAATTGATCTCCACCGAGTATAAATCCAAACCCAGAAAACTTTCACACTGTTGGAAGTCCTGGAAGTCGAAACACTCCTATTTTTTGAAGGCTGCTATTTCTCATTACCTGTATTCCCAAGTAGTTGTAACTCAATCCCGTTAATCAACTGGTTACTAAAAGCCAAAGGTTACTGAGCCACCTAGGCGCATGGTGTTTCACATGTTAGTTTTGTACATAAAGTACCTATTAAGCCTGTGGATATTCGATTGAAGACCCTTAACGGAGTCATCACGACGGTATCAGGTGCGTATTCGTATGAGAGGAGGAGATGGTTATTCCTCGGTTGGGTAGTAATGGGTTTTGAAGAATAAAATCCTTGTGAATGACGAAGAGAAGCACCGAAAGGATACAATCTTGCCTGACTCCGTGCTGATGACTAATTATCTGCATGCATGATTATTTATAAGATAAATTATTTATTTAAATTAGTATTCTTAATAATCATCAAAATCCAACATCTGCCTCCGTATTGTAGTGGTTAGCGGATCTGGCTACCGTGCTGAAGGTCCCGGGTCCGATTCCCAGAGGGTCAAAATAAGTTTGGGTGGTTTTCCCTTTCATATTTATTTAATATCACCTTGGACTGGTACCTGAAGCGCTGGGCTAATCACCCTGCCCTTTTGCAATTATTTATTTATTTAAACTTCATGTACAGAAAATGAATATAAAATAAAGTACATTGGCGGGCTTATTGCTAAAAAGCAATATCTTCCAACCAACCAAAAACAGACTAGTGATATCGATTGAAACGTTTGATACCATATACAGCTGTTAACGATCGAGATAACACTGCGTTGATATGATGCAGTGCTCTATGCACCATTGGGTGCTTGTAAGGTTTAGAATAAGAAGAAAATAATGTTTGCATATATTTATCATTCCACTGTTGGTTTTACTTTTGTTGTGTGATCCTATATATATTTGGAGTTTCTAACCATCAGTCTAGTTTAATCCAGGTCTAGTTAGTCACATTTTTTAAGAATCAAATCCGCAAATTTGAAAGTGTATTAAATTTTCTAGCTATAAAAATGTTCAAGCTAAAGTGGATACCAGATTAGCGGTGAAGGCTCCAAGTGTTACCAGTATACCTGCCAATGAAATCTGCCAGAAACCATTACGTCGAGAAGAAAGTACCATAACACTTGCCGGCAAGACTGGAATCATAACTACGCGCCTCAGACAGACCAAGGTAATTTTATTCTATATTTTTTTTAGCCATTTCTTGTCTACACAAACTGAGGAATTGTTAAAATAATGCTTGCTTAGTATTTACAACTTTTAACTCTCAGTACTAGCTGTTCAATGCAAGGGACAGTTCAATATAATCGGACTGGAATTCCCTTCTTTATAGCAGCATTTACACTTAAATACAAGTATACTCATCTGAAAGTTAGAATGCATTGGCAAATTTAATTGGGGACCTTCCATTGTCTCAAAATACCTATTCACATTTGGCTAATATTGGCATAGTTTAGTAGGATGTTTTGAAATTTGGCCTGTAAGTGCCGCGTAAATCATTGATATTGTATCCATTATTGTAAAATGTAATTTTTGAAAATTTTATATTCATATATTTTCGCTACATTCGGTATGGAATAAATCACATGGAATATAAAAACCAAATATGCTTAAAAAATAAGATTTTTTTTATAAATTTGTGTATTTTTGTTTAATCGTAATAAAATTTAAATATGATTTTGTACTCGTAGAGATGCAATTAAAACACATATCGCTCACTCCTTTCAAGAACGTCATAAATCAAAAAACTCGATTTTTCAGGAGAACGTTTTTAAAGTTTAAAAATATAATACAATGTATTGAAAATAAATATCAAGCCACGTATTAAACTTTTTACAGTGCAACAGATCTTTTTAGGTAAAACCTGATGGTTTCTTCTCCATTTTAAAAATATTTAGTATATTTAAAAAAATAATTAAACAATACCTTTTCTTCAAAATGCAAAAACAACACTTTCTGCCCTGTAGCGGGTAAATATTAAGTTAAAAATATGCCTCTTTTGCTGGGATATAGTACATTTTCTAGGCATTCCAAAAACATGTACAACTAAAAATTGACGATTTTTGATTTATGACGTTCTTGAAAGGAGTGAGCGATATGTGTTCTCATAAAATTAATCTATCAATTTCAACCTTCTAATAGTTTTTCAAATAAACTGAAATAAAGATTTTTCTTGCAAAAACTTTAATTTAGTTTAGTTTTCTGGACATATCTCATGGGCTTTGTAAATGTCCTTACACAGTAAACCTTTTTTGTTTTGTTTCTGTAAAAAAGCTTTACATATTACATAATAATTTTTCGCAGATATCAACCAATATTATAAAGAAAACGGACTCAAAAGAGAATCTCATATTGAAAGAGAAAGAAAAGAAGGTGAAGCCGACAGTAAAAGATGGACTAGTGGAGAGACTTGTGAAAAATGTGTCTGTAGAGAAGGAAGCCAAGTGTGACTCTCAGAAGAAAGATTCTTACTCCACCGAGTTGTTGGACGGAGTTGAAGATATTGATGCGGGAGAAGAGAAGAATCCGATTCTTATGTCCATATATATCAAGGACATTTATTCTTACCTTCGAGATCTAGAATTACAGTTCCCTATTCAGCCGCAGCATCTCAGTGGACAGGTTTTATAACTTTATTTTCTCGCTTGCTAGAGTAACCTTTTCAGTTATTTTTATGTCTACATATTACAAACATGGATGTTTTAATTTCAGTTATACATGACTCCAAAGATGCGATCAGTACTGATTGACTGGCTGGTACAAGTCCATGCCCAGTTTAGCCTTCTTCTAGAGACTCTTCACTTGACTGTTGCCATAATTGACAGATATTTGCAGGTCAGTAAATATCATTTGCTGAATTTAACAATTTTTCCTGGTTAAAGTGTAATGAAACATTGTATTTTCACTGATATTTCTTTCTCCACAAACCGTTAACTTGCAAAAAATATATTTATAACATTAGGCAAAAAAAGGTCATTGTGAATAAAACTTCATTAACATACTTTAAAAAAAATCACGTTTACAGTATGAAGAACTTTGAATGCAATTTAAAAAAATATATATATATATATATATATATATATGTATCAATATTGCATGTGGTAATGAAATGATTTGTATCTAATTTTATAAATATATCATTTGTAAGCAAAATGTTAATGATAAAGGATATAAGTAAGAAAATACTAAAATATGATACGATTTCCCTTTGTTAATTTGTCTTTGAGTCTTTCAACTGAGAACAACTTGTTCTCTTCATCATCATACTTTATCTTAAAGAAAAAGATAATTTTATTGTCTATTACTTTAAGATAATATAAAATTTACTTTTATGACTTCATTGATTTTTGTATTTTTTTCAAGGTGGTAAAGAATGTTGAAAAAGGTCAAATTCAGTTAGTCGGTATAACCGCAATGTTCATTGCCAGCAAATATGAAGAGATGTTCCCCCCTGACATTGTGGATTATGTATACATCACCAATAACACCTACACCAAGAGGGAAATCCTCAAGTGTGAGAGATCCATTCTAGTCACCTTGGATTTCTGTCTCGGAAGGCCTCTGCCCCTGCATTTCGTGAGACGGTTTGTAGTTTTTTTTTGATAAGTAAAAAAGACCCTTTTATGCATCAACATAAAAAAATATTTGAATGATACACCATATTATTATGACAAAAAATATTAATTAGCTTTGAAACACGCTGTGTATTAGACACTTGGTGACTTACATTTATACAAAGTAAGTAAATAAGCTTGTATTTTCTAAATTCTCACTCAGTGATTTTTGCAAACTGAAGATATATTGTCCACCTACGTGGTGTAATGGTTAGCATGTTCATTTACCATGCTGGAGGTCCCGGGTTCGATTCCCGGGGGAAGGGGGTAAAAATAAATATTAGTGATTTTACACTCTATATTTATTTAATATTACCCTGGACTGGTCCTTGAAGCGCAGGAGTGATCACCATGGATGCTCATCACGCAGGAGTGATGTAAGTAATAATCAAGATAACACTGTGTTTATATGATACAGTTCCCTTTGTACTATTGGGTGCAGATAAGGGTTAGAAGAAGTTATATTGAATAATGCGCATACTTTAATTGATGTACTTGTTTCGGTAGGTTGATCAAGGCTGCGAGTGGGACGACGAGGGAACACTTCCTCGCCAAATACTTGGTGGACCTGTCCCTGCTGGAGTATCCGCTGTCCCACCACCGGCCCTCGGAGCTGGCGTCGGCCGCCGTGTGCCTCTCCCTGGGGCTGCTGTCTCCGGGCGGGCGGCCGCGCGCCTGCTGGAGCGCCACGCTGGCCTTCTACTCGGGCTACTCCTACCGCTGCCTGGCGCCGCTGGTCCGCCAGCTGGCCGCCCTGCTGGCCGCCGCACCCGCCTCGCGCTACAAGGCCGTCACCGACAAGTACAGCTCCTCGAGGAACGGCAAGGTGGCCAAGTTCCCCGAGCTCGCGGGCGCGGCCTTGCTCGCCAAGTGAGGCGGCCCTGCCATATGAACTTTCATCCTACTGCTATGCGGTGGTGAAGCTCTCCATTCCCTTTGGTTTTTTTATAGCTGACAAGCAATTATACATATGTATTTATAAGTTTTTTTCTAACACAAATATTTCTCTAGCTTTGTTACGTTATATTTTTGTAATATTAGTGCTTTAATAAGTATTTGCGTTCTGTAATGGTCTCATAAAGAAAGTGCAAAATATTTTCTATTTTATACAGATTGATACCTACATACTTAATATTTAACGTGTATGTATGTATCAAATTGATATTGTTTTTTGACAGTTTTGCGCATTGTGTATAAATATAATATATTTTTTTAATGAACATATTTATTAACGAATATATGCGAGGTATTGTGTACAAAAAATACAGGTATTGTACGATCGGTAATGTGTTGTATTTTATTTAATGTTTTATGTTTTAGGATAGTTGTTTTAATTTTGTAAATATTTTTTTTTGACGGATGCAAAATTAACTGACGAAATTGTAATAAAGCACTTAATATTATGGGTGAAGTATTTGTAATAAATAATGTGTATCTAATATGAACGGTGGTGTATGGGAAACATTTATGAATAATTTTATCCTGTTTTATGAAGAGATAACTGATTACAACATGACAAATGACACACTCGCGTCTCTTGCGAATTCCGTGTATCTCAAGACGGATGACTGTCACGAGATTCCCTTTCATTAACCTCTATTGGCGTACCTGGTAGTTGGAAACACGCAAAAACTAAACACGCACCAGTCTCTTGTCATTTGTATAGGGTCTTAAATATATATCGGAATTAAAAAGAAATTGAGTGTTATTTAAATATCAGTGCTTATTTTTTTAGACAGTTAAAATAATAATACTGCGCCAGCTCGCTAATCTGAACGCAAATTGTGCAATGGGCCGCTCGGATTAGGGAATCGTTTGAATTACTGTTTTGAGAAAAATGACAGAAAAAAGGAAAGTTCAGTTTATGAAAATGTTCTTTATTTTACATTTTTATTTAGGTACTGAATGAATAATTTTAAAAGTCTACATTTTTATTTTAGCTTGAAAAAATCTGATTTTGAACAAACGAACCTAATTGGTGTTTAAGGGCTGAATCAAGCAAACCATCTATTCCTCGGTGTTCTGGATGACTTCTTCAGCCCAGATGATAGCTGTATCGAAAGCTTCAGCAAAGCAAAACTGGCATCAGCTGCTTGCCGTCGTCAGATTCCTTCTCGAGTTTTTCACATGTGACATCACGTATGATGTTCTCGTTACTCATAACGTCTTGATTCTGAAGCCCATCATTGTAGCCACATGTTGCTCAAATTTTAACCTAATCATGTTTTCTGGTCCCAATCGGACGCTAAGGATAGAGTTGGTTTCCTGGTCAGAAGTTTCTTAAACAGGGACCAACTTTGCCAGATATTTCTACAGGGGCAAAAAGCAGAGCCACTAAATAATTCGGATTACGGAGCGTTTGGATTAGAAACCTGGCACTGAACTTTGACTTATTTGTACTCTTTGGGTCCTCAAGTTCATAAAATAACTTCATAGGTATATATTTTATGAATAATGGCGTGAATGTGTATACATAGTCAGTTTAAGTTAAATAACTTTGTTACCCAGGAACTACTTTAAAAATATATATGTTACTAAGAGTTAAAGAACTTCAACTTAACTTATTTTATACTTAATTAGGATACTCAGTTCTCATGTAAAGTGAGTTTGAGAAATTGAATAACATAAAATAAAAACTTAAATATCCACAATTTTAATTTTGTATGATTGGTCACCGTCACTAATCATTATGTACCATTGACTCGTCAAGTTCATTGACAATTCACATGTAATGATTTATGCCGTTTTGATGAAACCAAATTAATAGCAATTTTTTTTATAGTTCTTAAATAAAAATGTTTTTAAGGTACAGTGTCAACTAATTTTTTTAAATGGGAGACTGTAAGATTTCCTTTCCTTTTATAATTTCTTCTACATGTTAGGTTGATGCGAGTGTTTCATGTTTTTATAAGATTTTTATTTATTTTTTCTTTCCTCTACCAATAAACTATTGTTGTATTTTTTTAATAAAATTAGTAAGTCCAGTGCTACCTAAGGTTAAATTTTTAAAAAAATCATTGTAATGCATGGTGAAAAATTAACATTTTATCCTTTGGCAAAAATTCTCTAAAATGTGCAACAAAAAATGTATCAAGATTACTTATCAAAAATGTGTAACCTTTAAAAGAGACAACATCTAATATATCTCATTGTCTTCTAAGATGGTTCCTTTTCCATATAGGTGACTTAAATTATTTAACTCGAAGAAGACTCATGTCTTCTCCCCATACATCTTGGATTGCCGTAGTTTTGAAGTCAGTTTAATGAAAATCATAAAGTAAACGATGATACTGAACTCTTTCGACAGACAATTAAGATAATGTATAAGGACTCTACTGTCTGCTGGCTAGCTTAAAACTAAATAGAAAGTTGAAGGGAGGTATCCTTAAAAAACATAGATTATTTGGAAATGGATGAATTCATATCCAAGTCCATCAACCTAATACATAAATGTATATTCAAATTAATTAAGAAATGATAGTGGCAAATTCGATATTTTGATTACCACCTGAATCTAAATGTATGTATGTATTGGCTTAATTTCTAGTCAGTGAATGAAGATATTTATACACTTCATAATTTTTCGGGGCACGGTGTTTGCATACCATGCTTTTCTATCATATTATTGCCTCAATTTATTGATTTATTTTAAGATAATTTGTTTGAGCCATTGATATAATATAAAAACTTTAGTTTTGGGTTATTCCTAAAATTATTTGATTTGGATTATTCTTGGTGTGAATTACTATTAAGATGTGCATGTGCTCCATTGAAAACTATAATGACTGAATAATTTGAGTGATGTCATTTTCCACAAAATAAAGATAATTTACCCTTAACACTGTCTTGTTATTCTTTCTGATCAAAATTTGAGCAGATAATATTTAAGAGATAAGGAGTAACCTTTGACCTCAGCCAGACAGTCTACATTCCATATCCGTTTTGACCTGCATTCAATTAAGTTCTAATACAGACATGAGGCCATTCAGTTTAACTTGGTGTCTTGTCATCATTTATTGGTGTAGTACGTGTGCAGCAGAGAGTGAGTGTGATTTATTCCTTTTTTCTCACTTTGATCGACGGATTATAGTGTTTTAGAAAGATCAGTGAAGTGGTTTGTGATTTGTGTTCTTTAGTTAGTTCTCGATAATGCTTTTTTGAAAATTGCTCTTGAGGAGTTAAAAAAGCTATAAAATTCCAGGTTTAAACTTCAATTAATTTGTAGCCTGAACATCTAACTGAGTTCCACAGATCTAGTTTTTTGTGAATTGCATTTAGAACATTCGGTTTGGTAGAAAACTAATATTATAATATAAACCAGTAATAGTACAATATTAACCTTGCTAAATTAGAACTTTGCCCTTAAAGATGAAACAATCCTTGCATAGCGTACTTGTTTTACGTCATTCCATGATCTGTGATATTATGATAGCTGTCTTATCGATTAATAATAAAAACATAATAGTAATATGCCTCTACAGTGCGGTGTTCGGATTGGCACTGAAGTGCAAGACTGATCACTTTGCCATCTTATTGATAATTATCGAACCATCAATCAAATTCTTTTCCTTATGCAGCTTTGGGGTTGGATAATGTGAAGAGAAAGAAGAGTATATCATTCAACTTTATATTGAATTCTTATGCAAATAATCTCACTGGAAGATACTAGGGCCAAATTCTTTGGTGAAAAGAGTACATGATAATCAAGTTTTCTAAATTTTCTATTTATCTGTTGTCACCAAAACTTATTTTTTAAAGTCATTAATGCTTTACTTTTCCCCAAACCTAAGATGTAATTCTGACAGCTTCACCTTTAGTCATTCATACCTAGAAACATCTTTATTGCTTGGAACTTATTAAGTCCATGCTCGCTCCTTATAAGGAGTATATGAAATCAAACTGCTTCTAGAATCTCTCATTAGGTGCTAGCTTCTTTGTGTCCTTTAAGTCACGCCTGCATCTCATAATTCAGACGAGAATTGTCAAAGGACTTACTGGTCAATGGGTATCTGTAAACGAGGCAAACTTGCAAAGTAACCCAGCCAACTAAATTGGTTTTTCTTGGCAACAGTTATGACCATGGGTTGTTGTGTCTGTTGGCTTATTTCTACTTTCCTCGCGAAAATTCATTCTCAAAGTCAATATTGGTCGGTTGTATTGCTTGGAACAGAGCATTCATAACACCATTCAGCAACGAAAGTCGATCATTGCTCAAATAAAATATAAGTGGAGAAAGCTATATAGTTTAACAATGATCTAATTTACCACTTAAAGTGTTTTACTTTTTTCAATTATTACATATATGGATAATAGATGATAAGATATTCAGTGGATAATATGTTCATCTTAATGTAACAATAAAAACAGTGCATTTGACTCACTAGTTTCTGCTTTCATTTAATTTACTATACATTAAAAAATCCTGATGATCAGTTTTTGACGAAAGTATTGTAAAATGTTCACCAGTAAAAATTGTAGGGTTAAAAATATAATATGTGATGTTTTAGCCCAAAATGAAAAAGCAGAAAATGAACAGAAACTTCTTCAGGAAGGGGAGCAGAAATTACGGGATCAAATCTTGGCTATTCTCGATCACTATAAGCAAGATGATCCCGTTGGAATACCCGGGGCCAAAATACCAGATCCAAAGGAGATTCCTGATATGAAACATAGTTTCTCTGTGGCTGCGATGAATTTCAAAAACATGAAGGTCTATGGATTGAGCAAATTCAAAATAGCATATATCAAGTCCGAAATGTCATCAATGGAGGTACTTATTTCAATTTATTTTAGAGCATTTATTTTCTTGAAAATTGAAAACAAAGTTCTTCACAAATGTTATTGTTGTTTCGGGTATATTCTGTTAAAATGGTGAAGGGAACAGATGCTAAATTTATCAACGAAAACAGAAACAAAAGAAAAAAAGTGATACTGATAAAAAATCAGATAAAACCAATAAATAAAATAATAGAGGTCAATAATTAACAGAAATATAAAAATATTTGTAATTTTTAGTGTTAAACTGTGTAAAAATATATATTCTCTTAATTATATATTTTTGTATGATTTAACTCTTAAAAATATGTACTTTTAAATGCACGATTAAAATATTTCTAGAAAAAGTCATACACTAAATTCATTTAAAATTAATAAAGAAAGAGTTTTATAAAAATATTATTCGTTTATACGTTATTCAAACAATATTTAATTTATAATAAAAATATGATATTTACTCTTATATTAATTCATTATTTAAAATGTTGACGCATTCAGACAGTAGGCTCAGGGTTTCATACCACTATGCCTCATAATAGTAATTAACACAAAGTGTCATTAGTTCCAACAATTTTTTTCTAAGGCCTACCTAGTTATGTATTCATTATTATTGGCTTAACAACCTATATTAGGTCTTAGTTTTAACCAAGAATATTCTTTATATCTTATCTAAGAGGTGTCTAGTGCCAATGTCCTCAAGTTAGTGTCCTGACTTAGTTTAACATTAGAACCTTAGGCTTTCCGATCCATCTATACTTATGTAAGACCTTGACCTAGTAAGCTTAAGGTTGTGTAAAGTATAACTGTTGGATTAGGGAATCGTAAGAATTTTTAAAAATGAAATTTATAGTGTTGTAATCATATTGTAAGTAATAAATGTATGTTTTACTTTTCAGGTAAATGGGGCTCTTACGATCAAGTCCCTTCAGATACTAGGCAATTACACCATGTCAACTTGGTTGAGTAGATCACAGGGCCCATTTACTGTCGACTTGTCCGATGTTTACGTCCAAGGGCTCGCCAATCTCGGTGTGGAAAGGGATGGAAAGCTTCGTGCGCAGGATATAAAAATGGACATAACATTCGGAAAAATAGCTATGAATTTCGAAAACTTAGGATTCATGGGTTCTATGTTTCAAGGAATGCTCAATTCTGTGGGAACATTCCTTTTTGATTCTATTAAACCGTATGTTTTAAAGGAAGCGTACACGACCATAAGAGTGGAAATTAACAAAAACATTGAAAAAGTTTCGGGTGATTTACAGTTTCCCAATTCCATTTCACCCCTCGATATGGTTATTTCGGATGCTAGGAATAAAGTCAGGGGAATGTCGTTGGATCCTTATTTTGTGAAGGATTACAACTCAACAGCCGGAGTTATCAGAGCGTACTTGACCAATACGTGGATTACGGGAGTGTCAACTTTTTATAGAGTGGGAAATATTTCTTTGTCCATGTCAAATAATTCTGTAATTGCAGATTTTGAAATTGGAACACAACAGTTGAAAGGTAAAACTCAGTGGGATCTTTTAATTTTGGGAGGTATGTATTCTCGGGCAGGTACTGCATCTTTCTCTGTGGAGTATATTAATGCGAGGGTAGTTATCGGTCAGCCTTTGGATACCAGAAAGCATCCAGAGTTTAAAGATTTCCAGTTAGAATTGGGCAACATCCAAGTACGGTGCGACGGAGCAGGAACTGTCGACTATGTACTAGAGTTTCTCATTAATATCCTTCCAAACTTGCTACGATACCAGATAACAGATGCCATGGAAGGACCTATTCAAGACAAAATCCAGGATTTGTTGAATCAAGTTCGTGTGGAAAAAATGATTTTGGATAAAATCCCCGAACTAGAACAAATGGAAAAGACCGGGTTCAAATTATCATCACTGAAACAAACGGAAAAAACAGCGGAGGAAGAAGATGAAGATGACTTTTGGAATTTTGATTAATATAATTATTTGGGCTCAAAATTTCTCAGCTGCTTGCTATATTTGGTTGAAAAATACTTTTTGTATATATTTATTGACGAGATTCTTACATTAATTCTATTCTCAATCACTAATGATAATATGCATACTATCATGCACACAGTAAAAGTACTGTATTTTATTTGTAAAGTTTAAAAATGTCAAGTGGTCAGACTATGGAAAAAGTTAAATATTTTAAGTTAAATACTTATTGGCAAAGTATCTTAGGAGATCTTAATAAAATAAAAAAAAATATAGCCTTATCTGTAAAAAAGATGGCCAGGATTACTTTGCGTTCAAATCTAATAATATTGTTAAAAATAATTTAGCTATGCAAAATAATTGTTAATAATAATTAGCTAATTTTATCTAAAATTTAGCTACGCAAATGTACATATTATGAGCAGTAAAAAAATAGCCTTTATCATTTTTTTTGAAAGGCTTTCGTTGAAAAAGGCTTATCAAAGTAGTATTTTAACCCGATTGGATTTGGATTTTAGTATTTACTTAAAAGAAATTCAATTCTTGTTTTCTCTTTTAAATTTTTTATTATTGTGTTATTTTTTCAAAGTGGACCTGATAGGTATTATTTAAAAAAAAAAAAAAAACAGTTCTCATAAATTCGGCATTTTTATAAAATAGGCTGATAGGTAGGTAGATACCTATTCCAATTTAAAAATCATAAATTTGCCTACTCTTATGATTATTTAATAATATAGTTGGCACTGGAATATTAGAGCCACGGTGGAAATTTTTTTAACTGCGAGATAGTAAAATATTTTAGGACAGTGGTTGAAAAACTATTAGTCAACATTGCTAAATATCCACGGTACAACGATTGAGGTTTCTTTGAGACCTAAATTTTAAAGTATATAGGCAGATACACTGTTTGTTAACTTAAAATACTTTTTTGCCTTAATTAAACTAGCTAGAACAACCGACTGGACAAACAGGGTGTCGGTCGTGCACATTTGTGGCTGAGCCGCATTCAAGGGGCCAAAGAGTCACATGCGACTCGTGGACAGGGTTTGCTGACCACTACTCTAGGACATAATACCCTATAGACACCGACTGTCAAAATATCAAGGAATTTAAATATGGTTAATAGGATACATTTTTATTACATAGCAGGCATACAAACATTGAGATCAAAATCTGTCTCGTCGATCAGAGAAAAAATTTAACCCGATAACTCTTAAAACACATTGTCAATAATAAGCGGATGCTGTGTTTTTAAGATCTTTATTTCAAAAATTATATTTAGATGTTAATTAAATTAATGCACAAAGTAGTTTTAAATGTATAGACTTTACATAGTTAATATTTTATGTTGTGTTTAGTATGTAATTATATAATTTACAACTGAGATTTAATTTTCATATTACGGTGTTGTAATCGCATAGTATTAAGAAGTAGTTATGGACCCTTATTTATAATTTATTTTTAGACTTTTAAATTGTATTCAAAGGAGTGTCTGATCGCTCACTCCTTTCAAGAACGTCATAAATCAAAAAACTTGATTTTTCAGGATAACGTTTTTAAAGTTCAAAAATATAATACAATGTTTTAAAAATAAATATCAAGCCACTTATTGAACTTTTTTCTATGCAACAGATCTTTTTAGGTACAACCTGAAGGTTTTTTCTCCATTTGAAAAATATGTAGCATTTTTTAAAAAATAATTTAGCCATACCTTTTCTTCAAAATGCAAAAACAACACTTTCTGCCCAGTAGCGGGTAAATATTAAGTTAAAAATATGCCTCTTTTGCTGGGATATAGTAAATTTTCTAAGCATTCCGAAAACATGCACAGCTGAAAATTGACGATTTTTGATTTATGACGTTCTTGAAAGGAGTGAGCGTGATGTGGTAATTATGATATGATAGTTATTATGTACACTACGATGCAAACTGCATTGGGTGGAAATTTGTAAAAGTATAATATTGAATAAATTAAATATACATATTTACAGAATATAACTTAACATTTTTTTATAACTTTATTATTTTGTATCTATATCCTCAGATTTCCGAAATCTTTCTAAAACGTTCGTTTATTTTATTTTCTGTTCTTATAAAATGGATTGTACTGTGATATTATTGATAACGAAGGTAAGTACATAGTACGAACATTGTATAAATTCGATGTTCTATAAAGAAAGAAAGTAAGTGAGCACACAAAGATGACTTATGAAATGGTAGTAGAGGTTTAATTTCGGCTTTAGAATGGGCGCCAAAGGAATTTTTAAATAGGCGTTTAATTTCTCCAGCCATAATTTATATCTAGCGTGTCTTCCTATACATTTCGCAGGCGTCGCAAAGAAAAGCTTTGGGGTCGTTCTTGGTAGTCCAATCAGGGCTAGGAAAAATATGTGTAAGTACTTGATTTATTTTCCGTTATAAGTAAATATAAATATACCATTGATTACAAAAAATTAATAAAATCGATAATAATTTTGACATAATTTAAAAACGTTTCTTTTAATGATTCATTTTTACTTGTAGTTTTTTACGTTTTATCAAGAAAGTCCATAAAAAGAAAATCCTTTCGTACATCATAAGCACACTAACTGATTTTTTGAGAATTATGTAATTATAATATAAGAATTATATTCTGCTTTATTCATTAAAAAAATATCTCAGTTCTCTATAGATTTCTATAAATATTGATTAATCACATTGAGTGAAGTTTATCTCCCTGGGAGTGAAAAATCACTGATGCTTATTTTGAACCCTCCCAAGAGTCGACACGGTAACCATCACACTACGGAGGTCTAGTAAAATATTTACTACAAACTTTCTGCACTTAGTCGAGAGTTTCTGCCTTTCAAATCACGAATTTATTTGTCTCGTGTGGAGTATAAGAAATAATATTGGTCACTAAATTATGGATAAAAATATCTCTCGAAAATACGTATCGATACAGTTTTATTATTACACTTTCAATAATTGGAAGCATGCGAAGACATTAAATAATAAAAAGCTACAAATATTGATCAAATCAAATAATTATATAATTTTTTGTATGTAAGTAGATTAATAAGAAAAGGTGTTTGGCAGCCCTATATCTAAGCGTGATCATATCCGCCCCTTCCTAACAAGCGGAATAACACTTGGTTCGGGCAGGGTAGGTACTAGATTATCTAATTTTATAGGAGCGGATTTAAAAAAAAAGAATACATTCTGCACTTTGTACCAAAATGGCGCCAACGCCTATTTGACAAGGAGGGTTTTTACAAACGTACTAACACTTTTTTTTAAAATCATATAGGTACATACTTATAATCAATCATATATATGTACATTACTTACGAATTCGAATTCTATCATTTTTCATTTTATGCCGCAAAGAAATAGAAATTCAGATTTTTCTCATTATCTAAGTACAACATATTGAGTGTGTATCAAATATATAAAAAAATAATATTATCTAAGTACATTAATTTTTATTCTAATTTCAGTTTTTAAGTTTCAATTATGTAAGAAAAAAGGATTAGAATTTTTATTATTTTAAAACTACACGGATGTCAAATAGACTCGATCATGTTTATAATATATTGTTTTCTCGAAATATTTATCAGAATTCTTAAAAACGGTTAAAGGTATCAAACAAATGTAATAAACTGTAATCGAAAACACGTAAACCAAGTCAACTAAAAATGTGAAAAGTTATTTTTAATGTAAAAGGGTTTTTTTTAATACATATTTTTATTATTATAAGACCACCATTGTATAAAGTCTGAACAGATGCGTAAAATAAAATTACAATAAATATCAAGATGATATAAGATAGAAGATATTTAGATGAAGAAGTTATTGGACCTGTCATTGGCTATGGGTTAAGCTTTCAAATTATTTCATTCATTCATTCGGCAGTCACTTTGTGGTAAAAATATCTATCCAATTTTGAACTTAATTTAAATAGTGGTATTACCAATAGTACAATTTATTAAAAAAACTATTATTTCGATTTTTTTTTAAATAAAGCAATTTTGAAATAAATATCTTTATAAAAAATCCATCATCAGCAAATATATTTATTATTTGTTTATAATACAACAACAAAACGTTACGAAAATAGAGAATAGATTTTTTTAAATTAAAAATAATCTTTCATTTAATTTATTTGCGTTTTATTCTCCACGTTACTAATAAATTTAACACGGTAAGAAAGAAAAATGAATATTGTATTTAATATATTTTGGTAGAATATTTTTGGCAAGTAAAATATACTTTATCTACGATAAAATATGTGAAATGATCTTGTGAACTACGTTACTTATATATGTTTTAACAGCTCATTATTTACGGGGAGAATATAAGGTATTACAGAGGTTTGATAATAAATTTCAGCAGGATGAAGTAAATGTTTTTACTAATAACTAATTTTATGCCTCATTTGAATCCGCTGTGTTTCTTGATATAACTGCGAACGTTCAACATAATTTCTCGTTTTCCCTGTATCTTAGCTGTAAGTAGTCTCGCCGTTAAGAGGTAAAGCGAGCAATTATGAAGAAAGAAATATTGTTATAATGAAATATTCGAAGAAAGCGCTCAGTGGCGTCCCTAAGTCCGGGTTCAGAGTATACACCGATTGCCGATATTCCGGCTAGCGCTTGTTTTCTCCTTAATCACAAATATCGCTCTTAAAACGGATTCAAACATGCAAATTACTTTAATAAAAATTTTGCATGAATATAATATGTATAATAACTTTGAGACTAAAAATGTAGTAATATATTATTAGTCTCTATATTATAATTATCAAAAAGTCCATATTATTTATAATCAAATAACGAAAAGTCAAAATCAGGTTTTAAAAATACGCCGTGATTCTATTAGTTTATTTAGAGGTCTATAATTATTTCCCGAATTCTTCTCCGTAGTAGTCAGCGTGTTTGGCTACTGTGCCGGAGGTCCCGGGTTCGATTCCAAAAAATAAAAAGTAATTCCAATCAAAATTAATAGAAATGATTTTTCACGCTAATATTTATTTAATATCTACTGAAGCGCATGACTGATCACCTTTCCTTATGTATTTAATGATCAATATAACATTTCTTATACACGATGCGGTGCCCTATGTATCATTGGGTGTGAGTAAGGGTAAGACGAAGACGAATCATTAAAATAAACGTAAATAGTCAATTCTACTTTTGATTTTCTTGGAATGCGCAATGTATTGGGGCGTCAAGACAAATTAAGTGCCCTTGGCATCCTAACGCGGTGCAAGAAAATCTTCTAACGTGGCACTGGAAACGGAAAATTCTGAAAATTTCGAAAAAGTGGTAAATCGATTTCCCCCCTCCTGTACTAAAAAGGGTATTAAAAGTCTCTCCCTGCTTACGAAAAGCTTTTGGAACCTGAAAATGAAATTGGACTACAGTTTGACCTTTACGGAGCGCCATGAACACTTCGTACGACAGGTGCCAAATACACAATGCAAGTCCAGTTCTGTATCATCTTTTCTAAATAGTGGTAATAATAAAGACAATATAAAAAGTGCGTGAAATTTTCAATAGCATAGAACGTTTTTCATAAAAGTTGTCGGAAACTATTTTTTTTACTACCAGTTTTAACATGTAAATCATCTGCTACTATGATCCGAACTTATTCACCGGGGTCAGACTTTCACCCTACGTTTTTACATTAAGAGGATTTTTTCGAAAAGAAAAATGAAAATAGGATGAAATATGAAGAAAACAAGGAAACATTAGTTTGTGATTCAATTTTTTATATTTTCTATGTGAAAAATAACGGGGATTGCTTATTAAATGGATAATGGCATCATGAACTCGATTTCCGACATGGGATAACTGAATTGACCTTGATAATTATAATTGCCTTTATTTTCACCTATTTTCGTAAGAAATAACAATACGTACTATGATCAAATTATGATGTTAGTTTGTAATTTACTTATTGGAAGGAAATTCAAGTGATTTACAAACGAAATTAAATTACGAATCTCGTTTTACTTATGGAAGAAGCAGTAATAAAAAAAAGGAAAGTATTTGTCAGTGATTAAATGAAAGAAGATGAATGAAACACAGTCTCTGAAAAATATAGGAAAGACACATAAGTGATAAATATTTTGATATGTTGACGTCATAATTAAAAATCCGTACAAATAATGGATTTTAAAAATAAGGAGGAGCTAGCTGGAGCAGTAGTATAGAGTGGTATTTAAAATAAATTATGTCATAATTAAAAACGTTATTTTACTAAATTTTATAAATTATTGCTCCAGATTCTATTATTTTCTACCAGTTTATTTATGTACAATTGTTGGAGTTTTTTTTTCTATTTATATAAATGATCCCGAGACATTACAAAGGCAAAAGCGAGTGTTTTTGCCTAGAATTTTCACTCATGAATTACATGAAATTATAGTAACTTTAAACATAAAGAGTAAATCCACTCACAAGTAGGCATAGGCTATGAAACTTATAAAGTTGAAGCCTGAGTAGGGACATGATAAACGGTGTTGCATAAGCCGTGGCTAGATTTCAGAGTCACTTAGACGTTAGGTAATTAAAAAAATACAAAGGCAAGATATGTCGTATTTTGTATCAAAAGACTAAATACAGCATAACATAGAACAGGTATTCACAATGCCCAGTGAAGATAGACAATATCTTTTATAAAAATCTAATATGTAATATAAAATTGTAAAATAAATAAATAAAAATAAGACCAAGTACTCGTGTGATACAGCCAGTACTGATAATAATAAATGAAAATAAAATATATTCTAGAACGTAGGTATATAGTATTTATTTATAAAAAAAATCCTTTAGACTTTGTGTGCAGCAAATTTACTAATCTAAATTTACTAAATTTACTATTGCGTTTGTAGACCAATGTGTTCGCAAAGAGTATTTCGCTGTTATAGGTTTAAGAACAACCCATTATAATAATACATTGCAGAGGTATACAACCCTTACAACAGAATACGAGTATTAACACCTAATAAACATGAAGTTATTTAGAAAACACGAAGCGCAGATCCGTAGAAAAATACAGCATCTGTAGCGCGCGCTTAATTTTACCCTTAGACTCGCTTATCAAAGGGCCGAAGGGGGTGTTTAGCTCTGCATACCTCCATCCCATTAACGTCATATTTATTTTGTGTCCATTTCCAGTTAACAGAGGGTGCTGTTTCTCAAAATATAATCCTTAGCGAAATATCTATAGAAACCTACTAATTTTTTTGTTGTTTGTATATATATGTAGTACTCGTAATTTAGTCAAAGTCTGTCTCTTTTGAAAAATGAGAAACGAAAAATGAATGTTATGTCACTTACAAATCACTAATATTGAACAGATTTACTTAAATAAACAGTTTTTTACCAAACTGTCGTTAACAATATCAAGAAAAAGTTGATGATGTATGACTTGAAGTATTCTGGAGAATGATTATAAATCTTCTCTGATAAAATTAAATAATATATAGTTTCGGTAAACCTAGCCTTACTTCAATTTTATTCAAAGATTAGTATTATATTATACTACTCAGTGACAATGAAGAAAAAACTGAAATAAGAATTCTGGCAAACAATTTATTGCTTATTCTCTTAAGCTCATTTCTTGGAAATAATCTGGAAATAAGTTTGTCCAACACCCGAGATTCGAGTAATATTCGAGTTATACAGCAACGGGATGTAATACGTGTGGAGGAAAAAATAGTCATTTAAAAAAATTAACAATGAAGACTTTAAAAATATATAAATATATTTTTGAAGTGAAACATCTTAGGCGGCAATTCGATAATCCATAATTGTGCGAAAATTAGAACTTACATCATCATTCAAACATATATCTTGCATCATTTTGCCGCACATCCGTCTGAGAGATTTCGCATTCCAGAGAGCATTTCGACTACACTAAAAAATTCGTCCACCTCCGCGGTAGCGTGGTGTGCTACCGTGCTGGAGGTCCCGGGTTCGATTCCCAGGGGTGGGTGAAAATAAACATGAGTGATTTTACACTTTACTATTTATTTGATATTTCCCTGGACTGGTCCCTAATGCGCAGGAGTGATCACCTTGCCTTCATGTAAGTAACGATAAAGATAACGCTGCGTCAATACATTTCAGTGCCTTATGCACCATGGGGCTAGGATAAGGGTTAGAAGAAGAAAAAAATAATACTCTGAAATGATGATTTTAATAAAATTAAATATGTAATTAGTAGAATTATAAATATAAATCGCAATTTGGCAAACATATCTGAAGAACGTGGGACTTCAATTCTTCTGTTCCGGCCTTTACCTTCGATTGGTTTAAAATTAGACGTTATCGTACGTCATACACCTACGTATTTCAAGAGCCCTTCATCAATTTAGTTTATTGACGTTCTTTATTTAGAATTTTCGTAATCGATGAAATTCTCTTCAGACAAACTTTTGGTACCTACCCTCGTCTGTTCAAAATTTTTTACCCTAGAAATACTTTTACACTCTTATTTCTAGATTATAAAAAAGACAGAAATACTGATCGTAGCATAATTATAACTATCTACCTATCATTTTATATCCGCATTAATGGTGCATATGGTTCTGTGCTGATCTGTAATTGCTAAATAACCATATTAAGTCACTTCTAGTATGTGGGGTATTGAAAATGGACAGCATAGTTAAGCAACAAACTAGTATAAAGTATAAAAATCCTCTAGTTCACGACTATGATACCGTTTCACCCACTACGAAGGGTTGATGGTCCCAAGAGTAAACACATCAATACATATTTCCTTTATTTTTAATTTGTTACCCGCGGAGGTAAGAGGGCAAACAAAAATATGGACTAAAGGCAAAGTAAACGATCAAATTTATTGTAACTGCAGACAGTTGGTAGAATTCCATATTGAATTGTTGGGTAATATATCCAAAATTAAACAAGGTTTGATTTCTACATTATTTATGTATATGTTAATACGTAACGCGTTTCGTCTTATTAAGACATAATCAAACACTAAAATAAATGTAGAATTCAATCCAATAAACCTTGTTTAATTTTCGATATATTACCCAACAATTAAACAATCAAAGTTAATATTGTAAAAAATGGAAAATTAGTTTTAGATTTGACTTTTTTTTCTTTTTTGTGTGTAAGTATATATTAAAATATATGAAAATAAGATTAAAAAAGTACGTAAAAAAGAACCCCACCAATACGACACATATAAAAATATATATATATATATATATATATATATATATATATATATATATATATATATATATATATATATATATATATATATATATATATATATATATATATATATATATATATATATATATATATATATATATATATTTATATATATATATATATATATATATATATATATATATATATATATATATATATATATATATATATATATATATATATATATATATATATATATATATATATATATATATATATATATATATATATATTTATATATATATATATATATATATTTATATATATATATATATATATATATATATATATATATATATATATATATATATATATATATATATATATATATATATATATATATATATATATATATATACACATACATACATGAATGTAGGAATGCATGGATGTGCGTGTATATTTTTTAACAAATAAGTATTGAGTAAATGAAAATCATATATTCACACATACACAGTTTCTGTGTCTATTCGTACAAGAAATTTATGAGAAATTAGATGTTGCTTAGTATTTAATTATTGCCTTCCCGATTTTCTAATTCAATATATTGAATTGTAAAAATCACATTGTTCACCTCCGCGGTGTAATGATTAGCATGTTAAGCTATCGTGCTGGAGGCCCCGGTTCGATTTCTAGGGGGGTGAAAATAAAAATTACTGATTTCACACTCTGATGTTTATTTATTTCTACCCTGGACTGGTCCCTGAAGCGCAGGAGTGATCACCATGCCTTCGTGTAAGTAATTATCAAAATAACACTCCGACAATACAATGCAGTGCCCTATGCACCATTGGGTGAGGATAAGGGTTAGAAGTAAATCACATTTCATATATAAAAAAATATTATTATTTTTAGATACAAGTTTTTTCTTGTACACCCAATATTTGTACACTCATAGGTATGTAGTATAGAGTATACTATGTAGGAGGGTAGGCAAGGCGACGAACATCAGATGTACATACATTTTTCGTTGGCAAACGCATTTCTTTTAAAAACAAAACGTTTTTTTTTGCTTTGTAAATTCCGTCGCGACTTGCTGGCTGGCTGTTTACATTTGTATCTTGATAACATACTTCACTTTGTGACAATTTTCGAAACAATTCTTTGTAAAAATATATATAATACACTTAGTAAATAGACTTGAGTATTTTCCCAAGCAACGAAAATCATTATCTTTCAATACTTTTACAATCTAAGATAATTAAGATTATATTGAGTTCCTACTTAAAGAAATTCTGGCGCTTGGTATCACCATTTTATGATTTTCGCTGTAATATTTAAGTAGGTTTTGTAAATGGTCATATATATTTTTCATCAAACCCTCATCCGCACCCAATGGTGCATAAGGCATCGCATCATATAAACGCAGTGTTATCTTGAGGTTTTTCACATTGACAAATGACAGTAATAAAATGCAGTAGTTAGATAATGATATGAACCGTCTTTGTTTATACGTAATCCGAGACTTATTTCGACAAGTGTATTATACGAAAGATACATATATACAACAGTATTTGTTAAAATACTTTTCCATACAAGAGAAACAAAAGTATTTGTTTTGTCGCAGAGTAATTTTTAATGTCCGAAGTTTCCCGCCTTTCCACTAACTATTGCGTTATTCTCCGATAAATTTGCAAAAAATATATTAAGCATAGTTCTATACTAATTTCAGTCATTTGGACGTACTTCAAAAAAAGAGAAAGCAAAAAAACTTAAATTTGATGTCACTCAAACACTCTTGAGGGCGATATATCACTTAAACCAGCTAATATCAGGTCGTAAGCCCTAGATTTGTTTATTCCCTTCGTATGAAATACTGCTTTACTTCTGTTAAGATATCAGATAAACTAATAATTAATCTAAATACAGTGTGATTATGTAGGCATATATTATAGAATTTTTTTTTCTTACATCAATGAAATTTGCTTATTCGTACATAAATGTTCGCATTATTACAAAAAAATACTCAGAAAATGTTCCTGAAAAAATAAATGCGAAAAATGCTTCTTAATTTGACTGATATTATTTTAAGGGTATTTGTAGGTATCGGGAATTCAGGAGAAAGGTAGAGATGGTGGTGTCATTCAGCTTGCGCCTCGCCTCCTAAACTAATTTCCGCCATGTCAATCGACACAATCACCTCTGCAGACGTGCACATCACCAAAGATGCGGCCAGTAAAACACCTCCTCCGTCAGATGCTCTCCCTATCTGCAGCAAAAACACAATTCACGAAATAAAATAATATTTCTCAAATATTTACTAGGTCAATTTTTGTGGCGCAGTCGGGTAGGTGTTAGATTGCGAAATTAGGGTCGTTGTTTAGACTTGCCAATGGAAAAAAAATCAAGAATTTTTTAATCAATCCCTCTGGGTAATGTAATTTATTTTACATATATCGCTCACTCCTTTCAAGAACGTCATAAATCAAAAAACTTGATTTATCAGGAGAACGTTTTTAAAGTTTAAAAATATAACACAATGTATTAAAAATAAATACCAAGCCACTTATTGAACATTTTACTGTGCAACAGATCTTTTTAGGTAAAACCTAAAGGTTTTTTCTCCAATTGAAAATTTTGAAGTGTATTTAAAAAAAATAATCAAACAATACCTTTACTTCAAAATGCAAAAACAACATTTTCTGCCCTGTAGCGGGTAAATATTAAGTTAAAAAGACGCCTCTTTTGCTGGGATATAGAGCATTTCCCGGGAATTCCGAAAGCATGCACAACTAAAAATTGACGGTTTTTGATTTATGACGTTCTTGAAAGGAGTGAGCGATATATGTTCATCTCCTACCTTTCTTTACTACTAGCAAATTAGGAGAAATACCTGTAAAGCCCTTATATAGCTTTACAGGTATTTCTCCTTAGAAATAAGTTCAATAATTGAAGAATTACCAATACAGATTTAAGATCACTATGTTCTGTCTGTGTCTGCGTCTTATTTGAGATTCAATGTATTTGAAGTCGTTGAATGAGATTTGTTTGAGTTTTATTAAAACTAGAACAAAGATTTTTAAAATTCTTTAAAGAATTATGATAATCGAATAATGCGTGGTATGTATTTAAGAATTAATTGTCTGTATATCTGTCAAAAGTTCAATTAAAATGAAATGAAGTTTTGTTAAAAAATATACGATTTTTCTGTAAATCCATGATTTTTATTTTGTATGAAATGACTTGTAATTTAATATTAAGTAGTAAGAAATTATGATCAAGAAAGGAATTAACCTTAGAATAAGAGATTCCAAGTCAGCATCAATATAAAGAGAGTATTAGGTATCGTAATTCTTCTTCTTCTTCAAACCCTCATCCGCACCCGATTGTGCATAGGATCACAAAAACGCAGTGTAATCTTGATCTTAACACACAAAGGAAAGGCGATAAACCCCCCGCTTCAGGTACCAGTTCAGGGTGATATTGAATAAATGTCAGAGTAAAAATATCACTTATATTTATTTGCCCCTTCTGCCTGAGAAACGAACCGGGACGGGATACTGACCATTACATTCTTACTGGTAATCATTACTGGTAAAAAATGTACATTTTCTTAGGTAAATATATGTTGAGGGTCCCAGTTTTCTACAATTGGATTCTACCAATGCCTTCTAGATCTGTCTTTTAGAAGGCGCTGATTGCACCTACGGATCCATTTAGTTTTGTTACTCGCGTGATTGTATCGCGAGTAGAAAGGTTCCCTCCAACCGTTGGTGGTAATGTTATCCCTGTGGGGTGGGCTCTCCTTGCTAAGTATTCTCGCCGAACACTGCTGCCGTAGCTACACCCGAGGGTAGATCTGTTCTCCTGGTATACACAACTTAAAAGCTCCATCTCCCGACTATAAGTTAAACCTCATTCTCGTTAGATGGTGTTTATTTGAAATGAGAATTAAAAGATAAAAAAATCCATCGTTTTGCATATCGTTGAAAAGTGTACTTTTAATAAAATATCTTTGAATCGATCACTGTTACATGTAACTATGCGAATAACTCCTATCCGATATACGACAACATTTATATTTTAAATCTTATTCTACGCACCTTCCTATTATATGTATACACATATATATATATATATATATATATATATATATATATATATATATATATATATATATATATATATATATATATATATATATATATATATATATATATGTATATATATATATATATATATATATATATATATATATATATTCATTCTATGTACACATATTCTAACAGTAGGTTGAGATATTTTGGATTTTTAAATGCAATGCCTTATGCTCTTTCGGCCATATATCTAAGTTAATAATAAGTTAAATTTGACATTTCTTTTCTATTCATTTTGCTCTGCCACTGAATAAAGTATTTCTTAATCCAACATAGACGGCTCTTGTAAACTTATATGCACAGCGTCATGATATTAATGATATGTGTAGTAGTTCTAAAAAATTTAGTGGTGTAGTTATCAATCGTGAGTGAATGGTGAATGTTGCACGTGTGTTAAATGACCACTTAACCAGCCATGAAAGGTAAATCTCTGTAAATGCCCAGACTTCAACATTCATCATCATCCATGTTTTTTTTTGCTATCATCTATGTTGATATTAATGTTGTGGTAAACTTGTAGACCTATTAATTGAAGCGCAATGTCTCGCAAGTAATAATTAATGGCTGTCATTTAAGCTAGCGATGTATTTTATAATGTTTTGATAGTAGCCATCAGCCTCCCCCAGACTCCACATTCCATCCCCCAGCACCCCCTTAAAAGGTAGTTACTTAACCGGCGCCGGTAACAATGGGCCACGTACCGTCCGTGAGTAAAAGCGCTATTAACATCGAGTGCTTAACTGTATGCATCTCAAACCGTAGCTTGAATTTCTTATCCACAAAACACAACAGTTACTGAATCGAAACATCGCAGAGGAGACGAAAGTAATAAAACAAATCACGATTGAAACAAATAATTTGTAACAGTTTACTAACATATAATTTTGTATGCTTACATTACAAAAATGCCATTTTCTATGTTTTTTACACCCATATTTTACTTCTGTCAATATTACTTATCGCCATTATTTCTTTGCTTTGTCTCTGGCTTTACTTTCAAATTGATTTTCATTTTTAAACAAAACAATTTTGCTCGGATGCACTAAAAGAGCAAATGTATTTTTCATATTTTGGGTAAATTTTTTACACTATTTAACTGTTTTCATACACATATATAGCTTCTTAATTATTGTCTTAAGGAGTTATTAGAATTTCTTCTTCTTTCCTTATCTACACCTAATGGTATATAGGGCGCCGGAACATTTCTACGCAGTTTGATTTAGGTAAATTGAAGTAAGCTGATTAGTTTAGAATAATATTAATTAAAAATAAGAGTAAAAAATCTAAGAAATTTATTTGACCGCCTTGAGAGTCGATCTTGGAACCACCAGCACGGTTGTAAAACGTGCTAACAACTACAGTACGTAAGGAGATATTCGTATTTGAATGTTTTAAAATATCAACAGTTTATGATCATTTTCTATAAATTTTATTACGAGAGCATATAAATATGAAAAGATACTTATTATGAGAAACAAGTTTGATTGTTTTTATTGATATCTCAAAAAAAGAAAAATTAATTATTAAGATGGTTTTATTTAAATATCCATATTTATTACAATAACTACTTCATATGTATTGAGATATCGAAAAAATCTTCATAACAAATCTTGTGCGAATTAAAACTCATTTCCTAGAATTCATTTCCAAACATTGGTACACATACAAACATTAAAAAAA
Source organism: Brachycentrus maculatus (assembly GCF_059751285.1). Taxonomy (NCBI): domain Eukaryota; kingdom Metazoa; phylum Arthropoda; class Insecta; order Trichoptera; family Brachycentridae; genus Brachycentrus; species Brachycentrus maculatus. Next base: position 1,907,719 of record NW_028281145.1, read on the forward strand.
AACTTACTTAAACGGGTACTTTTTTAAGTACAGCAATGTAAACACGACTAGTTTCGAGAACTAAAGATGTTCTCATCAACAGGTGAATATACAAAACTTTGTGTTTTCAACACAGTATGTTTATCAGTTCCCTTTGATCAACTTAAAAAATTAGACTCATACAAGTGTTTCATTTTTATTTAAATGATCATGTTATTCTACAAAATTAAAGCCAAATCTATATGTTATAAAATGAAATTAAAGTAAATGGTTTATATGTAGGGGTAATTAAATCTAAAAACAATAGTGCTCACTTAAAAAAAGTCCTTAATTAATATGACAAGCGTGACTGTAACTTTTCAAATAAAAATAATAAAAATGTGTACGATCAATCAAACCGTTGGAAAGCCATTACACAAAATAATGCTGTGGTAGGATTAATTCAATATTGAATATAGCTTTACATAATATTCTGTCAACAGCAAAAACTATCTGTCAAATGCAATAATCGACATCCGCTATGATACAGAATTATTCATGTAGATGATAAATAAAATTATACGGCTTGGTAAATTAATTACTTCAAATAATTACATTTAAAATTAAATTCGTAATAATTTCAATCATGCTGTTCACCCAAAAGACATTTTTTTAAATATAGTGAACATTGATTATTTTTTTGTTAATAATATTTATATTATTTATTATTTCGGTCACTGGATTATTCACGTCCGAATGAGATGTCAATTTTAATGGCGTCTTATCTTGATATGAAACATTTCTTATCCTTCTCTTTTTTATGAAAGAAAATAGAAGTCTGAGCATACTAAAATGTCTGGCTAAAGCGATCACTCTGTATAGCGTTCACCATTCTTCCCATTACTGAACATCCATATTGCATTGATTCTTGAAACTCGTATTCATGCAATGGGCTTAGAACCTTCCGCATAAGGTAAGGTTTTCCATATGTTTGTGAAATATGACCAATTATTGCGCCATCAGTTGAGAGATTGGTGAAGCACTTATTAAGCTTATTCCTTTTGAACATAGGTTAGATTCATTCCCAATTATTTCACATATATTTTTTACAAAAGACAAGGAGACAAAAACATAAGAACTGAAAAAAAAATTAAGTTTTTTTCAGTTGAAGCGGCTGTATTATTGGATAAAATTACTTTGGACTTGAAAAAATATTTAAAAAATTCGAAATATTCAGAAACCCTGGGCGATACTTTCATGTGCAGAGTTGATCGTTGTATGGCTGTATCAAGTGCTGTTTGCGGTATTCTCATGGATTTTTTTAAGGTGTAGACGTGTGTAACTACATACACTATTGTAAAAGGTACATATTTTGCATTTAATGCAAAAATATCGCGTAAGCAATACCAATTTTTTTTATTTATTCATAAAATCCATTAATTATTGCAAAAATCTTTCTACTTTTTACTGCTTTTAGTAAGTTGATAAGATTTTGAATACTACTTTGAAACATAAGTACTTTAATTTTTTTTTTAAATTAATTTTTTTTACAATATTTTAGTGTGTCCAAATACTTGTTCACAAATCTGGATTATCTCCAATTATAGGAAATTCCGATTCAAGAAAAATGTTTCGAAATTGGATTTAAATATATATATATATATATATATATATATATATATATATATATATATATATATATATATATATATATATATATATATATATGTATATATATATATATATATATATATATATATATATATATATATATATATATATAATATATATATATATATATATATATATATATATATATATATATATATATATATATATATATATATATATATATATATATATATATGTATATATATAAATATAAATATATTTATATATATACATGGGTACAATTAGTGAATGTTACACGTATGCAGTGGCGTGCCCAGGGCTTACCAGTAAGGCAAGCCCATTATTTTTCATAATAAAATCTTCTTCTCCATCTTATTCCTCATTGCTGAGGGTTGTGACCCTTGCAGAAGCAATGACTCTTCTCCAGTTATCCCTTGACTGCGCTGCACGTAGCGCATCAACCATTGAAGTGCCTGCTGCTGCCTTCATTTGATCGGTCCATCGTGTGGGGATCTTCCTCACCCTCTCTTTCCCTCCAGGCTACCGATCACAACTAGTCGTTCCAGGCTATCCTCGTTGCCACGCACAACGTGTCTAAAGAACTGGAGAATCCGTCGGGTACAGATATTGGCCAGAGTCAAGCCATCCAAGCGTAGCCAGAATAAAATAGCGACTATGTAATTTTTTCCACGTGAATTTTATTTGACCAGCAACTGGGTTTCGTCGTAACCGACATCATCGGACTGGTGGTGTCAGTTATGATGAAACCCGGTTGCTGGTCAAATAAAATTCAAGTGGAAAAAATTTCATAGTTGTTATTTTATTCTATAAAATGCAGTTCAACCAAGAAATGTCAGGACAAAACTTTATTTAAAAAAACAATATAAAGATAAACAATGTATTGTAATGAGTGTAAAAAATGCAAAGATGTAATTTATGTACGCAATAGCCATCACATTGAAATAAAGAAAATTATGACTGCAGTAAAATACGTTTCTAATAGATTTTTATTATCCATTATCCATCAATATTTTTAGCTTTTCCACTTTATTTTTATTTGACCAGCGACCGGGTTTCGTCGTTACCGACATCATCAGTACATCGACATCGACAGTACCAGTCTGATGATGTCGGTAACGGTAATAAAATGTCGGTAACCCGGTCGCTGGTCAAATAAAAATAAAATGGAAAAGCTAAAAATATTGGTTTTAATCTAATAATATATTTCAATACGTTTCTTATCCAACGAGTTTTGTATATCGACTGATTAAACTTCCTTTTATGTAATTTAACAGTTGTGATATTTTTAAATCAGGAGTAGGTCTTTGAGACCTTGAGATGTAATCTTTTATTTTTTTTAATAAAATTCAATGCGCTCACCTTTCCATTATAAATTAATTCCTTCAACCACTTTTATAAATAAAACAAATAAATAAATAAAACATCACAAACGACATCGGCCGTATCCGAATTCATTATGACGTTCAAACAAAATGTGCTTACGAAAATCGTAGCGAAGAACGAAAAAAATACGAAAACTTATTCAAATCTTAATAATTCCTACAATTACCGTATTTAATTATGGATTATCAATTATATTTTATATTTATGAACTCTACAAAGGCATAAAACTAGTTGATAAGCATCTGACAGATAAGTAAACAGATAACAATAATGAAATACGTTCGTTACAAATATTGCGAATTGTAGCGAATTTCTTGTAGCTATGTTCACGCTACCGAAGCTGGCTTCCAAACTCGATACAAAATGCCATATAGGTACCTACATTGTACGGTTTAAAGTTATATTTTTAAACCAAATCAACTATGCGTTTTGCTGGAAACAGAAGCCCAAATTGAAGCCAATGAGAGCGAGCGAGATGGCTAATCATGTATCGCCTGCACCTGCAACAGACAGGGCGAAAGCCGAATGTTTACGCTCGGCTATCTCGGGTAGTACGAAAAAGCGCGCGATAATTTAAAAATAGGCATACATCAATTATGTATTTTTAATCATTGTTGGAGTTGTTAGGCATGCCGGGCTTCTGGGCTTCTAGGGTAGGTCCGCCACTGCACGTATGTAAATTGATCACTTAAACCAGCCTATGACGGTTGTAAGCCTCGTAAATACCCAGACTTCCATATTCTTCTTCATCTTTGTCGAGATTTATATTTTATTTAGCTTTTTTAAAAATGTCTTTTAGATTTAAAAGACATCCTATTTGATCAAATAGCGTCCAATTTGAAAAGAAAGCCTATTTAACGCAAGATAAAAATACTTTTATTGTTGAATGTGAGAATCAATCTCTGCTTTGTTTGTTAAGCCAATACACATACTAAAATGATATTATTTATTACAATGTTATATTGTTCTACAAATTCATTATGTTTTCTTATCATACATCGTTACAAATCCTTTTAATATTATTATATATGGTAACATGTTGTTACAGTGTAGCATCTTATTTTTCTTTTAACCCTTACCAGCAATGCAGCATAGGGTACTGTAAAGTATAGGCGTGGTGTTATCTTGATCGTTAATTGAATGAAGGTAAGGTGATCAGTCCTGCGCTTCATGTGATATCAAATAAAGATGAACATAAAAATAATTTATATTTATTTTGATTCTCCTGGAAATCAAACCAAGGACCTCTAAAACGTTAGCCATTTTTGGGAAATGGACCTGACTAATTTGTACTCCCAATATAAATTAAATATCACTGTAATTTAAAATTAATGAATTGTATCGTAGTGCGTAGGGAAATTTAGAACAACTCGTCCTTAAATTAAATTTAAAAAATGTATATATTATTTTCATCATGTATTATATAAAGCTACAGCGGTAATGTTCCCGTAAAGAGTCATGCATTTGATTGTATTGTGAAAAGCTTTACTCAACGAGGCCTCCAAAACAATACTTAGCTTTTATACCTCTTACCGAGATTGTCGTAGAACGTAGAACACCACTGTTCCCCATACCTTACACCATCGTTTCTCAACTTGGGGTCGCAGTCTATCCAAAAACCCTAAAAAAATTAAGGCATACACCAAAGTTATATTTCATCTCGAGGGAATCGTAAAAATAAACTTTTAAACATACGCACCTGTTTTCGAAAGATATTGATGACCTGTGATGAGATTAATTTAACATTTGTTTGAATTATTGGTACTTACGATTCAGAATTACTGGGAAACCTCTTCCTCAAGGTATTCCTTATTTCTTTCTCAAGGGACTCGTATAAATTACCTATCAAATCAGCCTATGACTGTCGTAAGCTTTGTAAATCCCCAGATTTTCATATTCTTCTTCATCTATGTTGAGATAAAAAAATAACATTAATTTAACATTAGTAAAATTTTTTGATACTTTTAATTCAGAATTATTGCGAAACCGGTTTACCGATGTATCTTACAAAGTCCGCTGTTTATTTAACAAAAGCTTGGTAATTCAAACAACGGTACTTTGAAACAAATTGGCAAAAAATAACAAAGAAACATGAAATTAAAAAAAAATCTTTATTGTTTTTGCATATACCTTGTGATAAACAAGTGTTTTCGTTAAAAATATTTTTTCAATTGATTAAAATTTTTCGATTCCAATCACTGCTTTAATTTTCACAAAAAATATATAAATTACTTACGAAACCATCCAGACTCCCCACACATTGCACTGTACGGCCCACCCCAAGGTAGACGACTCCCAGGCAGACCACCAAAGAGATGGATCGACAGCTGGGAATCGACATAGCAGAAGGCTAATCCCCCTTAAAAACAGGCCACAAAGCCAATACCAAGCAGAAGAAGAAGAAGACTTTCAAAACGCTGCTACCTGCACATCATTTTATAAAAAAATGAGAAGAAAATTTGCTTATTTTAAATTCGTATATCTTACAAATTTTCCTCTTTTCCATTTCGTATTCGACTATGAGCTTTTACTGTATTTGATATATCGCTCACTCCTTTCAACAACGCCATATATCAAAAATCGTCAATTCGCCCAGAAAATGTACTATATCCCAGCAAAAGCGGCATATTTTTTACTTAATATTTACCCGCCACAGGACAGAAAGTGTTTTTTTTTTGCATTTGTAATTTTTTTTTTCAATATACCTAATATTTTTCAAATGGAGAAAAAACTTTCAGGTTTTACCTTAAAATCTCAGTTGCACAGTAAAAAGCTCAATAGGCTTGATATTTATTTTTAATACATTTTATTATATTTTTAAACTTTCTCCTGAAAAATCAAGTTTTTTGATTTATGACGTTGTTAAAAGGAGTGAGCGATATACGGCCCTGATGGACATGAGTATGTACTCACATTCCTGAGTAAGTACTCTGCAACAAAAAGTTCTCATGCACCGTTTGATGCCTAAGCTTTTGATAGAGAGTAATATAAAAGGCCACGTCTACCTCTGATGGGCTTCCTTCAGTAGAAATAATGGTAGATAAATATTTAGAAAGCTGCACATTTTACATGGCAACAGTGCGGCGATTACTTTCAATGGGGTCTCGGGGGAAAACATTTTCATTGTTTTGAATTGGAGAAATTATCTGAATTAATAAAAAAGAATTTGTCGTACTTTTTGAGTTCTGTTTAATGTTTGTATCTCTTTTATATAAATATGTATGCATGTATCTTTACAACATTTTGAGTGAGTACAAATACACGTTCATAAATCCGAATTATCTCCAATTAGGAGTTATTTTTTACTCCAATTTTTTTTGATGGGATGCAGATGATGTCAGTGGAGAAGCTCATGGTAAAGGAAAACATCGCTATACTATATAAAAGACAGCACTTGGGGTTGCACAATTGTCGCGTATGTGAGTTGCATATTTCTAATATGTAAAAGCCTCTTGAAGAAAATAATGTAATTAATAATGTAGAGATAACATAATTCAGTCTGGAAAAAAATGAGTGGAAAAAGAGGGTAGCAGGAATGTCTAGATCACTTGGGGTCGAATACTCGTACTCGCATGTGGAAATTGAACATTTCTTATATCGGAGTCGTACAGAAGAAAGTGACCAACTAACACAACGTAAAATGTTCAGGAGGGTCATTTAAGTCACTTTTGCTTGGCAAGAAAATAAATATCAATGCAGTTAGTCATTTTTAAAAAGTCAATATATTATAATTCCAAGTTTGAAATCTTTTGGGATTTTTTTAAAGTAAGGTATAGTAATAAGGGATAGTAAGATATCTAATAGTCAATGATCACGTTTTTGTAAAAAATGCACTTGGTCACTTTCTCCTGTATGACTACAATATGTACAAAACCCTTAAAGAAATATTATAATTAATAACGTAAAGATTACTATCCATTGTTTATGGTAATTCATACATTAAAAAAACAGGCATTACTTATTTCCCACCCGGTTTTACATCGCGAATATTCGTTTGTCGCCTGAATTCCAGGGCCGTCTGTAGGTATGTGGGCAGCTGGGCGTGTGTGGCGCCCACCGAGTATGCGTGGCGCCCTCGCGGTATGCCGACTGGTCGCGGGAAGGGGCGCCTGCTGAAAAAGGCGACAGATACCAGGCTGGATGGTGGCCAACCTTAATAAATATTTCGAATTCATGAAAAAAGTTCACGTGGCTTTCCCTTCTGTGTGTTGCCTCTTCATACCTCACTCCTCTACCGCTCTTCCACAGCATCCAGAATCGCTAGGGGCGTAAAGATATGAGTATTTTTTTAATTCAATTTTTTTAACACCCTCTTGTAAATTTTGACATTTATTGTCTTAACGTAAAGATTTGTTAAAAATGTATGAGATGATTTTATTAATTTTTATTTAATTAAAAAAAAAACTATTTATTCAATACAGCTAAAAGATTTAAAAAAAACAGTTGGACATTTTTACTTTTGACAATCATAAAATTAGTTGCAATATTTTCTCCAATATAGAGATTAAGCTCTTGTGCTTGGAGAGGGACTTATGTACATTGATTATTTATTGTTTATGATTGTAATTGAATTTATTTTTTAGCATTTAAATGCCTTATTTATTTTATATCTATAGGAAGGTTATTGAAGTGCATATTTGGTTCCCAAGTTATTAAAGCTCTGTTGTAATTGTTTGATATTGCATTTTGGTATTGTATAGTCATTTAAAAATTAGTGAAATACCAATTAAGCAAAGTTTTTACTATTTTTGTTAAATATTGATAATTATGTAAATATGAACAGAATATTTTAAAGAAAAATTATTTTTCCATCTTTAAAAGTAATATTCAAAACATTAATGGAAAAATATATATTTTATTTATTGATTCGCTATTAACTTTGTGGAATGACATGTTGATCACATAAAAAAAATAAAGACTTGTATAATACCACTTTATGAGTTTTATTCCATTACGCACGACTAGTTTCGAAAATTACAGATTCACTTTAACGTTCTTAAATTTTTACTTTTCACCTGTATACTAAAACATCTGTAGTTTTCGAAACTAGTCGTGTGTAATGAAATAAAACTCAGTATGTGGTAGTAAACAAGTGTTAAGTTTTGTCCGCCTCCGTGATGTAATGGTCAGCACACTCACAGGCTACCGTTCTGGATGTCAAGGTTTGATTCCCAGGGGGTCAAATAAATATAAGTGATTTTTTTCACTTCAATATTTATTTAATATTACCTTGGACTGGTACCTGAAGCGGAGGGCTATCACATTTCCTTCATCTGTGAACGATCAAGATAAGGCTTGCGAGTGTTTTTGCTTAGAAGTTTCACTCATGAATTACATTAAATTATAGTAACTTTAAACGTAAGATAAATCCACTCACGAGTAGGCATAGATTAGGATACTTAAAAAGTTGAAGCCTGAGTAGGGTCATGATAAGCAGTGTTGCATAAGCCGTAGCTAGATTTCAGAGTCACTTGGACGTTAGGTAATTAAAAAAAAAAACACTGCCTTTATATGATGCAGTGCCCTATGCACCATCGGGGTGCGGATAAGGGTTTGAATTTTTTTTTTTGAAATATGTAAATTATATATATTTATATACATGCGGATAAGGGTTTGAATGATTTTCTTAGAAAAATATGTATTAATATACATATTATACACACCCCTTCGTTCCTGTATCGGTATTTCTTTTCCCTCTCACAGCCGCGAGTAAAACATTAACTGCAGGCATTAACTATTTATACGTATTGGCTAGGTTTGGATGTGCAGCCGACAGAGGGAGCTAGTAGCGACCCGTTACTAGTTGCCATCCATTGTTTCAATTACACCGCAGAAACCGACTTGTGCCACTATATTATTGACAGGATGCTCGCATTTAAATTCTATGCCAACGAAAACTACCCGACCACTGCATGTGGCTATTTGAACTCGTATCTCTTATCGTATCTTATTTTTAATTTGAGTATTTTATATATCTTCGAACCCTTATCCGAACCCCAATGATGCATTGGGTACTGCATCATATAAACGAAGTGTTATCTTGATCATTAACACAAGAAGGAAAGGTGATCAGCCCTCCGCTTCAGGTACCAGTCCAGGGTAGTATTGAATAAATATGTATTAGAGTGAAAAAATCACTTATTTCAATATTTATTTGACCCCCCCCCTCCTGGAAATCAAACCTAGAACCTTCAGAACGGTAGTCGAGCGTGCTGACTACTACACTACGGAGGCGGTATTTTATATATAGGTATATTATAAAAAAAAAAAATAATATTGAAAATTCAGATAGTTTGGGCATGTGAATTGAATGAGGGAAGAAAAAATATCAAAACAAATTTATGAGACGTATGTGGTTGGTAATAGAAGCAGAGGAAGACCGAGGAAAACTTGGCATGATCGAGTATTTCAAATATATGAAATACTTCAGGTCATGTGTCGGAATAATTGGCGGGTATGTATTAGGAAATGCATGAATGCGGAAGAGGCGACAATTGTTTGCAAATTTAGATTATTTTGATACCCCTTTCTCTACCTACCCCTGCGTGGAAGCGACTTAATGGTTAGTTAGATAGTTTAATGAACGCCGATTTTTGGTAGTGAACCGAACTGAACAGAATTGAAGTATTTATTGTAACTGCAGACAGTTGGTAGAATTCCATATTGAATTGTTGGGTAATATATCCAAAAGTAAACACGGTTATTGGATTGAATTCTACTTTTATTTACATATATGATATTGTGACGCGTTTTGTCTTATTAAGACATTATCAAACACTCAAACGCGTCACAAATCATATATGTAAATAAAAGTAGAATTCAATCCAATAACCGTGTTTAATTTTAGATATATTACCCAACAATTGAATTGACGTATTGTAGATTGGGTATAAAATCGGTAACCTTATTTCATTGTTTTGTATTTAATTTTTTTAATGTTTCATTTGCAAGTAAAGAGTTTACTATTATATAATGAGGGAAATCGTATTGCCTCTATAGAGATAGTCGAAGAAAATAATCGTGTAACAGTCATACTGACATGACGTGCGTAATAAATATTTCATTGATACTATTCGAATTCGTAATAATATTTATCTGTTGAAGATATTTTAAAAATGTTAAATATATTACGATGTAATTGTAAATATTTATAACATAAATAAAAAAAGTGTTATCAGTATTATGATTTAGATATCACATTTAAAAAAAGTAATGATAGTAATTTATTAAAAAATCACAACACAGTAAATGGTTTCTTTGATAGTCGATAAGTCGTAATTCCTTAATTCGTAGTAGAAATAGTACTTTCGATTGATAATAATAGTTTTGAAATAAATATATATATATATATATATATATATATATATATATATATATATATATATATATATATATATATATATATATATATATATATATATATATATAACAACAACGTTATATTGAAAGTTACAGCATGTAATAAAGATTGGAAATGTTCTCCTTTAACTACGACTACAGAAACTATGTGAAAAATACCGAAAAAACTTACGTAGAATACTTGATGATATTCATTAAAATATTCTTACAGGAGTAACGTATTGCCTTATTTTAACACGGAGAGTGTTGACGTCTTAATCTCTACGGAGGCTAATATTATGTTTACAAAGGTCCCTTAAGATTTGGGTCCCATACAAAACTTAGCCGGGAAACTAAATTTTAAGGAGTTAGCTTAATAATCCTAAGAGGGGACGTTTAGTTCCTTTCGGAGGAAAAGAAACACAAACTTAGTTTGTAGGGAAAGTGACGACACTCGACCGGGTAAATGTAAACATTTTAAGAGAGTTAAAATTTCCTCGATCTCTCTCTATTAGGAGAGTGTAGAGCGAGGAGAGGAACAATGATAATAAAAGTGAACCGAGGAAGGAATGGAGGGATATTAAATTTAAATGTGGATCTCCCAACTCTGGAGAAAGGGAATATGTAGTTCCAGTGCAGGAGATACGCGGCCGGGGGAGGGGGCGCTCCAGCCTGAAGGGAATGGGTTGCGATGCCAGAATTGTATAAACAAACAGTTTTTCAGAAATAATTTGCATTTCGGAGCCATAATATCAACTGTTATCACTTGGTAATTTTCTTCCGTAATTCGTTGAAGGGTATCTTTTAAATTTACGCTTTAAACAGGGTGAGTAGATTTATTTTTTGGATTGATAATACGTCATTCGTACAAATATATGTGTTGTGGACCAATGAATTTCTTGAGGTCTATAAATACAAGTGATTTTACACTTTTTTCACAAGTATTGCCCTGGACTGTTCCCTGAAGCGCAGGAGTGATCACCCTGCTTTCATACAAGTAATTAACAGGATAATACTACGTCAATATGATGCATTGCTCTATGCACCGCTGGGCGCGGATAAGTGTTAGAATAAGAAGATTAATATTTAGTACAGTGATCTTATAGAAATTTTCACTGAATTACAGTCTATAGTGCTCTCAATTTACGTCAGTATGAAATTCCACAAAAAAATAAATTACGAATTAGTATTTATTAAAGTGGTATTACACAAAGTGAACGATGAATGACAAGGAGAGTGTTAATTTTAAAAACTTTACAACCGCGAATTGAATTGAAAGATTGAAAACTAGGAATTTCGATAGTAAGAACATTAATTTCATTGTATTTTCGTCGATTGCATCAAAGTTGATTCATTATGGCACAAAATATGTTTTTTTAATTATTTGTTTGATATTTATAAAATGTTTGACAGAGTCAGATTATCAAAGTATAGGTAACATAGGTAGAAATATCTTTAAATGAAATGAAGCAAGTATGGGAAGCATCCGGGTGAGTTAGGAGTACTGCCGTCATGGCATGCGCAGCGCGGTATCGGCAGATGTCGCTATCATCAATACACAATCAGTTCTGCCATCGCGCTCCACTGACGGTTTTTATTAAAGGCTAGCGAGATGAATCTCTAAAACAAATACAAAGCGAAACGACGAATCCAATAATCAAATACACACTATCCATATTCTTGTTTTAATCAACACACTTTGACAATTTTGTAGGCACCCCTGCTGTATGATTAAAATGTTTTTACAGTTACCTAGTCGATATTCGTCATATGTACGTATGTGAAATGAAAATAAGACGAAATATGAATTGAAAATGACGGGCGCCGTGGCGTAGTTGGGTAGACGCTCGACAGTGAAACTGGCGTCACGGGTTCGATTCCCACCTATTGCAAAATAAATTCATATTTTCAATTTGTCCGGGTGTTTGTAATGAATTTTTCACATCCTTCCCTATCCTTACTACCTATCTGCAGACAAGCCTTGAAAAGTAGAGGCTTTGTGGGTTATAACTTTAAAAAATATACAATAATTTTAATTTGTTTTTTTTTTCAAATATTGATATCTTACATAGATTAAAAATAATTATGAATGTCTGGGTATTTAAAGGGCTTACGTATGGATATGAAGGAAGCCAGGAGTGTATTTAACGACAGAAGAGTGGGGCATTCCATCCTCTATGCCTACACCTGCGGCGATACAGCGGGGTGACATATAAAATATATATTTTTTTATATTTTAAGGCTTCTTGTAGATGTTAAATAATTTGGGAAATAATCTTATATACTTTTTATGAAGGTTTCAGGAAAACCGCGAAAACACAATATCAATATCTGATATTTAAAATATTTGTATTTTGTTGTTATTTTTTATGTAACGTTACCAAGTATTGTTCCCATCGCTTATTCAAGCTGGAATAAAATTGTTAAGTATATTATTGTATCTCAAATAAAAACTTAAAATTATTTCTTAACGCTGCTAGTATGTAAAATAATTTGTTGAAAAATCATATATACTTTTTATGAAGGTTTCACGAAAACCACAAAAAAACAATTTTGATCTCTATGTGGTAATTGTTTTATTATTTTTATTTTACTATATACTACTATGTAGTTGTAAACATATTGTCTCTGACTAAATATTGTTCCCACCAAGCTGGAGTAAAATTATTATTTTTATTTTTCTATGTTAAATAAAAAATTAATATGATATTTTTAGGCGTCTTCTGGTATATAAAATAATTTGTTAAAGAATCTACATACTTTTCATGAAGGTTTCACGAAAACCACGAAAAAACCACAATTTCGATCTCAAAGAAAAAGATTCAATTTAAGTATCATATTTAGAAAATCAAGGCTGTAAAATGTAAGTAAAATGGTGGATGAATATCAATTTTAAAAGAATTTCTTCCCACATGTAATAACCGACTTGTGTGAAGTCAGTCGTGAATGGAGAGCAGGTACGGCTCGTTGCCATGTTCCGGGTCGAGCGCACGCGAGCTCAGCTAGAGCCGAGGGAATTCTTTATGGATTTAAAATCATTCCAATCTATGGTTTCCTAAATTAAATATTACAATATTTTGCACAGAATCTAAAAAATAAAACGGGAAAAAATAATGAAAGTGTGTAATATTATAAAAAGTATCTGAGGTATCGGATTTCATAAAAGTAAAGATTTTTATAATATTATTTCATAGATCGGAAGCTTTTAATATTTTTTTTAGTAAAATGGATAAATATTATAATAACAGATCTACTTTGAGTAAATATATAGCAGCGTCATATTTTCCTTTTTAAATGCCATACTTTTACTTTCATACATCGCTTCTTCTTTTTATTGGATGTTTCGATCATATACATAGAACTCTACCTAAAAAATTATAAAAATATTCATTATTACTTATTTATGTGAGTATATATATATATATATATATATATATATATATATATATATATATATATATATATATATATATATATATATATATATATATATATATATATATATATATATTTATTTATATATATATATATATATATATATATATATATATATATATATATATATATATATATATATATATATATATATATATATATATATATATATATATATATATATATATATATATATATATATATATATATATATATATATATATATATATATATATATATATATTTATAAATATATATGTATATATATATATATATATATATATATATATATATATATATATATATATATATATACACATAAACACTTATATAAAGGGTACTCGTAAACTTGATGATTTAGTAAGCAATCTGCTGTGCGATAAACCGGACGTATCTCTGCGTAAAATTTTATTTAAAAATACTTTTATGTTGGAATTAGAATTTTTTTTACAATATATGTACCAAATATTGGGGAAAAAAATACCTTTCAAAAATCCTTTTATTATCATAACCATAATTTATTTCGTAGAAAAACTTATTTTTTCAATAGAAAAACGTTGTTTTAAGAGAAAAAATCAGTAACGTAAATGTTACCCAGGTTTATGGAAAATTGATTGCAGACTTTTGATTATTGGGCCTTAACACACATGTCTTGTTTTCATTTCGAAGGGCATCTTTTGACATCCCTTTCTTTACTGACTTCAAAAGATTACAAAATGATACTCCTATCTATAAATAAAATACGGATTGAATTTTTCGAATTTTGAATGAGTAGTAGTATTAGCATATGTGTAATAATAATGAGGACGTAAGATTCTTGTTTGTAAAATCCGTATGGAATTTGTTTTACGTAGGATAAGTGAATTGAATAGGGGAAGGACGAATTGGCGAAGGAAAGAATTCATTATGAAGGTTGGAAGGAGGTTAATTGGTTTGGTCGCAAGCCTTCTGGGCTTGTCTGTGTAAGCTGCTGTCACGTGCAGGGCGGTTTGTTTAAAAAAATAAATAAACTTGCGCCGCGGGGTTCTGTAATATTGAGAGTATGCAAAACTGTAAGGGTGGGGACAGATTGGAAACTCGCAAATTCCAGTTAAACTTTTCGTTAATCGCGGGCGTGTTATCGACAAATCAATGATTTTGGAGTGATAACGTAATGATTAAAAGTAATTAAAAAATAGTGACCGAATAAGTATGTATTGATATCTCAACAGAAATGAAGAAGAATATGGAATTGTTAGGTAATATATCCAAAATTAAACACGGTTATTGGATTGAATTCTACTTTATTTACATATATAATATCGCTCATTCATTTCAAGAACGTCATAAATAAAAAATCGTCAATTTTCAGTTGTGCATGTTTTCGGAATGTCCAGAAAACGTACTATATCCCAGCAAAAGAGGAATATTTTTAACTTAATATTTACCCGCTACAAGGCAGAAAATGTTGTTTTTGCATTTTGAATAAAAGGTTTTGTTTAATTATTTTTTTAAATATACTAAATAATTTTTAAATGGAGAAAAAACCTTCAGGTATTACCTAAAAAGATCTGTTGCACAGTAAAAAGTTCAATAAGTGGCTTATATTTATTTTTAATACATTGTGTTATATTTTCAAACTTTAAAAACGTTCTCCTGAAAAATCAGGTTTTTTGATTTTTGACGTTCTTGAAAGGAGTTAGCGATATGTGACGCGCTTCGTCTTGTTAAGACATTATCAAACACTCAATTAAACCTTAAGATGACTAAACGCGTCACAAATCATATATGTAAACAAAGTAGAATTCAATCCAATAACCGTGTTTAATTTTGGATATATTACCTAATAATTCAATATGGAGTTCTACCAACTGTCTGCAGTTACAATAAATAAAAATATGGAAGGCCGTCATAGGCTGGTATAAGTGATCAGTTTATACACACGTCACATTCACCATTCTACCTATGATTGACAATCATACTACTTAAGTGGTACGAGTATATACATACTCAAATTAGCACCTTCTTTCGCATGTGAGTTCTCGGCACCATCTATGGTTGAGTTGAGTAAGTTTCAGCAGTGACATTCATGAAATATATGTAAGATTTTTCTCGAATTATTTTATATAGTAGAAGATGCCTGAAAACATGATTTGATTGGACTTGTAATTTATTCCGTTATTTTGTTCACAATATTTTGAGAGTATCGAAATCATTGTTCACGAATCTGGATTCGTCCACTTATTGGCACCATCTCTCGTCGAATTGTATGATATGATGTACATGATACATTGTTTATTTATGTATATATATATATATATATATATATATATATATATATATATATATATATATATTTATATATATATATATATATATATATATATATATATATATATATATATATATATATATATATATATATATATATAATATATATATATATATATATATATATATATATATATATATATATATATATATATATATATATATATATATATATATAAATATATATATATATATAAATAAATATATATATATATATATATATATATATATATATATATATATATATATATATATATATATATATATATATATATATATATATATATATATATATATATATATATATATATATATATATATATATATATATATATATATATATATATATTTATATATATATATATATATATATATATATATATATATATATATATATATATATATATGTATATATATATATATATATATATATATATATATATATATATATATATATATATATATATATATATATATAAATATAATATATTGTTTATTGTTTATTCTTGTTTATTCTTGAACAAAATAATTTAAAAGTTGTATCAGTTGTATAAAAGTTGTTGTTGAGCGATTGCGAGCGTCAGATAGCCTAATCAAATACTAAGACGCAGAGAACCGGATCATATTGTGAACCAGACAATAGCCATGGATCTTCTTCGAAAGACACCTATGTAGATCAAGACCAAATAATGCATGGATGCTACAGAAAAATAAAATGATTCGAAGGCATGACCTAGATGACGTTGTCCATTGATTTTGACTCACTGAAAATATTCTAAAATCAATTTAATTTAAAAAATTAGGATATCATTTTGATAACTTTCTTATAATTGTAGACCGCGTATGAAAAGATGTCGGCATTAAATGTACATAAATTTAAAAAATCACAAACGCTGTTTCTACCTTATGCGCTTTGTATGGCATTCTGCACGTTGCCGTTGATCTAAATCATAGATCTATTTCTCTATATACCCCGGGGTATCTAGCGCATCAGAGAAAATCGATCACAGCACCACCCCTTGTCTATATTCTCCTGGTACTAGAGCCCTCCACGGTAGGGGGAGGGGGGAGGGGGGGAGACGTCAATCCAACTCAATTGTTTCTGGCGCAGGAGACTTCGGGGGAGCTGTCCAAACTTTCGAAATATTCTTCAGACAGAAATGTTCGCTTCTATTTCGAACAACCGCAAAGGGTAGCCGGCCACGGTTCCTAATTATTCGAGGCTCCTGTATGTGCATGAACCTCTGACGTATACTCACGTTCACATGTCTGCAATCGCTCAATCTTCTCGACCCGGTGAACAAAAGCTTTCACTGGTAGCTTTGCGTATTATGAACACAGTTTACCGACCTAAAAAAATCTGGCGGCGTCAAAAGTCTGCGTAATCGGAAGGCATGTTGACTAGATGTATGGATGTGAAGGAAGCGAGAAGTGTATGTCAAGACTAAAGAATGTGGCGGTCCATTCTCTCTGCCTACTCCTGCGGGGAAATGGCGTGATGGTAGTAGCAATCTACTCCTGCAGATGGTGGAATTCAAAAAGGATGTAGTAATATTAAGATCAAAGTTGAAATACGTTTTCTTTCTTCTTCAAACCCTTATCTGCCCCGATGGTGCATAGGGCACTGCATCATATAAATGCAGTGTTATTTTGATCGTTAATATATACAGAAAAGGTGAGCAGCCCTCCGCTTCAGGTACCAGTCCAGGGTAATATTAAATAAATAATACTGTGAAAAAATCACCTATATTT
Source organism: Brachycentrus maculatus (assembly GCF_059751285.1). Lineage (NCBI taxonomy): Eukaryota > Metazoa > Arthropoda > Insecta > Trichoptera > Brachycentridae > Brachycentrus > Brachycentrus maculatus. Next base: position 1,925,548 of record NW_028281145.1, read on the forward strand.
ATTTGACCCCCCCCTGGAAATCGAGCCTGGGACCCCAAGTACGGTAAACCATTAAACTATGAAGGCGGGCACTATAAAATACATACATCTGATTATCGTTCTTCTCGAATGAATCGCGAGTAACCTTAATAAAAATATGCATTGGGATATAAATAAATGTATTTAAAAATGTCAATTATGCATACCACATATAAAAATAAACATTCTTGTTATTAAATATATAATGCTATCATTCTACCCATATTCCTTGAAATATTATCTAAGTAAATTCAAGGAAACCCGATAGCAAAAAAAACTGATTCTCTTTTCTAGGGATAATTCGCGTTTATCTAAAAGTTCATAAATGCTGTAGGTGGTATGTTTGTTTTCTACCATATTTCATATTTTTCATGAATTTTATTCAGCGCCAGAAGTCAGGTGAGAGTCCGTGTATAAAATAAAACACGTAAGAAAGCAAACAGCATGTTGTATGCACTCAAAATATCGTACTTTAGTAATGTATTCAAGAACCGACTAAGTTACAAAGGTATCGGGAGAGATACGTACGAATAAAAAATAATACGGGATTTTTCAGTTCTATTGACGGCATTCCATTAGTTACTAGTACCAGTTACTCTAGGCAGGCAGATGAAAGGCAGTGCTTTATATCCATGTACATACATATGTAATATCTTCTATCCTAAGCTTTTAATACCATTAGATACTTTGGGGCAAGAAACAGTTCAGTATAAAAATAGCTCAGTATAATAAATGCAATGTCATTTTGGCCAATCAATTTGAATGCATTAGAAAAAAAATTAATTAAAAAAATTATTCACAATAGTGAATCTATACATAAAATTCGAAGAAAGATATATTTTCAAAAAAATATATATTACTTTTATGAAAAAAAACCCTACAAAACCTTACTAAATCTAGCATAACCTAACATAATTTCATCAACATTTTGAGTGTGTCCAAATACATATTCACAAATTTGGATTATCTCCAATAAAGAGTTTTTTAATATAATTTTTTGACATCTTCATGATGAAGAAGATGAAGAAGAATAATATAAAGAAGAATATTGAAATTTGGGCATTTACAGGAGTTATGACCGTCACGTATATTCCAAGAATTTGAGTAGTGTGGTTGTCAATCATAGGTAGAATTGGCGAATGTTACACGTGTGTAAAGTGATCACTTAAACCAACTTATAACGGTCGTAAGCCCCGTAAATGCCCAGACTTATATATTCTTATTCATCTATGTTGAGATGTCAAAAAATAATAATTTCATCAAATGTATAGTGTGTTAAAATAAATATTTGAATGTTTAAAATAATGATATGCATGGTTGGGATAGGGTTAGTATTAATGATACTGAAGAAAAAGAGGAAAAGTTATAAGAAGACAACGTTTACCAATAATTAATATAAGAAATGATGAAAATGATGTCGTATCGCAAATATATCTATATACTTTTTATAACGTGTTTTTTCATATAGACATGAATTTTTTTTGTCCATCCAGTCTAAAAGAATTGGATAAAACAACAAATAATACAGTGAAGGTATGAAATTAAGGCTAGTATGGAAAATAAAGGCACGTATTGAAGCAAACTGTGAAGAGTTCCGAAGGGGAGGGGATTGTGGGTTAAACAAAAAGAAAGAGAGTGTGATGAGAAAGACGAACAACCATCAAGTAACTTTTCCCATTTTGTATCAATCATATACGTGTTAGGACGCAACGCGACAAGGGAACTTGCTAACGTGTTTTACGAGGGAGAAAAAATACCGAGAGAAACGGGAGGACCCTTGGGAAGTAATACGAGAAACCTCTCATACTTTGCAAGTCACTTTTATTAACTTTATTGTATGCCTAGCCGCTACGACTACTGTTTCTCTAACTGTTTATAAATATTAAACGAAATCATAAATCAAAGTGCGAACATTCGTGTCCTAGGAGATGTCAAGTTTCGGAGACAATCGTAATTTTATTGCTACAGTAGAATTCTGCCATTCGTTATCCTTTTTATTCATACGAGTCATATTTCTTCTAACTTTTTCAAATCAATTTTAATTCACTATCCGTATGAAAAAATCTTATTATAAGCATATTTCCAACAAACATATCACTTATTTTCTTCACCGTGTAATTAACATGATTAATAACTCAATTTGGCACGGGCAAAGTGCAGTTAAATTCAAATTTATTTTGTGTATTTAAAAAAAATTATATTGTTTTTACACAATATTTTACTTCTGAGGCTTTGCGGGTTATCCCTGTGAATAAGAAAAATGTTTTGCATTTATTGAACAATAGTATCTTTCTGTTTTACATTTTCTTCAATGCCTATTTTTCTACGATTATACTGTCATGTCTTCAGACCCTATAATACAAATTTGGCCTCTTCCTTGATAATTAGTCGTTCATTATAGAAGGAGCTGTTTTTTTGGACTTATGACATGTAAAGGCTCTCTTTGATTACTTCACTTTCTTAAATTATTAATTTTTTGTAATCCATTTGAACTATTTGCTTTTCGATATTTATTTTCAAGCTTTGAGCACCCATAATATTTAATCGACATGTTTTTTAATTGTTTTGAATGGTTTTGTCTATTTTTTTGATGATGTTTTTGTGTGGATCGCTTTTATATCTTCTGTTATTGCAAATTTTAGTGATATATTATAAATCATAAAAAGTCATCATTTTTCATCAACAAAATTTTATCGGGATTTTCATTTTTGAGTAAAAGAAAATCGACTCCCTTAAGGCACTATTACATATTTCCTCTGAAGTGAAAAATGTCGTCATATTTCTGATAAATCTTCACTGTGTATTTTATGTTGGGTCCGCCTCCGTGGTGTAATGGTCAGCGTGTTTAGCTACCGTACTGAAGGTCTCGGATTCGATTCCTAGGGGGGGTGAAAATAAATATTAGTGATTTTTACACTGTAATATTTATTTAAAATTACCCTGGACTAATTCCTGAAGCGCAAGAGTGATCACCTTGCCTTCATATAGGTAATGATCAAGAAAACACTGCGTCAATTCGATGCAGTGCCCTATGCACCATTGGGTGCGGATAAGGGTTAAAAGTAATAATAAGTGTACTTTATATTAATTAGATAATTCTTATTCCTGCTCGAGTTTTCTGTCTTTACTTGAAGGGATAGTTTATTCAATGCAGCCATGTCGATTTTGGTGTGGCATCTAGTCATAGTTCTAGGGTAACTTGTCGCACCCCTATCTCGTATCCTGACCACAGCCGCGGCCAGGGATGAACGGGACATTGGGAACAGGGGTCAACTTTGATTTCGTTCTGTCATGGGGTGATTTGAAGGGTGAGGGCTGCTGGCGTTGGAACACCATGTTTGCCTTACGGGTTTGATGAGTTGTCCTTTTATGTAAGCCTTAAAAGTATTATATCCGAGAGTAATTTGAATGTTACGTATTTGACGTTACGTACTTTGTGTTTTGGTAATAAAACACTTTCTTTATCACTCGTCGTTCACTTTGATACTGAAGAAATAAATAATAAGGAGAGTGTTGAATTTTTACGATTAATTTGACCTAAAAACTCAATAAAAGGTTGTAAAGTACGGGTATGCAATTTTGAGTATTATAGCTATTGCCGTTATTTTCCTTTGCAAACTGTCTATTTCAGTTTTATCTCATTTTTCATGCAGAAGTAATGACTATTGCCCTGCGCTCCTTCACCTACGTCATCTGAATTTCATAAAATGACAAAATTACACTTTTTTTTCCAAAAACTAAAGCGCAGGACTGATCACCTTGCCTTCGTGTGATTGGGGTCAAGCTGATACTTTGTTGATCCTGTGCGGTGCCCAATGGTTCATTGGGCGTGAAAAGGGGTCAGATACGCAAAAACGCCAAAAATTTCTTAAGAAAAATAAAGTGAGGTAAACTTCTGAGCGTTTTTAATAATTAAAAGAAATTTTCTTTCGGAGTGAAATATTTAGATTAAAATTGGCGTTCTTCTTTTTTTTTAACAGGGAAAAATCATAGGCAGAAAAATATGTAGAGCGAGAGTATGGGCTGTAGAGCATAATCCGCCAAGTTATTAAAAATACCGAAATTCTTCACGAAGGTTTGGCATTTCCCAAGTTTGGGACGGAGGAAATAATTAAACAAAACAGAGGAGAAATTCCTCCGCCAGCCCTGGGGGGCGCTTTGTGAAGTAACAAAAATGAGCAAGATGTTTTTAATATCTTCACAACTGTATTAGGCAAAGTTGAAAAGGATTATTGGCAAAGTTTTAAGATTTCATTGTTGTTTCTATTTAACGTTCACTGCTCAAAATATTATCTCCTCGGACTTTCTACGCTATTTCACGGAAATTCGGAAGGAGATAATGAAATACTGTAGTTAATCCGGGAAATTAATTGGAAACTGATTTAAGCGTCTTTCTCATCATTTAGCGCTGCGCTCTATTCTACACACACAATTTACTAAATATCTTATCTGAATACCACTGTAAAAATGAGAATAAAATGTGTTTGCTATAGTGAAGTATGTGTGTGATAGAGACAACTCCCCCGGTACTCAATTCTATACACACAATTTAGTAAATATAATCGCTTATCTGAATACCACTGTAAAAATGAGAATAAAGTGTGTTTGTTATAGTGAAGTATGTGTGTGATAGAGACAACTACCTCGGTACTCAATTCTATGCAAACAATTTAGTAATTATATAATACAACTTTAAAACTGAGAATAAAATGCGTTTGCTATTATGAAGTATATGTGTGATAAAGAAAGTTACTCATTTCTATATTCTATTCTATTCTCTATTCTCAATTGATTGAAAACCGATTTTAGAGTTTTTCTTATCATTTAGCACTGCGCTCTATTCTATACACACAATTTAGTAAATATAATCGCTTATCTGAATACCACTGTAAAAATGAGAATAAAATGCATACAGTAAGCGTCTTCAAGTATTTAAGCTTCTTTCTTATCATTTAGTGCTGCGCTCTATTCTATACACACGATTTAGTAAATAAACTTATCTGAATACCACTGTAAAACTAAGAAAAAAAAATATTTGTTATAGTAGAGTATGTGTGTGATAGAGACAGTTACCCCGATACATGCAAAGCATACAATTTAGTAAATATAATTGCTTATCTGAATACCACTGTAAAACTAAGAATAAAATTTATTTGCCATAGTGGAGTATGTGTGTGATAGATGCAGTTACCCCGATACATACAATGCACACAATGTATGGTTAAAATAATTGCTTATCAGAATACCACTGTAAAACTAAGAAAAAAAAGAAAATAAGCTCGTTACACAGTATGCGCAAGTTCACAATAGCCATCTATGGTGGGACGACGAAAGCTTTTATTAAGCAGAGACTCTGTCCATTTGATCAATACATCTAGAAGTTTCAAGAATTTGAGTAGTTTGGTTGTCAATCATGGGTAGAATTGGTGAATATTACACATGTGTTAAGTGATCACCTAACCAAGACAAAGACGGTCGTAAGGCCTGTAATTGGCCAAACTTCCATATTCTTCATGTCAAAAAATAATGTAAAAAATAACTCCTAATTGAAGATAATCCAGATTTACGAACAAGTATTTGGAAGCACTCAAAATGTTGTATATAAAAATAATTATTTAAATACATTGTGTTTATTAAACCGTTGATTCCTAACAAGCATACATTGGTGGAAAAATAATGACATAAACGCGTGAAGTAATCCCGAAGTAGCACGTGAATGATGAATATGATATCTCGGTGTAATATTCTTAGTACGGCAATCTCCCACCAGGAGCGCGGGAAGCGGGCAATCATAAAATTCTCTCGTATATCTTTTTTTATTTGACTTACTTCCCATTACCGTCATCCGAGTTACAAATTCATATCTCAAACAGTAAGAGGTCCTCCCTCCGACCTCGGGTAAGCAGAGCCACCGGCGCAACCCTCATTATCGCGAGTCCTCTCCTATCGCCTTCAATGTTTTATCACCTCAGGAAGCGATAGCGAAATTATTTTTAAGCCAGTTTTATGAGCCGCTCGGATGAAAGGAGGCATTAAATACTAATTTTGCACGAATTAACTCTAATATATCTATAAAAATATTACACTGAAAATTATGTGTAAAAAAAACTATATATATAAATATATATATATATATATATATATATATATATATATATATATATATATATATATATATATATATATATATATATATATATATATATATATATATATATATATATATATATATATATATATATATATATATATATATATATATATATATATATATATTTCCCATAAAGCACGTGATTGTAGTATTAAATATAAGTCATCATGGTTTGATTTAGTTCTGAAATAAAATGCTTTTATTTTTGTATTTAATTTGATTTTTTTTATTTGTATACATTTATTTAAATCACAATTTTTACATATTTAGAACATTTTTTTGCAGAGACCCGCCAAGCCACCATGTGTGACTTGTCGGTGGAGAATGTGTATTCTGATTTGTTGTTTTTTATTGAAGAATCACAAAAGATTGATTGAATTACCAAATTAAAAATAACGAAACTAATTTCAGTAAATTACCAAATTACAAAATTTCCAAATCATCAAATTACTAAATCATTGAATCTTCGTATCACCAAACCACCAAATTATAAATTCACCAAATTACCAAATCAACAAATCACCAAATTACCGATTTGCGAAATCGACAAATCATTAATTTACCGTATTTTAAAACGATTGAATCGCCAAACCACCTGATTACTAATTTATTAATTTTCCAAACAACTAAATTACCATTATATGTTACTAGAATATCAAGTTGCCAAATTATCGAATTACCAAATAACCAAATTATCAAATAACCTAATTATCAAATTACGAAATTATCAAATTACAAAAAAACTACCAAATATTTACTGCAATTCTATTGCATTATTAACAAAAATAATACTCAAATAAATCGAGGTCGAGATAAGACTAGTCTACTGAAATCATTTTAGTCAAATATCAATTAATTTAAAGTAGAATAAACCACTTGAGAAAAATTGATTTTGCGGTAGCGGATTTTCAATAGTATCTGTAACCATCTGTTAGTCACCCCATAACCACCCTAGAATGACGCCAGGGTAGAAGGTTGGTGACTATAAAATAAAAACGTTTCCTTCCGAGACGTGAAGCATCTCCTCTAGGGGAAATGAAATTAAGATTTTCATGGCCCATTGTTTCGTATAACAGGACTCTGGAATGTATTAGGAAACGCGACTCAACAAATTGTACAAGTGTGCACCAAGATATTATCTAACGTTTAATAATTTTTAAGTAAATACCTTGTGCCTTTTTTGTTTTATTTGGAAATTTATTCTCTAATCGAATTACAAAAACTCGGATGAGAAAAATATTATCATAAATATTCAAATTAATCGAAAATGAATCATTCTTGGTTTATTTTGTATCCGACGGGAATCGAACCTGCCTCGGCAGTTTCGCAGTCGAGAGTTTACGATGGGGAGTCCATATCAAGATGATGAGCCGGAGGATATTTTATGTGGAAATTTTTGTAAACTTTAAAAGGATAAGGAAATCGAAAAATTACAAGGTTTATTTTAATTGTTTGAAATATGAATCAAATCCTATTTCCCAATAAACAAAAAAAAAAATGAAAAATATAAAAATACAAAAAAAATGCTTTTTGTTACCAAGTTTTTCAAAGTTCGAAAAGTTCAAAGTTTTGAGAAATTGATACATTTCAATATCAACATTGCTCAATATAAGCAACATTTAGGAGTATTTACATTTTTCCCGTTTTTAAATCGTATTTTCATATTGTGTACGGAATACATATCACCGGAGCGCGGAAGTTTTTGGTATCGTAAGGAAAAGGTTAAACCCGCCCACTCACCTAACTATGAGTATTTCAATGTTTTAGAATTAGTATATGTTAAACCCTGATGATGACAAGGTTCTTGTCGAAACCGGTTGGAGAAAAAGTGTACCATTAAAAAATGGTTAAAACAAAGTTTTTTTATTTTATAAAGTTAAAAAAATTATTATACTTTTCCTTATACTGTTACCCTATAATATTACCCTGGACTGGTACCTGAAGCGGAGGGCTGATCACCTTTCCTTCGTGTGTCAACGATCAAGAAAACACTGTGTTTATATAATGTGGTGCCCTATGCACCATTAGGGTGCGGATAAGGGTTTAAAAAAATTATATTGTTTTACAAATTAATGTTCAAATCAATAAAAAAAAACGTACAAGCGAATCTCATTAACATGACGATTAAAAACAGTATATAACGGAAGTTAGAATCGTTTTAACCTTGTTTCGGTGAAAGGGTGCACAATACTATAGATACGTTTGGGGTTTGTACCGATGCCAATGTATACAACACTTGGGGGGAAAAATCTCTCAACAAACTGTCCATAGACCGACCGTATCTCGGATTGTACGGTATCGCACCGATGGCTGGGTGGATAAGTGGCTTCACAACCCCCTCGGGCCTCCTTTGTTGGCAGGACCCGGGTCCTGGGAGGGTGCACGTGTACCCAGGTGGGCCGATTCACCGAGGACTCCGTTTGATCTCCGTTTATCAGAAAATATGATACAAACAAGATACTCCCTCAATTGATGGTTAAAGGAAGATTGCATTGAAAAGTTTCCGTCTTAAGCCATTTCCGTTTCTAGAAAGATTTATATCTACGTATTTCACTTTAGTTACAGATTTTACCTGTACCTTACTACTATTCAATGCAAGTATTTGTTGGAAATACCAATACAGGTATTCAATTCAATGATAGAAATGTAATACTCGTACATTTATTACGAAACAAAAAATTTGAATTAAATATAAAGTTACTAGGTATAAGTATCCCACTAATATTATTATAATTATATAATGTACCGTACAACATTTTGAGTGTGTCCAAATACTTGTTCACAAAATCTGGATTATCTCCAATTACAGGAGTTATTTTCTATGACGGTCGTCAGCCCCGTAAATGCCCGGACTTTCATATTCTTATTCATCTTTGATGAGATGTCAAAAAATAATAATGTACCGTATTTAAAATTTTCAATGTAATAAATATTTTTTTTACCTTTAAAGAAAAATTGTATTTAAACACCGACCAAATTAGCTTTAGCCTAAACTAACACTTCTTTTTTAACCACTTGAGTATTATATTTTAACGACTAATTTCGGAGTCCATTCTCAATACTTTTGGAGTTTATATCAAAACCAGTAGATGGACGCATCCATAGCTTCCGAAATTAGTCATTAAAATATAATATATAATTGGTACGAAACAAGTTTTTTAGTTTGATAATTTAATCTTGTCTTACCCCAAAATGAATGCCGAAACAATAAAAAAAAACTTTAGCCTATGACATAACAACAAAAATAAGTTGGTATTTTGACTGATTTTGTTTGCAATTTTCGAAAACTAATAGTTTAGTACTTTTAGCACAAAGGATATGAGGATCAAAAAGAATATTGAAAGAATGAGTATGTATTCTGGGGTGAATACTTTTTGAATAATAGTGAATAGTAAGAACGGCCATAAAGTTTGGTATCGCTTTGCATATGAAAGGAATAGATGCAAAATGCTGGACCAAAGTGCCCATAAAGAAACCAACAATCTTACATAAAAATCCAAATTTATTCATTTAGTTTTCCTAAAAACGATTATAATATTTTGTTATCCTATTACATTTTTCATCTTCTGTTGGAGTATGTCCTTTGAAATAAAATGGCAAACGGGGATTTTAAAAGACACATATTTATTGATAAATTAAGTATTAATGCAGAGTGATATTATAAAATACATTAAAAGTACGTTAATATGTATCAAGAGATGTATGAATGTTGTAGAGGCTAAGATTGATTGCAAAGATTGGTGTGGAGTTTCATTTTCTCTGCCCAACCCTTTCGAAGGAAGTGGTGTGATAGTTAGTAGTTATTAAGTCAGTTAAAAGTATCAATATAAATAAAAATGTAGATTTACAATATTTTGATCGTGTCAAAATATTTGTTTATAAATGAAGAAGAATATGGAAGTCTGGGTCTTACAATCAGGTCAATACAGGTCTTACAATCTTATGGGTAAAATGGTAAATGTTACACACCTATATAGCGAATAGTGAAGCCCTGTGAATACGAAGATTTCCACATTCTTCTTCATCTATGTTCAGATATCAAAATGTAAATGTTTGATTATTAAAATTCTTCAATCTCTTGATGTTATTCACCGATTGCTTTGAAATTTTAACACAGTATTGAATTCAAATATATAATTTATATATTTGAATTTATAAATCGCATGTTTGAATACAATATAATTAATAAATAATAATTAATAAAATATAGAAAATTAATAACTACTTGTGATAGTAACTTTTAAGTAACTTTTAAGTCTTTTTCCTCCCTTTTGCGATACGTGTATTTCAATACAAATTTTCTTTTTAAGCCTCTTTGTAAATCAATTCCTCATCTTACCCAAGGAAATATCTCCTAATTTTCCAACCACCAGGTCGTTCCATTTTTATCGGAAGATGTTTCTCATATTTCAAATGTCATAAACCTTTTGATCCCATTCCTGCGAATGGCTGAGCATAAATGTATGTAACGGCGAACCAGTGGCGTAGTCAGACGTGCTTATGGGGTGCTTACCGCGGGATTTACATATTATGCCAGCCGTTTACAAAAAATACTACGTAATTTCATTGGTATACTCAAGTTTTTTTTTCTCAAAGAAATTTTCAACTATCATCGATATTGATATATTTTTTCTATAATTAAATGAGTACTAATATGCAATCCTGGGTGCCCTAGATATTGCTGCTATTTACTTTTTGCTCTCTTAAATAAATGTTTCTCATCTATTTCCTTTCAAGTGACGTCCTTCAAATCCATTTATCCTTTGATTAAAATCTTTTTTCCCATGCGAGTACTCGGCACCATCTATGTTTGAGTCGAGAGGAATTTTTTTTAGATTTAGCGGAGACTTTCATAAAATGTATGCAATATTTTTCTCGGATTATTTTACATACTAGAAAACGCCTAAAACATGATCATCGTATTTTATTAAATTTGTATTTTGAACACCTATTTTATTCAGTATATTTTGAGTGTGTCCAAATGTTTTTAAAGGAACATCCCGAAAAACTCCATTTTAGAGGCTTGTCTGTAAGTAAGATAGTTAGGAAAGTGAAGGATGTGAAGAATACATAAAAAACACCTAGACTAATTAAAAATAAATATTTCTAGAATTCATTTTGCAATTTTCGGGAATCAAACACGCAACGCCAGTTTTGCAGTCGAGCGGCTACCCAACTACGCCACGGCGCCTCTCTGTATATAATATAATCATGATTTGGTTAGAAAGAAATTTAAACCTTGTTTTTTTTTAGGATGTCCATTTAACAATGAACGTTTACGCAGTTGAGCGTCTCTCAAAATGGTAAATACCACAAAGTTGATGAATAGAATACCGATTGTATTATATAACATTTAAAGAATATAAGGTTGTCATTATTGGAGGGTTCTTTTAAGCATCAAAATATTTTGTTTTTTCGTAAGTTTCTCATATAATTTTCCAATAAATATGTTTTTGTACGCTTGATTTGTGACGTCACTCGCCCGACCCTGGGCTCGGCGGGTACTTATGCCACACACAAAACAGCTTTCAATACATTCAGAAGCATTACGTGGGCACTATATTTTTTAATGCAACACTCCAGAGCTTTTACACAAGGATCGTATCTTTTAGTGGTCCATTTAATATGAAACCTTTGCGATAATGCCGCGGAAAGCGATACGTATTGAGCGCCTTTCAATGCCTTCTCCTCCCTTTCACAGGGTGAGAGGGATGTTAATTAATGATATATGGAAGGTAGCGCCTTTGTGATACAAATAGATCAACAGTTGCTATTATATTTATATGGAGGATGCTGGTTATTGAAACCCAAATGGAGTTCACTTTTATACATAAGATTTTAGTTCGCAAATTTATAATTCGATTTAAATGAATAATTCGATCGTAAGTACTCAGATTTCGTAGTTACAGCCGTTCATAAAAATATGAAAGCGTATTGCCATATTTTATGGGCATTGGCGGGCTAAATGTGTTATTTAAAATCAATATTTCTCAACCAAATTAAATACAATGAACTGCTTTTTACAGTTTAAAAAAAATAATTATTTGAAACAGGATTTAAATAGCAAAACAAAAGTTTTTTCACTTTAACCGAGGCCAAAGTTCTACATATTTTTTGCATAGCGGGTAAGAACATTAACACCGCTAGTCATTTTGTTTTTTTTTATAATCACAGTAATAATTAATAAACCAAATCATAGATCGTATTTTTAACCTATTAAAAAAACATATTTTACTACTTATTTTTGGAAAAATTATTTTACAAGATGCTTTAAATATTTACACGTTTTTCAGGCATAAATTTTGAAAATATTTTTTAATAAAGTGGTACCCATATAGTTTACAACGGAGAGGAAAAGTGAAGGGTGTTTTTAAGGGGTGGTTGGGAAAAGGAGGAGGTAGCCCAGTCCCTGGGGCCTACTTGGATACTCAGCGTCACCATACGAACCGCTTTCCATATAAAATCAAATTCAAATTTTACGGTCGTCATTCGTGCCTGACTGCTCAGAAAAATATTCATCGCGCGAATGGAGTAAAGAGTAAATACTCATAAACCATACCGACCAAATGTCTACCTTATTTTTTACATATATATTTTTTTAAAAAATGATATGCCTCCAGCCTACATATCCGCTGGTGAATAAAAATGGTACAGACTGGTGATCACCTGTCAGCCTACCCAGGATTCATGACCAATGGATTGAGGGATTCTTTTTCGACATGGTCAAAGAAAAATGTTTTTTCCCCGGTTTTTTAATGTATCACTTGTATACGCTTTTCATATATTACGTTTACGAGTATATGAGTTGATACTGCATAAGCTCTATGCTGCAGTTGTTACTTTAATTTATACATTGACAATCTTAGTCCTGAAGAAATCCAGATGGTATATTATATTACACATTATTATTTGGATAAGTATTTTTATTGAATTTTATAGTTGTTCGCCTCCGTAGTGTAATGGTCAGCACGCTCGGCTACCGTTCTAGAGGTCCCGGGTTCGATTCCCAAGGGGGGTAAAATAAATATAAGTGATTTTTTCAGTGTAATATTTATTCAATATTACCATGGACTGGTACCTGAAGCGGAGGGCTGATCACCTTTCCTTCATGTGTAAACGATCAAGATAACACTGCGTTAATATGACACAGTGCCCTATGCACCATTGGGGTGTGGATAAGGGCTTTATTATTATTATTATTATGTCAACATTTTATATGCAATATCTTTAAATACACGCAAGTTTCCGAATGCAACGTATGTTAAAATTTGAAAGCAATTTAAAATAGGGGATTTAAGATTAAAAAAAACGAACATGTATACATAATATTTCTCTTTATGTAGATTATTCTATTGGGTTAATTTTTTAGTCAATTTAGTGTTGATGTCAATACGAAAACTAAATTTACGCATCAATATCAATCAATGTCAAATATTCGTTTGAAAATGCCATAACTAGGTGAAACAATTGTCACTATATTAACTTTTTATGTGTTTTTGTTAAGAAAATATAACTTAGTAGACTCAAAAATCTGTGTGTGATTTAAAATGAATACATAAATTAAAATGGAGTTCTACAAATGAAACGCCAAATCAATAAATTAATTTTTAAAAAAAACCCACACTAATACCCAATTTACGACAAAGGTAATGAGATAATACAAGAGTACTTACAAATTACCCATTTAGATAGTAATACTATTAAAAATCAAATTCATCTAATAGTATTTTGATTTAATACTCGTATCATAACGATCTTATGAAAATCTCAATTATTAATAAAATCATCTTTGACAAAACAATTTGAATCAAATTTATCAAAAAAGACTATCTAAATAGTAATCTGAATTATAATCAAAATGATCTAGTAACCTGATCTATGAACGTATAATCTATAACCTGAATAATATAAAAATAATCTAGAAAAAGAAGAATCATCTAAAAATAATGTGAATTGGTATGTAATCATCATAAAATGATTTTAATAATATAATTTATATTTGAATCACTAACTTTGTGATTTTCTATTTTATAATTAAAATGTAACATTGTTTTAAAATCACTATAAATATTTATTTATAACTAAATTATAATGTCTACCAGTTTCGAAGCTAACCGTTTCTTTATCAGTCTTGATAAAGAAGCGGTTAGCTTCGAAACCGGTAGACATTATAATTAAGTTATAATTGAATATTTACAGTGATTTTAAAACAAAGTTACATTTTAATTGTAATTTCAATATACTTTTAAATCATTGATTAATCATTATTTGTAATAATCTAAAAAAAAACTAACCAACCATCACGCCGCTTCCCCGCAGGGGTAGGCGGAGAGAATAGAACGCCACACCACTCTGTCTTTGCATCTCCTCATACATACCCACCGATTGTTACGAATTGTTAATAATCTAATTTACTATAAAATATAATTAAAATCCAAATCATCTGGATATAGTTTATTTTTTAAATTAAAAATCATTATAATATAATCGATATTTATATCAAAATCCTCTAATAATAATCTGAAATGAGATTACATTAAAAATGGCTGGCAAGGAAAATAAAGTCGGAGTTGTTGTAACTAGATCCTGCGGATTATACTAAATAAACAGATGATGATTAGACGGGTCCAAGGGATGCGACTGGAGCACGTCCATTCTCTCATTGAGAATTCGAGTCGCTTTGATGCTAACTCCGTGGGTGCGTGTTCATGGAACAAACGTAATTGGTAACGGATCAGAATTTGAGGGAGTCACTTTCCTCGGAATCACTTATTGCGTTAGCCCAAGGGACATATATGTTAGTACGTGAAGGAAACGTATCTACGAACGAAAGACGACTTCTCATTACGAGAGGCCGAATGAAAAATCTAATCACGACCATACCTTTGTAAAAAATACTTCATTGATAAAATAGGAGAA
Source organism: Brachycentrus maculatus (assembly GCF_059751285.1). NCBI lineage: Eukaryota > Metazoa > Arthropoda > Insecta > Trichoptera > Brachycentridae > Brachycentrus > Brachycentrus maculatus. The sequence continues at coordinate 1,940,636 of NW_028281145.1, forward strand.
AAAAATACATAATGTGAATTTTTATAAATGTTTGATATCTCAACATAAATGAAGAAGATTTTGGAAGTCTGGGTATTTACAGGGCTAAGGACCTATCATAGGCTGGTTAATCTCGTAGACTCTTGTCAGATATACTCCTTAGAGTCTTCATTTTTTACACTCTTAGCGCGTTTTTTTGTTACTGCAGTGTTTTATGAAATTTTATTTTGCTTCTCACACTTTTTGTCTCAAACAGTAAAAAAACAAGTGTTTTCTTTAATAATAAATATATCAGTGAAAAATTACTTTATTTCAATTACTTTCAATCAATTTATTGCCCCCCCCCCTAGGAATTAAACCCGAGACCTCGCGGTAGCCGGTAGCCCGGTAGCCAAACGCGGTGTCCACTACACTACGGAGGTGGACAACTATAAATACTAATTTTACTTTCATACAATATAACACTGTATGAAAATATTGTAGGTGTTTGAAAATGATGCGGAATGCATCAAAAGACGTGTCGCAATGGATTTTAAGATATTGAGGTATTAACTAAGTAAAACTTAATAAAAACCACAATTCTTGTTATCCATCCGCTCCACATGTCCATACTTACCTTAAAGAACTTTGATGTATTTTTTCAGTTATTTTATTTTTAATTTAAGTTTTATTTAGTAAATACCTTCTTTTCTTCTTCTTCTTTTTCTTCTTCTTCTTTTTCTAGATCCTAAGGATCTGTTTGTGCCTCCGTTTGTAGCTCTTAGAATGTTGACTCCCAGCTGTCTTTCCACCTTTTTGGAGGTCTGCCTGGGGGTCTGCATTCTTCAGGGATTCCTTCAAGGGCGATACGTGGAAGTCTGTCATCTGACATTTTGTTTACATGATCATTCCAGTATTGCCTTCGTCGTCGTCTTCGTTGTCGTCCCCACCTCACGAAATCCTCCGTCTTACACATACTCCGGATGTCGGTATTTCTTACTCGGTCTCGCAATGTGTTTCCGGTTATGGATCGGAGAGTCTTCATCTCGGAGGTTCAAAGTCGAGATTTTGTTCTAGAAGTATCTGCTCTTGCCTCAATCCCATAAGTGGCTATTGGTTATTTTTAGTAAATCCCACTTTTACTTAATATCTATTGTGACATTTGTTTCGATGCATTCCGGATATTTTCAAACTAAGTAAAACTTAAAATAAAATGGATAGATTTTACCACGAAGTGACTGCCGAATCAGTTAATGATTTTTTTAATGACTAGTTGGTTAATTGAAACGTGGCCATAGCTTTGTAAAGCTCGGGTTTCACTTGTGCGTTGTAGGTTGCGCGCCTCCGCGGTCATACTCACACGCACTTTTTCTTCCCGCGGGTCCTGGGCGGGGGGCGGGGGGGGCGGAGGGGCGGAGGCGGACCCCTCCGGTCTGCCCCCCAATTAATTACGGCTATTATTAATGGCAAACATTAGTCACGGCCCCGTCAGTTACGCCTTTCGGTTGGCGGCCACTGTCAGCCACCGCCGGGTGTCAAAATCTACCGCGAACCAGGGCCGAAGCCGGGGCCCTAAATAAAAGATAAAAAAAAAATATGCACACCAATAATATTTTCCAAAAAATAAACGCTCACATTATAACACTTTAATGATAACAATAAAGAATACTACAATTATTGGTGTTAAAAATTTTCATCTTATTTTATATTATTTATTGGACAATTTATCCAGCGCCGTTTTAGTGAGAAATCACTTCAAGGGCTCTTTTCATTTAAATATTTTATAACAAAAAACACAAAATGATTACATACATATCGATAGTGTATCAAAGGAGTATATCTGCCAAAATTTTCTTTTTCTAAGTTTGTTCCACAAAATGTCTAAAATAAAGTATTCCATCTGGCAAAAGAATATAGCTGTAGTTCCAATACTTATTTAGTTTTATTAAGATATGTACATATAAAATACATAAAACAAATGAGTTATTTAATTTCACAAGTTTGTTTTTGCTCTCCTGTAAAATTTGGTCTGAGACAGATATACCCCTTTGTATATATACCCCTTTGTATATACCCGGTATATGCTCGTATATACAAGTAAGTCAAATAATGACGTTGTCCATGATACAAGGACATACAACCTGAAGACGAGGAGAGCTGACCCCAACAGTCTAAAAGATGATAAGTTGGGATGGAGCCAGGAACAAAAAATATATACGTCAATCAAAAATAATTTCAAATGATACGTAAATGTATGCGTGACTCACTAAGGGCTCTTTTATGTAGCCCACCCAGTTTTACGTATCTTTAAAATATCTACTAATATACCATGAAATTTGGCGATACTGGATTTAATAATGGCATGTTTTTCAGTATGTATATAATTGGTAGCAGTTTAGTTTACGTTAATATGTGTATATAATTTTTATAAATATATAAAAAAATGGGGGTACAATTTTGAGCCTTCGAAGCATATGTCAAATTCGGATTCATTTCCATAAACGCTCTAACGAGAGCAATCAACTTCGGCAGATTCCGCCATCTTGCTTCGGTCATTTGAGAATCTGAATGTATTAATGGCCAGTGAAAAATTCAGTAATGCTCTCCATTTACCCAGTGACGTGCCGGGAGAGGGTCAACACGATCTATTTTACACCGTACACGGGCGCAAATGTACAGACTATGGCAGTAGCAGGGGCGCCTCGTCCCGGGAAATTAATTATAAAGACACTTGCAAATTAGTTTTCCTCCACGCGATGTGCAGTAGCTGGGATGAATCTTTGAAGAGAGTAATGAATATTAATACGAAATTAAGTGCATTTTGGAGGGAAATTAATGACAGAGGGAATACTTGTCTCTGGAATATGACCCGTTTAACATGATTGTATGTTTTTATTCATCGTCAAGTAAAATATTCGCTCAATAAAATTACCCTTTGATTGGAAACGACTAATTAATTATTTTCTAGTTAAAATAAAATATAGTACATGAACATGTTTTCACAACATTTTGAGTGTGTCCAAATACTTGTTCACAAAATCTGGATTATCTCCAATTATAGGAGATATTTTCATATTATTTTTTGACATCTCATCAAAGATGATGAAGAATATGGAAGTCTGGACATTTACGGGGTCGTCAGCCCCGTAAATGCCCAGAATTCCATGTTCTTCATCATCTTTGACGAGATGTCAAAAAATAACATGTTTTCAGTCATTTCTCTTTTTTTTACTTAAAAAAGTTAGTTTTGGAATCCCTTGAATTAAAATTGAAATTGAATTCATGTTACATAAACTTCATAAGAAAAAGGGCTGTATGATAAATAGGCGCAAACCATTAATGTTTATATATATAAAGGGCAAATATTATTTTTTTATGTACTAATCCCATGAAAAAAAACTGTTTCAATTAAAATAAAAATAATAATTGATTTAGATTGCAAAAAAATATATTTTAAGATTATGGTTTTGTGGACTTTAAAACGACCAAAGTAGAAAATTTATTTTTTATTTTTCATAAAAATCTGAATCTGTAATTGATGAATAAAAGTCTTTCGTTTAGGAAAGAACTGAAATCTGATTGCTGGGATTGTATTCCCTAGAAAATGATTTTCTTATTTTGATTTAATTTAAAAAAAATAAACCTTCCTAAATTCACATTTTTATTTTGTAATTTTTTTATTTATTTATGAAAACAGTGTTTTTATTTTAATTTTTCCCAAACGTATGGATTATTATTTTATTTTATAATTATTGTTATTTTAGTTTCACTTATTTATTTTCTTTTTATCTCATGATAAGTTGTAGAAATATTTATTTTTAAATATATATAATGAATAGATTGAAAAAATGTATACATATATTTTTAAACAATATAATAAACAGCCCGAACCATGATATTTAAATTGAGAGGATCAGAAATGGCTGTTTTTTTTTGACAAAAAGGTGAATTTTATAAATTATTTTCGTTAGATTGAAAATAACATTTAAAAAATTTAAAATGTAGAAAAGTTTTATCTGATAAAAATCGGCTAAAACATTGACTCTTGAGATGTAAGGAGTTTGTTGAGAGCTCTCTTGGAGTGTTTAATGGCGAGAAGGGCGCGGGGTGAGTAGATGTTAAGGGATGACGGCGAGGGGTATCGCGGGGGAGGAGAGTGTAGGTGGGTGACTGAGTATTTTTCTGCGTGGCATTAATATTTCAAACATGGAGTCGGCTGCCACCCTGGCAGTGGGTAAAAAGCAAGCAAAATACATGTAATCTCCTACTCCCCTCCATTTTTATCTTCCGATCATCAAAGATATCTTTAAACGCTTATTTTATTTGTGTTCTCTTTCAGATGTTTCCCCGAAAATTGAGAAGGATATTTTTTTACTGGCGGTTCATTGTCTCGTATGGTAATTCCAAATATTATGGTAAATTTGTGTTTGTGTAGGAGCAATGTTTAATGTACGTTTAAGGGATATTATTTATTCGATTTTTACCGGTCCATCAAAGGAAATTGTGCGTGTCTACAGTAAAAAGTTTTATTACAATAACAGCTTTTACATGGAAGAGCTTGGAGTTGTTTATTTCTTGAATATGTAAAAGGTTATGTTTTACTTAAGTGGGCTTAATATATATATCAGCATGTTCTTTGAGTACGATTACGAATAAAACTAATAACATCAAAGAATATATTATTTTTTATGAATAAAATAAAATCGTAATATACAAAACATCCAATATCGGTTTAACTGTCTCAAATTTATTTTCATATTCTTATTTATTTTATTCTTATATAAAAAAATCCTTTGTTACTTAAATCATAAAAGATTTTTTAAAGTAAAAAAGTGCTACAAAATATTGGAAAAAATGTTTGATGGGATACAGATGACGTAATAAATTGGTGTAGGATTGATCAGCTTGCCTTAATGTATGTAACGATTAAAATAATACTGACTCAATAAGATGTAGCGCCCTATAAACTATTGGGAGCGATAAGTGTTAAAAGATGAAGATCAGATTATCTAAGCGATGAAAGACATTAAGATGAAGAAAATTACTGCTATATGGGATAGAAAAAAAAAGTAATACTAGTTAGAATTAGGTAATTTGCAGCAATGGAAAGGCTACTCTGAGTTGCTTACCAAAATTTATGTAAACTTGTGTCAGTGGTATATTTATTATGTGAACGAGTGATTCGAAAAGGCGATTATCCCTTATATATTAGTGTGTAAGTCCATACGTGATAGACAAATATAAAATTCGAATTTAGTCATTGTGACGAGCGGCAGAATAAAATTTAACATTCCGTGTGATATAATATGCGGGATTTAAAGCTGAAATGGAATAAATCTACTCTATATCGACGCTTCGTAATGTAATACGCGGTATAGTTAGAACTAAAAGTTATTTAATGAAATACCGAACGTATGATTCCCGATGAAAGTATAGTAATTAGGTCTGCGCTAATATTAAAGAAGATGAATATGATATCGCGAGATAAAACAGTGAGTGTACGCGTGTAGGGATGGTGAATATGCGCTTCATTAATTATATGCAGCAAATATATTTTAATTGAGATCCAACCAGGCAAGTTTTAATTGAGTTTAGTTCCATTGACTTTGCAACTGTCTCGACTCTCACCGAAACTCCTCGCGTCGTACCAACGCCAGTGTGAAACGGAATACTTATATGCACACGATCAGTTTTACAGATGTAATCATCCAACGAAAAGGTTGAAGCAAATCAATCAGTCTTTATGTATCCGGAGACGACTGATGAAACTTTTTTCCACTAGGTCTCTACTTCTGGTGTTCCTAGATCCCGCGAGGACGAAGACTTGGACCGAGTGTGGAACTAACTGAAGTTGTTAGGAAGCTAGTCACTACTTTACACTTTCTTACAAGACTCGGGATGTTCAACAAGGACCCATATACACTATAATATATAATATGTTTCCTTTGCACTAAAATACTCGACTCATTGGTCGACGACAAGTTTCCAGTTGGAATAACTGTCTCGTTTTCTTTTGTAACACTGTTTCATATAATTCTTTCGACGTTCAGAACAAAATTAACATTCACATATGCAAATCTTATTTATTGAATACGAATTTGTTTTGGAGATTTCCATTATCAATTATAATAAATATGAATCATTATTCGAATCAGGTAAATGTAGTTTGAAAACAAGCAGAGGAAGACCGAGGAAAACTTGACGTAGTCAGGTATGTCAAATACTTAAAAGCGGCCGGGTTAGGAGTCGAAATGATCGGCGGATATGTATGAGGAGATGCATGAATGTGGAAGAGGCGATTAATGTTTGCAAAGACAGAGGGTATGGCGTTCTATTATCTCTGCCTACTTGTGCGGGGAAGATAGTTCGTTAGTTTTTAAATGGATAACACACATGGAAAGCTTAAGTAATATGAATTAAAATTATAAAAATATAAAATTAAAAAGCAATTAACATTACATTATAATTTACAAATACATACAACATTTTAAGTGTGTCCAAATACTTGTTCACAAATCTGGATTATCTCCAATTATAGGAGTTATTTTTCATATTATTATTTTTTGGTATATCATCAAAGATGAAGAAGAATATGGAAGTCTGGGCATTTACGGGGCTGACGACCATCATAGGCTTGTTTCAAGTGATCATTTAAACCAGCCTATGACGGTCGTCAGCCCCATAAATGCCCAGATTTCCACATTCTTCTTCATCTTTGATGAGATGTCAAAAAAGAATGTGACAAATACCAAATTAAAATAAAAATAATACAAGGGTTGAACACTGACAGCTACACCATAACAAAAATAAAAGGTGAACTTACAACTGCGGTCCCAACACCCACTGGAATAAGACAAGGCGATTGTCTTAAGTCCATTCTTATTTGATCTTATAATAGACAATATGATTGAAAACGTGACAGACTTTGATCTGGAATATAGAATGGGAGGCGGATAATGGAACAGATATATCCTCGGATCTATAAAAAAGAAGAAGAGGAAGAAATGCGTAAAAAAAATATTAATAAAAAAGTCCGTCATTATAAATGCTACCAATTATTGACCATCCCTCATTCCTTTTTCTGTGACTGTGAATCAATACAAAAAATTGCCACTTGAGATTACTACCCAAGCTCTGATAACGGCGATAGTTCCATTTTTTAGTTTTCAGGAAGAAGCTGTTTTCTTCGAAACCGGTCGACGTTATACTCAAGTTAAAATAAGATATACACTGATTTTATAAAAAAGATGTTTTAAGTTGTTTTAAGAAATACTGTAAAAATATTTAAAAAGAAAGAAATTATCAATTTTCTTTGAAATTTGCAAGGTATTTAATGTAATAGAGAATAAAATAACAAAATTTTGAATATAGGCGGGTAGTATAAATATTATTTATGTTGAAAATAACGTTTTATCTAGATATTAAACCCATTATCGTACATTTTCTTTTTAAATTAAAATATGATTTAAGCTGATATAAGGTATGTATAAAGTATTCTTGGTAATCCACCTGGGGCAAGGTGAGTGTTATTAAAATCTATTTTTAACTAAGTAAATTTTAAATTTTTCCAAATTTGGGGAGGTTAAACGCAGAGAATATTTTTTTGCATTGTATTATTTTCGTGAAAATATATAACGAAAACTTGGCAAGCTTGGAAACAGAATGAAATGAAATGAAATAAAAACAAGCGTTTAATGTTTCCTACGTAAGCTCTTAAAGTATGTAATTCTTTTTCGAGTCGTATCTTAACTTTTTGGAGTGAACTTTCGCTTTTGAGAAATAATTTAATTTTAGGAGGTCATAGCTATATAGGGCTCTTATGCGCTCTGAATCCATTTGTGTTAAAAAAGTGCGAGAAATATAAAAAAATATTCAAACGTAATCACGCTATATACCTGATATATTTTATGTGTTAAGTTTAGTGCCTAGGTAAGTGCTAAATATATTAAAAATCATCTAAAAATTACAAGAGAAGTAAAAGCCTATAAAGTAATCCTAGACAAAAAAAAACCTTGATATTTTATCTAGGATAAACATTTTTACTATTAGAAATTCACTAGAGACATCTATTGGTGAGATGAAAAGAAGCTTTTTTTTGAGCAGAAACTCTTTTATTAGTATGTGAGGTCCGAATCCTGGATTATAATCACACACATATGAAACGCCAGAAAATATCATTTTAATTTTTATTTTTTAAGCTTATAATTAGACCAAATAATTTGTTTACAACATTTTGAGTGTCTCCAAATACTTGTTCACAAAATCTGGATTATTATTATTAATAAAAGAATTTCTGCTCAATAAAAAGCTTCTTTTCATTTCATCAATAGATGCCTCTAGTGAAGTTCTAGTAATTCAAGAACAATGTTTCAAAATTGGTTCATATATATAGAATTTTAATATTACTATTGTAAGACAGGACTCCATAAGATGGACCCCAAGAATTGTACGATGGAGACCTTGAGAGAACAATAGAGGTGTCGGAAGACCCCAAAAGAGATGGTCTGACGACTGAAAACTGGCTGCAAGCAGCAACCAACCGGAGAAAATGGAAAGAAGGGAAAGAGGCCTATAGCCAGCAGTAGAATTTAGAGGGCTCATTAAGAAGAAGAAGAAGAAGACACATTTTTATAAAATGTAAATTGTGCTTAGTAAATGTAACTATTTCTTCAAATCTATCGTGACATGTGTTTCGATCAAGCCACATGTCAAACATAATAGATTTCAAGAAATAACGGTACTTACCAAGAAAAATTAAATAAAAAATGGATAGATTTTAACACAATGTGACTGCCCAATAAAAAATGAAATAACACATTTTCTTCTCTACTAATATTGATATTCATAGACTGGTAACGTTTTCAAAATATGTAATACAATTCAAAATAAAAATAAGTCAATCTGATGACTGAAATTGAATTGATCTGGACTTCATTACGTAAAGCAGAATTTAAGTAATAAACTTATACCCTCGAAATTCTAGTATCAATTTCTGTTAAGATTCCAGAGAAGTAAATAATAACAATTATAATCTGAAGGCTTCTGATCCTGGGGGAGGAAGGGTCAACTTCGTCACCCGATACTGGGGTTGATATTGTATTATATTATTGTAATTTTAGTTCCGAACGTTCCGACAGTTCAAGGGTTGAAGGTCAATGTGCTAAACACCCCCGTAAATACATTTAAATGTCGGGGTTTGGGCTCATTCCCAGGTAACCAAGCCGATAAGGGTATAGATTGATTGAAGCTGCTTATGTTATAAAAATGGATTTATAAAAAAAAACGTAGATTTCATAAGATCTAAAATATATTTACGAGGGGTTAAAAAAGTACAGATGGAATGAAATAAAAAAAGGAAAAAAAATGTCTCGTATTTAATATTTTCATATCATAAGTCAGAGTAAGTCAGGTTAAATCAAAATCGAACATGGTGGCGTTTAATAAAGAAATAGTTTAAAAGAAATTTATAAGATAATTAATAATGGTGGTATAGTTCGTTTGATCGGTAAAAATATTAATTAACTACTACTACCATCACGCCGCTTCCCCGCAGGGGAAGGCAGTGAGGATGGAACGCCACACTCTTATGTCCTGACATACACTCCTCGCTTCGTTTACATCCATACATCTAGTCATACATGCCCTCCGATTACGCAGACTTTTGACACCACCCGATTTTAGGTTCTGATTGATCTGATTGTGCCAAGTCTTCTTTCAGCCGTCTTCGTTCGCTACATATATTTTCTGAGTCACACTCCCCTTATTCATTCGCTTCATTAAATAACCGGTTTGAAAATAATATTTTACATTATTTTTCATAAAGTTTTATGAAAAATAATGGTTTTAAATTTCAATATGAAATTATCGTTACATAATACTACATGTGTATTTATTTTTATTTGATTTTTGATTCAAAGGAAAATAGATGTGCTTATTATTAAAAATATATTTAAATTTACAGAAAGGCCTTGGCGGTCTTTGAAAATAGGAATCAAATTGAAAAAAGAGTGAAGGTCTAAAGTAGAACCTCTGTCTCCCTAGCTAACCACGGGACCACAATTCGATACCAAGAAAGTGTTTTTAGAACTTTATTTTTGTGAGTAAAAATATATATTGTTCGTTAAACCCTCTTATCTGTTCACTTATTTCAAAATAAGTTAATGTTTCATACTTTAAGCTAGATCTGAGTAAAACCTTCATTGAAAAAAAACTATCCATTCTCCAGCGCTACGTTAGCCTGGTTGTTTAGTTTTAGTATTGAGGTGGCATATAATTACAGCTGGAGGAAATTCGAGCAAATATTGACCTTGTTTACCTCGAGCCCGGCAGACGCGATTGGAATTGCTGAGCACAGCAAACGTTCGGGTACATTTGGGATGCAACCATAATATACGAGGGTAGAAAGAAAATAAAAAGACGACCACAACAATTAGAGCAAAAAAACCCTTAATAATTTTCAAGTCCCTATATAATATTTTCATGCACTAAATATTTTGATATTTTTGAATACACTCATCAGATATTTAATTTATTGTTTCGGCATTAACTTTGTGGTACGACATGTTATTATACAGACCTGAATGATGGAGTTTAACTTCTGAAACATGTAGTCTTTAATAAAACTCAAGTGGTATAAAACAAGTGTTTTCTTTAATTATTAAAACTTATCAGCTTTATAAAATTAAACAACTTTTTTTAACCACTTTTTTACTATAAGTACACTTTAACCTACCGGTTTCGACAAGAAACTTGTCATCATCAGGGTTTATTAAATTCGAAAACATTAAAAACATGAAAATACTCATAATTAATTACATTCCAATTTAATTATTTAATTATTCCCATTTATTTACATTCATTATTAATGTTTTTAACATTTTAGAATTGAGTAAATCCTGATGATGACAAGGTTCTCGTCGAAACCGGTAGATTAAAGTGTACTAATAATAAAAAGTGATTAAAATAAAGTTGTTTAATTTTATAAAGTTTATAAAATGTGCCATAAAGTATCTGCGAAAAATATTTAAAAAAAACTTATTAGTTTAATGTTTTTTTTCTTTTCTTTTTTTATTTGGCAGTTATTGGATGTTTGGCCTTTATTTGGTAGTGATTGGATGTTTCTTTCAGTGCCAAATCTTCTTTTTCTTTCCATGCAAAACAATAACGAAAAATATTTACTAATAAAGTTTAATAAAACATCATAGTTTAGATTCTTAAGTTTTATTACTTTAGAGATTAAATCCCCAATTATCGCTAGAATTAAGATCAGAAAGAATGTTGGATACACGTAATATGTTGCCTTATAATCTAAGTTCGTTAAAATTTGCGTTTTCGTGCGATTATCCTCTTGAAATAAAAAATCCTTAGCCAAAACTATTTTTTTTAAATTCCAAATAAACACTTAACCTTTACAAAATGTCAATTTCAACACAAAAACCCACGATGATTTTAGTAATTGATTCTACAGTCACTTTTTGGAAATATTTATCCATTTTTTATTTAAGTTTTACTTTGTAAATACCACTATTTCTTTTAACATAAGGGTCGACTCATTACTTTTATTTATATTAATTAACAAGTTCAAAATCCTTTTATTCCGTGTAGATTTGTTATGAGCTAACTATATATCAAATTAGTGGTATTTACCAAGTAAAACTAAATTCCATAATAATTTTATTATTAATTTTGGCCATCTCATCAAAGGTGAAGAAGAATATGGAAGTCTGGGCATTTACAGAGCTGACGACCGTCATTGGCTGGTACACACGTGTAACATTCACCAATTCTACCCATTATTAACCACACTACGCAAATTCTTGGGATCTCTATATATAATATAAGAACCAATTTTGAAACATTGTTCTTGAATCACTAGAACTTCACTAGATGTCAAAAAATAATATGAAAATAACTCATGTAATTGGAGATAATCCAGATTTTGTAAACAAGTATTTGGACACACTCAAAATGTTGTGAGTCAATTATAACTACTTTAATTAGGTTGATCCAAATCTATTATAGGTACATAAGTATGCATAAATATGTTAAAAAAATACTTAATATTTTGTAAAAAAAAAAACAATAATATTTAAAAATGTTCCTTTAAAGCTGAAATTTATCTATTTCTTCTAATTATAATTCGCACCCAATGGTGCAAAGGCCACTGCATCGTATTGATGCAGTTTTATCTTACCAGCACCTCAGGTCCACCAGTCACAATATTATTAAGGAAATATTTTAATTAAAAAATCAATAACATTTTAACATTTGAGATAATGTCGTAGTTGACAGATTCAACACAGTAAACCGGAAAACAGTTTAATAGTTAAAAACAGAATTGATTTCAATGAAGATTCATAAAGAAAATCATTTAACACATTTAATGTAAAGGGTTTCCCAATCGACAGTACTTAAATTGTATTTCTCCGTCGGACGAATCATTGACAGAATAAATAACTTGCAAGCAAATTGAGTTGGTATAAAATTGAAATATCTAGATTTTCCTAGTTGTTCTCTATCTCAGTAAGAATATTCGTTTTGGCCAGATTTAATGTCCGCTCCGTTGGTAGCTCCGTGCGGGAATTTTAATGAAAATTCCATCAGTCTTTAATGTTGGCCGATTCTGTACATCCTTTGAGGTTGCCTTTATTGTGGTTTTGTCCGCATAAAATCTAACCGTTATTGTAGGGTGAACGTTTTGCTGCGATCGGAATACCGGTTCAAGTGCGGTATTTCACTTGGCTCTGCGTTTTTGCTTGTTATGTTTTACAAATATTATAAATATATACTCATTCTCACACATTCGTCTGAAAGAGTCCATAAATAATCCAATTTTGTTAATTTGGCCATATTGATATGTGTACAAATATGTGTGTGGGTGTTTTTTTTAAATATTTTCCACCTCCGTAGTATAATGGTCAGCACGCTCGGCTACCATTCTGGAGGTCCCGGGTTCGATTCCCAGGGGGGTCAAATAAATATTAGTGATCTTCTTACTTCAATATTTATTCAATATTACCCTGGACTGGTACCTGAATCGGAGGGCTGACCACCTTTCCTTCATGTATTTATGATCGAGATAACACTGCGTTTAGATGATGCAGTGCCCTATGCACCATTGGGGTGCGGATAAGGGTTAGAGAGATAGATTTAATATTATATTTTGACGAACCTCAAAAAGGCATTTTGGGTTATTCATAGAATACCGCGTATTATCCAATATCAGTTTGGTACTTTGGTATGATTTAAGGAAGATATTAAATGCGTTGTACGTATAGCCGCTAGTGGGAAAGCTACGAGAAATGTTTCTCAAAGGTTTCATTGAAAATTGATCTTAGTTTTCCACTTGGAGGAGTGATTCGATAGTTTTATGTCGGTACTAAACGCCGGCGCTGGTTGAATACACCGTATATGGGAGAGGCGAACCGACGTTGAATATGGCTTTAATATTATAATACGGGTTTGATCGGGATTTCTCTGGATTATCATGCGGTATGTTATGAAAGAAATTTATAAAATGTCGTTTTTTTACATCTAAAATCGCTAAAAAGAAAAATAAAAATAAATCGTAAGTGTATTTATGGAAAATAATAATTCGAAAATAACAGGCTATGTTTATATGGAATTTTTGTTTATATTACAAAGTACATAAATTAACGAATGTACCTACCGTAAAATTGTAATATGTGAAATGTAAAAGAAAGTCATATAAGGGTAGATAAAAGTCAGTATAATTCGGGAAGAATCTTAGATACATAGACATAGACTTCTTTGATAATTAAAAATGCACTTAACTCAACCATAGATGCTGCCAAGAACTCACATGTGAAAGAAGGTGTGGATTTAAGGATATATAACTTAGTAGTGTGGTTGTCAATCATGGGTAAAATGGTGAATTTTACTTACGTATAACGTGATCACTTAAATCAGCCTATGGATATGTCGTAAGCCTTGTTAACCTTAAATTCTATGTTATTCATCTTGGTTGAGTATATCAATAATATAAAACATATTTTATCGATATGTGATCCAAATCTATTACAGGTACATAAGTATGCATAAATACGTTAAAAAAATACTTAATATTTTGTAAAAAAAACAATAATATTTCAAAATGTTCCTTTAAAGCTGAAATTTATCTGTTTCTTCTAATTATAATTAGCACCCAATGGTGCAAAGGCCACTGCATCGTATTGATGCAGTTTTATCTTACCAGCACCTCAGGTCCACCAGTCACCATATTATTAAGGAAATATTTTAATTAAAAAATCAATAACATTTTAACATTGGAGATAATGTCGTTGTCGACAGATTCAACACAGTAAACCGGAAAATAGTTAAACAGTTAAAAGCAGAATTGATTTCAATGAAGATTCACGATGAAAATCATTTAACACGTTTAGTGTAAAGGGTTTCCCAATCGACAGTACTTAAATTGTATTTCTCCGTCGGAGAGTAAAACAATTAATTCGTTTGGGTAGGTATATTACGCTGTGTGTATTCGGGTAGTAAAGTACACCAAGACACATAGCTAGGTGTCTTCCAAATCACAATCCTACAAAGCATAATTTGCCGCCTCACTTTGTGCGGATGTTTGCGGAATGCCTCCGAGTGTACAATAAGGCGTTTAATCATGGTGTACCGCAAGGTCTAAACCTGGACCCCCTTCCAGGAACAGAAAGCCCTTCAAGGGGATACCCTCCCAGGCGCTTAGGACCCTCTTCTGGCTGGGATATAGTGTTATATTGCCTGTCTGTTCGACAGTTCTCATGAATAAGGTCCATGGATAGTAGGATTGGGTAGTAAGTGGAAGAAAAGTATGGATATTTGTCAGTGCGAAAGTGTTGCCGATATAAGGAATGTTGAAACAAATATCACGTTTGTCTTTCAATGAATTTCAGTCAGTTTCTCAATACATTTTTTTTTTACTATTGAGCTCATATAAGATGACAAATGAAAAGCCTAGCAAATAACTGAACAGTCATATTTCCTTATTTATATATATATTTCCTTATTTATATATATTGTCCGCCTCCGTAGTGTAATGGTCAGCACGCTCGGCTACCGTTCTGGAGGTCCCGGGTTCGATTCCCAAGGGGTATAAAATAAAATAAAAGTGATTTTTTCACTGTAATATTTATTCAATATTACCATGGACTGGTACCTGAAGCGGAGGGCTGATCACCTTTCCTTCATGTGTAAACGATCAAGATAACACTGCGTTTATATGACGCAGTGCAATATGCACCATTGGGGTGCGGATAAGGGTTTTATTATTATTATTATTATATATATATATATATATATATATATATATATATATATATATATATATATATATATATATATATATATATATATATATATATATATATATATATATATATATATATATATATATATATATATATATATATATATATATATATATATATATATATATATATATATATATAGATTTGGCGTTGAATTTGTAGAACTGCATTTCAGTTAATATATATTGAATGTAAAATTAGTGTTTGATTTTAACATTTAATAAACAAACTTTCATATTTCCTGTAATAATTTTTGACTTCGTCTCTGTTGAGTCATTGTGATTAATATTGAAAACCGTTCTGAGGGGGTTAATTCTGGTACTTGCGTACTAAGATATTGTTAGCAGTTTTAATACAGCAAATATTGTTAAAATTAAAAAAAATAGATATTTTTAGATATCTTCTAAAAGATGAAAAAAAATGCGAATTTCCCCTACATCAAAAAGATTAAAGCTTTTTACTTCACAAATTTCTCAGAAGATGGCGTTTCAACTAAACAAAATTAGTTACGAGTTATTTCTACAAAACGTTTATCTTTATACACAACTTCCAAAAAGAAAACAATTTAATTTTCAATCATTGGCAGATTTAAAAAAGTTAATACAAATATAAATGTATTTTTTAGTTTAAGCTACACCGTGACAGATCGAAATCTCTGGAAATACTAAATGAGGTGACTCCCATATTCCCTTGTGATAAAAAGTAACTCCACCCTGTTGAGATAATTATCTTTTTCTTTTTAACTTTTTTCTTGGGATCTAATAGTGCATAGGGCACTGGTTAGCACAGAAGCAGTGTTATCTTGATGTTAAATCCTTGTTCACCAATCAGGGTTTTTTCACTTAAGAGAAGTTATTTTGAATTTTTGACTTCTCAACCAAAATGTTTTACAGGGCTTATGACCTCTCATAGGCTGATTAAGTGATCACTTTACACATGTGCAACATTCACCATTCTACCCATGATTGATAACCACACTAGTCAATTTATATATAACTCCTAGATATATGATCAATCTCATGACACAGCACATATGAATTCACAACAGGCATCTATGTTAGATTAAGAAAGCTTTTATTTAGCGCAGACCCTTTCATTTGGACGCATGCAAGATCCAAACCCTAGATTATTCTTATATTTTTTTTATTTATTTACTAAACCCTTACCTGCACCCCAATGTTGCATAGAGTACCGCATCAAATAAACGCAGTACTATCTTGATCGTTAACACATGAAAGAAAGGTGATCAGCCCTCCGTTTCAGGCACAGGTCCAGGGTAATATTAAATAAATATGGGAGTGAAAAAATCACTCATATTTATTTCACCCTCCCCTTGGAATCGAACCCGGGACCTCCAGAACGGTAGCCGAGCATGCTGACCATTACACTACGGCGGTGGACAGTTTTTACTATCCTTCATATTGTTATTCAAACATCCGAATAAGATGAATCACAAGACTTGTAATTGCAAAACTTTCGATGCCGAAACAAATTGCGTTAGTAAATTGTTCGTAAGTTTGGGATTTCCTCCTAAGAGATGGCAAGCGACTGTATCTCCCGCATTCTTCCCGGGGTATCGACAGGAGGTAGGGATTTCCGGGAAGAACCACCTAGAACAGGATTGATCCGAAACAAATCACTGAGCAGTCTGCGGGCCGTGAGAAGTTGCCGCTCTGTGCAAACTACGCTTGGAAAACGTGACCGCGTAATACTCGAAGCTATGCGAGAGGAAGTATTTTATTTGTACAACGATGTTTGTAATAGATTGTATACAAATTTAGTCCACCTTCAAAGTGTAGTGATAAGAGTACTTGGCTATCATTTTTTTGGGGTCAAGGGATCTTGCATCCCTTGTGTCACTGCGGCCATATTAGGTCTAATGTGACCTCTCTCAGTATTACAGCTCACTGCCAAGACCTACATGAGTCATGTAACTCACGACCTCTGTCTTGGTGGTAGGAGCTTCACCTTCTCGGAGGCCAGTAGAGGTCCTCCAAGGATGTGACTTCGATTGTGAGCGAGTGCGTCACAATTGTAGGGAATGTGGATTGGCGTTTCGTTATCCTCCATACAAAATCTGCATACTGGGGAGTCATAACGTGAGATTTTTGTTATGTATTTCTTCAGTCTGCAGTGTCCTGTCAAGGCCCTGGTTAGGATCCTTATTTGTTTGTAAATTGTATTTAAATTTAGTCCACCTTCATAGTGTAGTGATAAGCGTACTTGGCTACCATACTGGACTACCCTAGTTGGATTCCCAAGATTAATACCGTATTAATGGTCTATAAAACAACTAATTAATCGATAATATTGGAAACGCTTAATGACAGCACTGTCAAGAAATACGCTGTCTTCCATTATTTAGTTTAAGTTTTATTTGGTAATTTCCTGAATTGCCATACATTTTATCAAGGCATCAATTTATTTAGTGCCCTATGCACCATCGGTTACAGATAAAAGTCAATAGAAGAATACAAATTGCGTCAAAAATTAGAAAAAAACTATGCTAAATTTGTAATTTTTTAAATAAAAATATTAAATGATTGCAGTGAAAATAGCACTGAAATATTATGATATGAATTCCGTTTTCCTGATCTCTTCCGATAAGCGCCCAAAAATGATTTTTTTTTTAAGTCTAGTAGAGTAATTCACTGTATATGATATCTTGAATCTTCTTCGATGATTGTTTTTAAGGAATAATAAGTATAAAGTACAGAGGCTAGTTGATTGCATAAAGTCATGACGATTACATTAACATACAGAAATCGGGGACAGCTACCCCTCATTTTAAGTCTATTGGCATTGGAAGCCAGTAGAAAATAAAAAAGGGAATAGAAACATTTCACATTTATAAAATCTCCTTATAAGTACATTTATTCGTAAGTGGCTGATTCAAAATATTGACGATTAAAAATACCCCGTTACAACTACCCGAGAGCTTTAAATGAAAAAAAAATCTAATAGATTGTGGTAACGAGAGATTTATACATATAAAACTTTCGCGAAAAAATATATGAAAATGACGCTTCAAACTATTAAACACATCCTTTTAGTTGAAATAAGAATATTTTACACAAATCATGGCTATTATAAAATTGTAGTAGTATTTATTTTACTACGTCATTGTTTAAAATAAAAAAAAACAATTTTCTAGACAGTTAAAAAAAACATTAATAAAAAAAATAAAACAGCTTGGTGTGAATTGCACCATCTGATTTCATGTGCCTCTTCGTAGTCTAGCGAAGGTTGAGAACAGTATTTAGGGGAGAGTGGTTAGAGCTGATAGAGGTAACTTATCACCGCCCGCGTACTTGAGGCTATATGGGTGCTTAACTCGATAACCACAGGCTTTTCCATATTCATATTTTTAAAATAATTTCAGAAAAACAATTAAATTGAACGAAATTTAAATCATCTAGGAAAATCCGTTGAAAAAAACTAAATCAACATTTAGCTGGATGTTATCTTCATAAATATAAATAAATACCAGTATTAAACCGTTTTCGAGTTTTCTCAAAAATAAACGAGATGAAAACGGGTTTAGGGTTCTAAATTCATCCCCAATTTATTCGTCAGAGTGCTGACAGGCATCCACCACCCCAGTAAGTAGGTGCCTTTAATATTAAGGGTACGATTTTATATTTTGTATTTCGCAGGAATCATTAAATACATCGCATTATTTTTATGCGAGTTCATAACAAGTAGTATAATTAAATGGATTTTTGCCCATTCAAGTAGATATAACGAGCCTTTAGAACGAGTGTTTTGGAAAAGATAATATAATTTGAAAGATTTCATCTAATACTTATTTCGTGGAGCCGTTTTCTGTCTGTTTAAAAGCTGTATTCAAACAAATTAACGAACGAAAATATTTTCCTCAAATTCTTTAATTAAATATCGCAGAATTTTATTTATTTGATACCTTATAATTTATCAAATACTTATTTTAAAAATTATTTGGCAAAATCCAATGAGGGAACAGATTTTGGTATTTTTTTGTGACATTCAGAAGATTTGTTATTTAATCAAATTTAAAAAATTATTGCATTTCAGAGTACAATATAATAGAAAAATAAACTAAAGGCTAAATGAAACAAATATAAAAGACAAGTTATATTACTGATAAAATATCAAAAACATGACTTCTTCAAATTAATATTTGAAAAGCTGAATCCATCAATATTTGAAGCACTAGGTTTACAATTTACAAAATTCATGTGTTGTATAATCAATGTGTATTATATTATATATTTTTTATAATGTCGACCAGCGTCAAAGGAAATTGCTTCTTTTTCAATACCGATTTAAACTAAAAAACATCTGATTTAAACATCACGAAAATTGTAATCACAAAAACATCATAAACATCGGCGGTTGGCAGAGGTGAGGAAGGAATCTCTATTGAGCATATTTATTTTTATTATTTATTCAGACACTGAATTATTCACTGCGAATGATCATTTATATTATATTTTAGATGAATTTACTTGAGACGAAGCATCTCTATAAAAGCATCATTATACGAAAGAAGACAGAGGGAATCCAACAACAATGTATACCATACATACATCTTTAAAATAATCAATGCAATATGGATCTTTGATAAAGGTATATATATATACAAGTTATTGAAGTGATCTAAGACAGCCAAATACCAGGTCGTAAGCCCTGGCACATGGTATTCCATCGTATTTTATATTAATACCTCATTGGGATGGCCTGTTAAGGCACCGAATGGCAGGCTTCCGGGAGAGGATGATGAAGAGCTCCAACCTCATCATAAAGCGGCTTGTGGAGCAAAGATGGGAGCTGGATATGTGGCAGCACTGGAGCACAGTGCTGCGTTTTCCAGCGAGCTAATCTTCATCTACATCTCTCCAAATTTACTTTTTTTTTCGCCGTTTCTTTTCATTATTTTTATTTGTTTATTATTTTAATTTAATTTTTTTAAAAATGTTGTAAAACATATATGACTAAGTATTGCACCCACCACTTAGTCAAGCTGGAATAAAGATTTGTTACTTTTATTATTATTAAAACGGTAGATGATTCGTCTCATGTTAAGAAACTTATAATATAGGTATATAGATAGGCAGTTTCATATGTCGTTACGTTTTCAAGTGCCTTCGCTTTAGTCATTCACTGCGTACTTGTGATTCATCGTTTTTGTCTAAAGATAAAGGGAGATTTTATGTATTTTTACGTCCAGTGGCTCGAACAAAAAGTATCACCGTAACTAAATATTTAATGAAAATCGTTTCGCTGAAAGAAAAAAGTGCGTGAGCTGTTCCTATTTCAGGAAATTTTCCAAAAGCGTACTGCTTGCCTGAGGTGTTCACGTATCGCTTTATTCTGTGGTGTTGACGACCAGATAAAAAAATATTCTGGAAAATATCGTAATGTTGTATATATTTTTTAATCATTTATTTTTTAATATAATCCGCATGCATTCTCATATTCACCCTGTGTGCCTCGTATGGTCACTAATTTGTAATCCTCAAAAATGAATGGTCTTGACTCAGTGTAAGAGACTAACGTATCCCGTAATTATAATTGGTGGGCTCTGCTTTTTATGGGTCGCTGTGATTTGTAGGTCGACGGAGGGTCGTCTGCTAACTATTTTAGGATTTACAAATTAAATTCTACCGTGGACCGACCCGACGGTGAGAGGCAGAATGCGCCCTTTAGGACATTATCGCAGTTAAAAAATTAGGACCGAGAAAAAACCTATATAAATACGTCGTTTTTGGAAATATAATTCACTGTGTAAAGCAAGGTGTCAAAAAAACGTACTGTTGTTAAAATACCAACCTAAATTTGGTGACCACAAGTTTCGGTAATTAATTTCTCTCGACCATTTAAAAGTCGGTACTTAAAGCAGCTAAAAGTTTTAAAGCTTTAATTTACTGCGTCCAATAATTCATTAATGTATCATCCTACCTGTATTGATTGTAAATTATGTGAAAGGAAATAAAATGTAACTCTTCAGGACCCAGTAAAGGATAACATATAAAAATACAATCAAGGAAAAACGCCTATACATTAGGGCTTTACGTTAGCGAAGGATTGAAAAATAATACTGCATCATGTATGGAAAACATTAAACAACAGAACTTTTGAATTATTTGTTAAAAATATGAAAGTGTTTGAAAGTACCGCTGTTAAAAACCCTGATTACATCGTTCACGAATTTTTAAAAACGGTAAAGCAAAAGCTAAAAGCGCTATATTTCAGAGCATTTACAAGACTGCGAGAAGATATAATGCAGCATTATTGTTCTTGCAGTATTATTTTCAGTCTGGAGCCCGAAGCTGGACCAATGCCACAAAACAAATTAATTCTTAAAAGTATCGCGTATGTGGCCGTTTCTGCAGGACCCTTTTTATTTTCGGGAGATTCTCGCAAATTGCCAAGATACCAAAAATAAGCTGGAATTTGTGACGTATAATTTATCTTAAATATACAGTTAGGACCCCATATTTCATATATATATATATATATATATATATATATATATATATATATATATATATATATATATATATATATATATATATATATATATATATATATATATATATATATATATATATATTTATATATTTATATACATACATATATATATATACACATATATATATACATATATATATGTTTATATATATATATATATATATATATATATATATATATATATATATATATATATATATATATATTTATTTCAAAACTATTTTTATCAATCGAATGTACTATTTCTATTACGAATTAAGGAATTACGACTTATCGACAATCAAAGAAACCATTTACTGTGTTGTGATTTTTTAATAAATTACTATCATTACTTTTTTTTAAAATGAGATATTCAAATCACAATACTGATAACACTATTTCATTTATGGTACACACACGTACATGAATATTATAACATTTAGATAGATTTAAAATGACTTAAAGCGATTACAGGATCCATAAAATTAATTTTTAAAAAATGGAGCACATATAAACGTAATGTACAAACATCTTTACATCCATCTTTACAGATTCTTGTGAAACATACAGCTACCTTAAAAAATATATGAGACATGGTTTTGAATTATTTATACCTACTTATTGACCATAGAGATTTTTAAAAATAATGTGGGATATTTTTTTATGTTATCATAGAAAACAGTTTGTGAAAAAAACGTTTTTTTCAAATTTTATTAGTCATCAATTATTCGTTTTCGTATTACCCTACTGTTGATAAATAGAAATATTTGCTGTAACCAAATTTTTATTTCTTTCATCAAATTTTGTCAGCAGCTTATTTTCGACATATGCCTTTTACGAAATATAAATCATATTTAGACTTGTTACTTGACAGTTGTAAAAAAACACAACTGTCAATTAAAGTTTCATCATTTTTTGAAGGATTGAAATCACAGAGAAAGTGGATTATTCATAGAGAAACTAAATATCTATTTAATTGTCGCTGAAAAACTAGCCTTAAACTGGATGTTGAGTGCATTGTTTTTTTAGTACATGGGTCTTGAGCAACGGTAATAAAGTAGAGAAAATAAAAATTTTAACTGATTTTATTTGACATATTTATTATACACTCTAATATTTATTCAATATTACACTGGACTGGTACCTGAAGTGGAGGGCTGATCACCTTTCCTTAATGTGTAATCGATCGAGATATCACTGCGTTTATATGAAGCAGTGCCCTATGCACCATTATGAGATATCACAGCGTTTATGGGTGTGGTAAGGGATTTATTATTATTATTATTATATTTGACATGCTAAAACGTATTGTTTGTATAAATTACGTAACATTCAAAAGCGATTATAGAAAAACCCGACACATCAAATTCCAAACATTCAAAAGTAAAAGTATCAATTTGATTTCGACAGTTTGCATCTTGTCGTTGACCTATAATAACCTACACAATGATTTTTCTTCAACAGACATTGCATCGCATAATATCTCCATACTGCAATATGGCAAACTGCAATATAGCAAAAACAAGAATGTTAAATATGGATAAAGTCCTCCGTGCGGGAATTTAGTTTATTGCAATGTCGCTCTCCAACAAAAACAATATCGCTACAACTTCACAAATTAGTTCTTGTAACTCGTGTTTAGGGAGGACTGTACCCATTTTATAACTGAATTGGTTACGCTGTCAGGCCATTGTAATGCAATTTCAGCTTACATCTGTCATTATTTATGAAGAAAAAATTATTTTATACATTGTGCAATGAAATGAAAACAAGTTGTTCCGTATGTGTCCATGTGTGTTCAATGATTTTTTGGTCGCTCTCTTCAAAATATTACAAATACACATATTTTTTATTATATTGATCATAAAGATTCTTATATAAAAAAAAAGTAAAACTGTAAAAAATATGATAAAGGTGTTTTATTTAAAATAAAAAATAAATAATAATTCATTCAATATTTATTTATTTATTATTTACCATAGCAATAAAATAGCTGCGTTAAAAATTTAACTCATCTCGATAGGGATCACAACATTTTAATTTAAGTTTTACTTAGTAAATACCACTTTTTCTTAAAATCTATTATGACACGCGTTTTGATGCATGTTCATCATTTTCAAACACTGTTACACCGGTGTTCGATTTTAAGAAATAATGGTATTTACAAATTAAAACTTATATAAAAAATGGATGGATTTAACCACAAAGTGACTTCCGAATCAATTAATGAAATCACAATTTTTATTGATAAATAATAATATATGATAACGCATACGTGGGTAAATTTTTAATTTTATCATTATTATTATGCAGTTTATCATTGAATGTCAAACATATCAACGTTGGCACATCTGCAGTTTGACGTTTCTCCTCTATAGAGTTTAGGAATTTCACCGTTCTTTTTTCCATTACGATCTCAAAAAAATACATAAACAAAATTTAAGAAAAAATACATAATACGAGAAATTTCAGACTTATTTCGTACAGATGAGTGGTCAAAGTCATGAACATTTATGAACGATAGGTAAAACTTAATAAAAGCATAATAAAAATGGTGATATTCTTTACAAACTGTTAAATTCACCGTGATGAACATTTCATTTATGAATTATTATTATTATTTTTATTAACACAAATTAAATTATTAACATTTATTTAATAATTAGTTTCTCGGAATAAATTATCAATACTAACATTTTTTATTTAATTAGTTTATAAATTTATTTATGTATCACTTTGTATAAATTAATCCTCAATCAAAATTATCAAAATTATCATTTGGGTAATTTGGGTAAAAAATCTAATAAATACATCAAACTTCAAACCCCTTATCAAAACCCCAATGATGCGTAAGGCACTGAATCATATAAACGCAG
The DNA here is from genome assembly GCF_059751285.1 of Brachycentrus maculatus. Lineage (NCBI taxonomy): Eukaryota > Metazoa > Arthropoda > Insecta > Trichoptera > Brachycentridae > Brachycentrus > Brachycentrus maculatus. Next base: position 1,965,276 of record NW_028281145.1, read on the forward strand.
TGTTATATTGATTGTTAACTCATGTAGGAAAGGTAATCAGCCCTCCGCTTCAGGTACCAGTCCAGGGTAATATTGAATAAATATTAGAGTGAAAAAAATCACTTATTTATTTGACTCCCCCCCCCTCTGGGAACCGAACCCGGGACTAGAACGGTAGCCAAGCGTGCTGACCATTACACTACGGAAGCGGACAATACACATATACAATTTAAACGTGGTAGCTCGCGAAAACTGCATAATATTTTTTTTATGGTTTTGAACAACTGCAATGGAACCGTTTCGAAGTTAAATGATACTATTTTGTTTTTCTTATCATCCGCTAAGATATTACATTAGCATATTCTTAAAATGAAAGAGTTCATGTCTGTCACAGCCTTTTATTTTTATTGCACAAACTCCCCCTTATTCTTCTTATCCTTCCCTTTTTCCGAAAGGAATGCCAAAATCTAGATTTCTTTATTTTGTTTTGCAAAATTCCGGAGCTGAAAAAACTGGGGCTATTTGTTATAAGAATGCATTCTGTTTTGTATGCATAATTGTGCTTGGGGGTGAGAACACTGTGTATGGCCTTAACTTACTGTTTTTATTGCCGGATGTAATGGTATTGCATTTCGGTAGTCCGTTTTTGTACCTACATATACTAAGTGAATACTTGAATTCATTGAAATAATAACATTTTGATTCCATAATAACTTTCCATTAGTATTTGATGTTTACTATTGGTAACAATCACTATTTCAAATAAATATGACACTTGTTTAAGTGTGTTCAACATCGTTTTATCAAACACTATACGATGTTTGATAATGATGTTGAATGTATCGAAATACAGGTCTGAATACATTTTAAGAATTAGTTTTTTTATCCAAGTAAATATGAGTAAAATATATTTTAAAAAAAATTGATTATAAGAAGATATAATCTCCCATTTTATATGTGTAATATTTGTACTTTAATAAAAATACGTAAATATTTTTTTGTAACTTAATGTCATAAATTATGTTTCTTAAAGTAGCTTGTACGAATACAAGTATGCAACTTCAATTGTCTTAGCCGTTACTGCAATTATAATTTTCCTTCCATTGCGTTGCCTATATTTATTGATAGTTGAGAAAACACGCTTTGAATAAAAACGGTGCTGTATGCACCATTATGTGTATGGTAAATACCCATAAAAATAGATGAAACTTATTTTAAATATGAATTTTCTGACAACCTCTCGTGTAATGTTGAACATAGTGAAAAGGTTATATGGGCAAGAGATCATTAACTTATATACAACCGGATTTATAAAATCTAATATATAATATGTATGAATGAGATTGTTTGCAATACGTAGATTCAGTCCGAAAAAATAAAAATCTAGCATTTTAGAGAGCGAAAATATGAAAAAAATTACATAAAAGATAAATAGAAGTAAGATCTCTTACCATAACAAACTGCAGATTAGAGAAATAAAACTATAAATTGTGAACGTATTTTTTTTTATTAAAAAGGAAAAATAATCGTGATTTTACTATTTACGAAAATTCGAACCTAAGCGGCTTTTTATTAAAAATTGGTATCAAATTATGGTAGAGTGATTTTGAAACGAAAAACTCTGACTCAATAGTCTGCGACAATAACCACGGGACAACAACCCGACACAAATTCGTGTGCATTAATATTTATGGATATGCTATTAAAAATAAAAAATGATACTAATACGACGAAATTAAACGCACGACGGCGTGTGATGTAAACAGGCGCCATCAATCACTCAACTCATCTCAAGTGACAAAGGCAATATGACAAAAAAAAAACTTTTAAACACTTTCCGAAAAAAGCGACTCTCGCTTTTCCACGTTTCTTCACATCCGCGGTTTTTGGCTTATGCAAAAACGGATATGTTAATGGAGTCATACAGAAGTGACAGTGAAATGATGGTCGGGGCGCCGCCCCCGGTGGCGGGCGGATGCGTTACACCAAAGGGGACGGTCAGACGGCACGCCACTGCTAATTTATTACTCGGGCCGCGGGGCGCCCGGGGAAGGCGCATCACGGTGACCGGACTCCGGCTCTGCCCGCTCCAATATACATGGCCCGAACACAGTATGAGATTGACTAAAGCCATCCGAGCGCTCAACGAATTCAAACTATTTATAGTCTAACATGTACGGTGGTCATATAATTAACGTGTCCTGATGAAATTCATTAATGTTTTGGAAAAATCGAGATTAAATTTATTTGGTCAAGAGTCGGAATAATCGGCGGGTATGAATGACGATATGGACGAATGTGGAAAAGGCGAAGATTGTCTGTTTGATGTGGCGTTCTATTTTCTCTGCCTACCCATGCGGAGAAGTGGCGTGATGGTTAGCTATTTGTTTTTTTCAGATTTTTTTATTATTTTTTAGTTAAAATGATTTTCGGCGTTTTCTATATTTTAATGCATCTAATCAGGATATATTTATTATATGACCACTCATTATATTATTAAATAATTATTCCATCGAAAGAATCATCTATGTACGTATCACATTGTAAAATTTTGGCAAATGTGCCCTTGGCATGGGAAAACTTAATAGGGCACATTACCGTAACCTATAATTTGTAATTATGTATATGATGAAAAAAAAAATTAACATGATTTTCCATAGATGTTCAGAAAGTATACTCGTATTATTTATTGTTAAATAAAATAAACAAAACGTTATACAAGAATGTTGATTATACAAAATTAAAAAATTAATTAGTTAAATAAATTAGTTAATTAAATTAAATTAATTAATCGTGGATAACGTGTTCTTGGGGATCCTCTATCACTTATATAGTATAACCACGGAATGGTACCTGAAGCGCAGGGCTGATCACCTTTCCTTTTTGCATTTGATGATCAAGATAACAATTTTTATATGTACCACTGGGTGAGAGTAACGGATAGAAGAAGAAAGTTTTCAAATTTTTATTTTAGTAAATTTATTAAATTCGTAAAGTAAAATGAATGTTAAAATAAACTGGGAACAGCACTAGTCGAAATCCATCGAATGGTAAAAAAAAAATCAAAGAAAGAAAATGATAAAATAAATCCAATATTCTCGCTCCATAATTTCAACAGAAGTTTACTCCACGAACACATTATAAATCTAAAACCAGCAACCTGCGTTGGCCGCAAAGTTTGTTTACACATTGAATATTTCGTTTCCGGTGTTTTCTCACATTGACACTTGGAACAAACCGGTCGACGGACAATAAACCCTTCCATAGAACTACGCTACAATCTAAATCGTGAACAAAGGTACCCGAAAATAAATTTCCCTAAATCCAACAACACTCCCGGATAACAGACGCGCAAGTAGGTGGATGGACACACAAAGACGCAAACTGTTTTCGGCTTGAAGCGGGTTAAACGTCAGTGACGTTGGTCACAATGCGATTTTGACGGGGTCCTCCCCCGGGGGTCCCTCCACCACCCCTCAGACAGGGGTCCCCCACATCCCCGGTAGCAGGGGTCACGGACACCCCCACGCCAGGGCTGCCCTCGACCCCGCGGGGTGATAAGAGCAGAGACAAGCCTTCGGGGACCAGCGCGACCGTGTGAGCGATTGTTCAGCCGAGAAGAAATTTTTAAATTACACTTGCCACAGTAAGATGTGCTTTAGGTACCTACGCAAGATATCAATTTATTTATTTTAATGTTTATTTATTTGTTTCAAATAAAAGTTTTACTCACTTTTGTTTTCTCATTTATTTCTTTCAAATATGATTCTTGTGCCTATTTATTATACCTGTTTATTGTTTTTATATTTTGCCATGTACTAGTATTAGTTTTGGTTATTTAAAAAAATATTATTATTTTTTTGTTACTTTATTATTTGTGTTCCAGTCTTGTTAACCTTAATCCCATGTCCCAAAATGAGAAATAGAAATTATTCATTGGGAATATTATATGTATATATGATTTATGTGTGTTATTTGTTTTGAAATAAATAAATAATTAAATAAATAAAATTACTAAATACCACTAATAATAAAGGTATTAACTAAGTAAATTGTCAAATTACAAAAAAAAAATCAAATCTTGAATTCTGGAGAAGTTAATTTTTTTTTCAATATTGTCGATATATCATAAACTTTTTATTTTAAGTTTTTAAATATCACTATTTCTTACAATCTATAATGACACTTGTTTCGATGCATTTCGCATTATTTTCAAACACCTTATGTAAGGCTAAGTCTAATTTTTAGAGCTGTGTTCTTGGACGAAGAGGGATGGAGAGGGGGAAGGTGATGTTTCTTATTTTTTAAATTACATTATTTTTTTTATCAGTGGGAACATACACAAAAGAAATGAGGCTTAAGTTGTAAATTATGGTCATAATATAATTTAATAATAATTAATATTGTAATTTATAACTATTAATATTTATATGAATTTTTACAGTTTCAAAATGTTGCAGTCAATGACTATTCGTATTAAAAATTTTCATGATTCTTACGTCATATGTTGTTATATCGCAGTCGTACAGGAGAAAGTGACCAATTAACAAAACGTAAAATATTCAGGAGGGCCATTTAAGTCACCTTTGTTAGGCAAAAAAATAAACATCAATGAAGTTAGTCATTTTTAACAAGTGAATATAGTATAATACATAAGTTTAAAATGGCTGTGGGATTTTTTCAGGGCAATATTAAGCTAGAAAGATATCAAATAGTCAATAATCATGTTTTTGTAAAAAATGCACTTGGTCACTTTCTCCTGTATGACTACGATATGTGTGATCGTTATTTATTAAATGATTAGCAAACTCTGAAAAAAAAATTATTAAACATTTATCATGTCTTAAGTATAATCAAAATATTTTAAGAAATACTGGTAAAACTTAAATTAAAAATGGATAAATATTACTACAAAGTGAAGTCGAATCAATTAATGAAATTATAAACGGATCATAAATTCATAAAACGTCTAGGTATAGGCATTTATTTTTTTACGATAAAAATAACTAAACAACACTTTTTAATATGTCGGAAAATTGTATTTCCATAGATTAAAAGTCCCCTTAAATAATTACCTCCGCAAACATTCTTTATATCAATTTTGTTTCTATTTCCGTTTCCTACTGCAGACGTCTGTAGAGCTACCTTCCTTATAATATAAACAAACACCCCATCCTTTCTCGCCTTTGTGTTTCTCATAAAGTGCGAGTCTTGCGTTATTTATTATGTCTATAATTTAGTCAGTCTCACAATAAGCTTTGTGTACTCGCCAACATCTAGATAGAAATAATATAAGACACCCATAAAGCAATGAAAAATTATGCAGAAAAAATGAATATCTTCTTGCAAGATCATTTGAATATCGGTAAAGATTAAAAAAATATATATTTAAGGGATGCCTGAATTTAAAAAATTGTAAAACAAACATATGAGGTAAATGCGTTTGGTAATATAGCAGAAGAACCGAAGATAGGCGCTGTGGCATAAGTGGCTAGACGTTCGGTTGGGAAACTAGCGTCAGGGGTTCGATTTCCTTAAATTACAAAATTAAAAACATATTTTCAATTGGTCTGGGTGTGATGTGTTTTGCATCTCCCTTCCCCATCTTTAGTATCCTACCTGCAGACAGGCTATTAAAATAGAGGCTTTGCGGGTTATTCCTTTTAAAAGGAAAAACCTGATCAAATATTTCAAATACCTGAAAGCGATCAGGTGAAAAGTCGAAATAATCGACGCGTATGTATGAGAAGATGCATGAATGTGGAAGAGGTATTAAGTCTTTGTAAAGACAAATTGTTGTAAAGTTCTGTTCTTTGCATAACCCTGCGAGAAAGCGGCGTGATAGTTAGTTAGTTCTTTATTTTTTACACCGAAAATAGCTGTGAAATATATTTTTTACTGATATAAATAAAAAGAATACAATTCGTTTGAAATGCAAGTTTTACTTAGTAATTACAACTCTATTAATAAAGTGGTATTTACCGAGTAAAACTTAAATTAAAAATGGATAGACAATACCACAAAGTGATTACCGAATCAATTAGGGAAAGTATAAATCGGATTAAGAAAGTAAATATTATAATTAAATGCAGTTATTTAGTTGTAAGAACTTTAATTTAAAATGCCGTTTTGGATTATTTTCCATTTACGTCGACCGACAGTGGAGAGAAAATAATGATGCTGTCAGATTTCTGAAAACACTTCCCGTGCAAAGGATATTAAATATTAAAATGGAGATGCTAATTTTCAACTCTCTATATATTAAATGCAGAATATTTATAGCCAACTTCAGAAAATACTCTGCTATAAACGTTTTAATTAGTAAATATATTCATCAATCGACTTATCATATTTTAGTATTGAAATTTCTTAGGCGGCAATTCGATAATCGATAATTAAATGAGAAACGAGAGTAAAAATTCTAAAACAAATTTATAAGACGCATGTGGTTCATAGTAAAAGCAGACAAAAAACGAAGAAATCTCGGTATGAACAAATATTCAAATACCCGGAAACGGTCAGGTCAGGAGTCAGAATAATTGGCGGATTACGTTTATTAGGCATATTTCGTTACACGAGAGAAAAAAGATATGACGTAGAGAGAAGAAGAAAGATAGCTTTACATTCCTATGTTATGGGAATGGAGCAAAACAGATCGACGTATACACAAAGATATGTACAAAGTGATAGAACAAGATAGTGTCGCGTATACGCGCGTTGAAGATGTACACGTCGCGACGTGTACATCATATCTACTCGTGTTCATATATACCCGACGCGTCGGACGTATGTATATATGAACACGTGTAGGTATACATATGAACAGTCGGGGTACTGTTTTGTGATTATTTACAATCTCTCAGAAACTAAATCTATCGATAGAAAATGTGAAGGTATTTGGGAAAATTTTAAACCGATATTACTTGCCACTTGCTAGATTTTTTTAAATGCAATATTTATATTGTTTTTTTTGAGATGTTTTCTCTCTAAGTCTTACACTAAAACTGTTTTAAGAATTAAAAAAAAAGTAGTTTCACTTCTGTGACGTGTTTGGTATACATTATTTTTTTTATTGATATCTAACGTAGATGAAGAAGAATATAAACATCAGAGTATTTACAAGGCTTATGACCTGTGAGACGCTTGTTTAAGTGTTCACTTTATACACGCATAGCATTCGCCATTCTACCCTTGATTGACAACCACACTATTCAAGAAAGATGTCAAAATGTAAAAATTACTCTCAAATGGAGAAACTCAGCTTTGTTAAAAGTATTTGGACGCACTAAAAAATCAGTAGATTGATTATTTATACAATTGAAAATATTTAGGTAAAACTTTACGGGAAAAAATATCGCATCATTTAAAATTCTTAGGGTAGTCTGTAAAGAATTGATTTAAAGTTTTGTGATGTCCTTAACCCAGATTTGTAAACAAGTATTTGGACATACTCAAAATGTCGTGTATTTGAATTGGTTTTTCGAAGAATTGAAAATATTTAGGTAAAACTTTACGAGAAAATAGATTGCAACATTTAGAATTCTTAGAGTAGTCTGTAAAGTATTGATTTAAAGTTTTGTGAGATCCTAAACCCAGATTCGTAATCAAGTATTTGGACATACTCAAAATGTCGTGCATTTGAATTGGTTTTTTGTAGAATTGAAAATATTTAGGTAAAACTTAACAGGAAAATTTATTGCAACATTTAGAATTCTTAGAGTAGTCTATAAAGTATTGATTTAAAGTTTTGTGAGATCCTAAACCCAGATTCGTAATCAAGTATTTGGACATACTCAAAATGTCGTGCATTTGAATTGGTTTTTTGAAGAATTAAAAATATTTAGGTAAAACTTTACGAGTAAATAGATTGCAACATTTAGAATTATTAGAGTAGTCTGTAAATTATTGATTTAAAATTTTGTGAGATCCTAAACCCAGATTTGTAAACAAGTATTTGGACATACTCAAAATGTCGTGCATTTGAATTGGTTTTTTGTAGAATTGAAAATATTTAGGTAAAACTTTAGAAAATAGATTGCAACATTTAGAATTCTTAGAGTAGTCTATAAAGTATTGATTTAAAGTTTTGCGGGGTCCTAATTCGGTGCCCAAATACCCACTGACAAAAAAACATCAGGCGGCCTAGACCGACTCCCTTTGGAACCCCTCACCGTTAACCCTAACAACTAGATATCTGAATTGTCCAGGGCTGTCTGCGGTCAGATTGGGTGAGAAGTATATTGCCCCCTGTGGTGCAATGCCGACCTGCTCCGACCGAATCACACAACCGGATCCGCTAATTCACCCGACCAGTGTCAAAATGAACAATCCTACCGTATTACGTCATTAATACCAGAATCAAAATAAAATCGTCTTGTTATTCACGCCTCTTTTATACATCGTTCGAGTCACTTTTGGCAAGTAAAATTTATTGAAGGTATTGCATTAGACACTAAATAAAAAGCGCCTTTAAATTCCTTTTTGACATCTCTGCATATGAAGATGAAGAAGAATAATTACTGGTTTGTGTGGTTGATGGACTGTATTACGTCATTAATACCAGTATCAAAATAAAGTCATGTTTTTATTCACGCCTTTTTTATACATCGTTCGAGTCACTTTTGGCAAGCAAAATTTATTGAAGGTATTGCATTAGACACTAAATAAAAAGCGCCTTGAAATTCCTTTTTGACATCTCTTCATATATAGATGAAGAAGAATATTTGCTGGTTTAATTGATCACCTAACACATGTGTAACATTCACCAATTCTAACCATGATTGACAACCACACTGCTCAAATTTATATGATCCAATTTCGAAACATTGTACATGAATCACTTGAATTTTACAGACTCGTTTTTTTTTATCTATTGGTGAGATGGAAAATCTTTTTTATTGAGCAGAAACCCTTATATTTGTATGTGAGGTCCGAATCCTGGATTATAATCACATAATCACATACATGAGAAACGCTAGAAAATCACATACTTATGACGGTCGTAAACCCCGTAAATGCCCAGACTTCTATGTTCTTCTTCACCTATGTTGAAATGTAAAAAAAATAAATGAAAAATAACTCTTATAATTGGAGATAATTCAGATTTGTGAACAAGTATTTGGACAGACTCAAAATGTTGCTTTTAAATACCGTTGATTATTTAATAATTCTAATCGTTAGATTGTTGACCTTTTTATCAAGTGCCTAATAAATTGAGGCGATTGTGAAAAAATGTACTCGTCACTGGTTGGCCAATACGGTTACAGTTTTAACCACCGAGATTTTTTTGGTTTTCGGTCCTTTTCCTCTCAAAAGCGAAGTTCACTCTTCACCTCTCTAGACTACCGTATTTTTCCACTTTTCCTTTCCGCTGGTTAACCTTTCAATGGAAAACTTTTTGTTCAAGTTCCTGTGTCAATAATGAAAACGTTTTAAATCGTTTTAAATGGAATTAGTATAAATTTAAGGAATTTTAGTATTTAAATAATATAATAAAAAAAATAATAATGTTTCTACTAAAATACTTTGAAATAAGGAAATAACTTTGAAAACAATTGAATGGTATTATTATTCATAATGATAATATATCTATCTTTATAAAATAAATATAATAAATAAATATATAAATGGTTGTTTGAAATCTCAAATCCTTTAAAGTTATTCACCGAAAGCTTAGAAATTTTGACATAATAAACCATTTAATTAATCGTGTGTTTTTAAATGTGACTAGTGTTTTTACCTATGACAACTAATAACAAGACCTTTTGAAAAAAAAAGTTTTTACTGAAACGGCAGCGCCATCTGTTGAAATTAACAAGATCACATATCAAACTAAAAATTACCTATGGCTGATAGTGAACTTCATATACAAAAATGTAAATTTTTGTTTTTTTCAAAATCTTTAATATCCTAAAATTATTCACCGATTGCTTTGACATTTTGACACAACGTTGCATCCGATACTGTGCGTTTTTGTGTATTCTCTATTCTATCTTTGATTATTTACCACTGACATTATTTATTTAATGGTGTCTAGACTGCAGGACCGACCGCGTTGTTTTTATGTAAGTAAGATCAATAGTACTGCGTTATTGTTGTGGAGTTCCCTACGCACCATATGATGTGGATAAGGGAAAGTAGAATTATATATTGCGTAAGACCTGAACTTTGACGAAATGCAGGTATATTTTTGACAGCAAAAACACAAAAAAAGGGAAATGTAAGTCTACTCGTACCTAATGAACTTAAAAAGATCGTAGGTAAAGAAAATTTTCTACACAGAAAATAAAATGCCGTCTAAAACCTTGTTAATAAGATAATATTTTTTAAAATACTCACATTTAAATGATCCAGATTTTCGATAAAATTTTAGTTTACTAATGAATTTTGAGATTCATGAATATTGCCTTAAAAGAAATCTACATATCGCTCACTCCTTTCAAGAACGTCATATATCAAAAATTGTAAATTTTCAGTTGTGCGTGTTTTCGGAATGTCCAGAAAATGTACTATATCCCAGCAAAAGCGGCATATTTTTAACTTAATATTTAACCGCTACAGGGCAGAAAGTGTTGTTTTTGCATTTTGAAGAAAAAGCATTGTTTAATTATTTTTTTCAAAAAACTAAATATTTTTCAAATGGAGAAAAAAACTTCAGATTTGACCTGAAAAGATCTGTTGCACACTAAAAAGTTCAGTAAGTGGCTTGATATTTATTTTTAATACATTGTATTATATTCTTAAACTTTAAAAACGTTCTCCTGAAAAATCAAGTATTTTGATTTATGACGTTCTTGAAAGGAGTGAGCGATATATGAACAAACGTTTGTACGCGTTTAGCAGCTAATATCCACGTGTTACACCTTCGCTGGGATATCCTGATAATGTTGTTGGGGTCTGTATTACTATAGCGTAGGATAAGTGGCAAGTTAGAATGGGAGGGAGATGTGTAGATGAGGAGGTGGTGACCGTACACTGACACCACGTAATTGTTAAGGGAAGAAAAACACAATCACTAACGATTTCCACTTTAATTTAGCAAATCGTTTGAAAATTACGTATTTTTAATTAAATATTATTTGTCTTCCTAACATTCCGAAATCTCAATTTAGATAAAGAAGAATATAAATTGATAAAACACGTAATGGTATGTTACCACTTTTGAGTATATAAATGTAAACTATTTTCACAACAACTATTCACACAACTATTTTCGAGAAATGCAGTTTTTCTCATCAACGGATGAAAATACAAACAGTTTGTACTTTTATCTGTTAATCAGGATAATGAAGTTCTTTAAACTAGTCATGTTTATATGAATAAACTTAAAAGTGGACTTATACAAGTGGTATATTTTTACATATACGTATATATACTTCATCTCAGCAAAGAAAATGCTTGATCAATAAATAATATAGTCAAACTATCCTTATTTTATTGAAGAGTTTATAAAACAGTAATGCTTTGAAATACAGGATTTTTAAAATAGGGACTGTATATGCTATAATTCATGAAGTTTAAATATTGTGTTTGAAAATGTATTTTTTATCGATGACTAACGAAAATTGACCATATATTTTAACAATTTTTGGCTTTCAAACCAAATCAAATTCTAAAGATTTATATTATTCACTGACACTTCGTGATGGAATTGCATTTTAATATATTATTAGATTAAAACCAATATTTTAAGCTTTTCCACTTTTTTATTTTTATTTAACCAGCGACCGGGTTTCGTCGTTACCGACATCATCAGACTGGTGGGAGGCTATACAAATTGTTATGTTATATATAAAACAAGGCAGGAGTTGATAACCAGTTATATCAAATCATGGTTATCAACTCCTGCCTTGTTTTATATAAAACATAACAATTTGGATAGCCTCTCACCAGTCTGATGATGTTGGTAACGACGAAACCCGGTCGCTGGTCAGATAAAAATATAGTGGAAAAGCTAAAAATATTGGTTTTAATCTAATAATGTATTCAAATTCTAAAGTATTAAATATTTATATTAAACATTCAAACTGCAGAAGCAAATTTAACTTGATGCTTAACAATTTTCGGTGATGACGTTTTCTTTTTATGTCGCAAAAGCCGTTAAATAAATGCCGAACAAAATCAACACTTCTCCACAAGTGACCAATTTGTTCAAACAATAGAATCGAATTATCGTTTGAACACAACAGAGTTAAATATTCCAAATGAAGCGATAAATTAACCGCAAACAAAGCTTGGATTAACGCGAGTGCTGCATTGGTTTACGCTAGTTACGTTACGTTGCCTGGAGTTATGTTTACGATCCACTTACTTTATCGGGAAAAGTAATGCCATTAAACCTGCTGCCAATCGTATGTTACTTAAATCTATCAATTGTTAAATAATCACATAACGAACATATTCTAAGCCCTTAAAGAGACTTTAAGAGAGGGTACCGCAACACAATTTGACTTAAAGCTCCCCTCTTTCCTCCTTCCTCTTTCCTTTTTTTGTTCTGACTTTTTAATTTCTTTGAAGATTTTACTTTTTTTCGCCTAAGTAAAGGTTAATTGTTCATAAACAATAACAAATATGGTACAAGCTTACTTAACGATGGGTTTTCATAATATCATTCTAAGTAGGTGCTAAGTATTGTATAATTCCCTAATAATACTTAAAATCGTGTATTGCAAATATGTTACACTGATAAGTTCTGATTTTAAAATAAAAACGAAGTCTCTAGCTAAATGTTGAAATTATTATATGTATGAACTGAGTTTTTTTTAATCGCCTTATAATTATCAATAATATTAGTGATATTTCAGTCTAATATTTTTTAATATGACCCTGGACATTATAACACTGCTTTTATATGATGCAGTGCTCTGTGCACCATTGGGTGCGGATAAGGGTTAGAAAAATAATTATTAACCATATGGCTTATGGACCACTACTAAATATTGTTAAAATAAAAACTAAAATCGCTATCTATATATATACATATTTTAAATAGGTATTTGTTTGCAAAAATCGTCTACCAATTGTTAAATAATTACATAACTGGTGGTCTGATATAAAATTCTTTCATTTGACCGTGAATAACACGGTGAATTAAAATTGATATTGATCTGTTAATGTATTAACATCTTAATTTCATGCCTCTCTTTCTACATTAATCCGAAATAATCTCTTGAGGATTGCGTATCTAAGATGACAGTTTGGGTTGCTTTTTAGATGATGTAAGAAAATCTGATTTAATAGAGTAAGTATGTAGGTGAAATATTTGATTCGGAACGCTTTATATATGTAGATAAGTGAGCTTTACATAAGTTTAGTAATAATTCTTCAAATCTTATATTTCTGTTGACTCGAGTTTGAGAAACCAGTTATCAATCTGTATTATTGATAAATTAATGTTACCGAAAATAATTTAAAAAAATCAACGAATATGAGTATGGATTGTTTATTTATTTTATAAAAATATTTCGTTTATATTACATTCATATTAATTTAAATGGTGTGATGCAATATTATTTATTTATTCATTAAGTGTCCTAAGAGTAATTTTGAACCAAATTGAATGAATGGAAAGGAACACAGAATTATTATTATTTATACATATTAAAATTGTATTTATATATGTAAAAATTTACATATACAATTATGGACTTGAACCAAAAACTTGTTATGTTCTATCTTGTAGATGTTATAAATTCGGTAATCGACTAATAAATCAGTACTGCCTAAGACATATATCTTAACATAATTAAAACAAAGATCCATGCTTTATTTATAATTTTATCTTAAAATAAGCAAAAATTGTTGGAGTTTGTAATCAAAATACATTGTTTATATTAATTAAATGAAGTTTCATATGGGCAATGAATCCTTAATAATTTCCAAACAAATAACCTACAAAACCGGTGTACGATTAAGTATGATTTTCTTTTTTATCACATCATTTTGCAAATTATCAACTGAAACTTAACTCTGTTTAAATAATGTCAAAAAAATGCTGAAATTATATTTGTTGTAGTTTTCGCGTACAATAATGGAAAACCAGAAAGTGTATGCAAGGAGATATAGATTTGATTAACTCATCGTTTATAATTGATAGAGTCTGGAATTGTTTGTACCGAAATTCCGACAGTGTGCAAAACAATCAGAATAATCGATAATCATCAGAACGCTAGGCAGTACCCGCCATTTGCAGTTTAACTCGGTCATTACGTTGTTTGATCTCTGATTACTCCATCCACTTCATTAATATCATTTCGAATGAATTAAAATTGTTATGGCGACAAAATTGACATATTTTCCGCAAATTTGTATGCAATGCGATATTTATTATTACTGGCAAAGAGCGCGAGGGATAATTTGCAATTTTAGATGGACTTTGTACTAAATAACAATTAATCAAAATGTTTATTGCATTATAAATTTTAAAAGCGGTCATAAAATTGTGATGATTTTGTGTAACTATTACACAGTTCACGTGTAATAACAAAACTGTTGATTGTAAATGACCAAAAGTATGAATAAATAAGTTTAAAAAACAAATTTATTTTATGTCCTTAACTAAGAGCTAATTTGATGAAAAATATGTAGTGATGAATTTCTGCACTTTTTTTAAATATATATATTTTTTATAGTTTTCGTATGTATTTTGGTATTAAAAGGATTAATTTTAAATAAACACAACATTCTTTAAAACACGATTTATAAAATAATAATTAACAAAACACACGCGAATAATAAATAAAGGTTATATACATAAATTAGCTACATATGCATTACATATACCTTACATTTACCGTCGTTTTTGACATCTCAACATGACGAAGAATAATATAGAAGTCTAGGCATTTGCAGGGGTTATGACCTGTCGTAGGCTGGTTAAGTGATCATTTTACACACGTATAACATTCACCATTCTACACCTACGTTGAGATGTCAAAAATGTAAAAATGAGTCCTAAGTAGAGAAAACCCAGATTCGTAAACAAGTATTTTAACACACTCAAAATGTTTACCGAAATATTATTTTATGTAATGTTGAAAAATTACGATTCAACAACAAACTAAAAAAATACTCATGGCGTTTGAAAATGATGCGGAATGCATCGAAACACGTGTCACAGTAGATTTTAAGAAATAGTGGTATTTACTAAGCAAAACATAAATTAAAAATGGATAGATTTTACCACAAAGTGACTCCCAAATCAATTCATTAAAAAAAGCTCCATTTGTGGAACGGAGGCTCATTAAATGAACTTTCTCAAGAACAAATAGAAGTTATAAGATTTTTTTAATTCTCGCTAGCCAAATCATCATTATACTTACTTATTGACAGTTGGTAGAATTCCATTTTGAATTGTTGGGTAATATATCAAAAATTAAACGCGGTTATTGGATTGAATTCTACTTTTATTTACATATATATTTCGTCTTATTATATCGAATTTAATCAAATAACCGTGTTTAATTTAGGATATATTACACAAAATTCGTCATTATACGTCTACTAAAATCGATACGATCACCTCGTTGAAAGTTTTACCGGCCAAGCGTAAAAAAAAAACAAAAAAAACATCGGGAAACCGCGCGGGATAAAGGCATTCCGAAGTGCGAACAATGCAGTATATTCGGGATTTCCAAACGCCATTGTACACGGGATTATGTCGGCCAACAAAAGCCGGGAACGAATTTGTAACTCATTCACGTAATCGGTCGGTGTGTATCTCAGCAGGGCGGAGGGCGCCCAATCAAGCATGGCGGCTAATTGCGGAAAGTATTGCCATTTTTTGCCCCAAATCAGAGCCCTTACAAACTACTCCGATGCGTTGCACATCGATAAATACCTATACCGCCTCGACTGCTTTGGGTGGAACAATGCAAACAGGAATGTATACATTTGTCTGAATTGGGTTAGTCACGTTGATTCACAGTATATTATCATATATGTTAATATAAGTAGCTTTAGTTAGATTAAGTACTCTAACAAGTTGATTCCTTTTATCAAAAAAATGCATTTTCGGACAAAATTTTAAATTTTTTAATTTCAGTTATCAATTATTATTTACACTTAATTTACATCATCTATATATTCCACCTCCGTAGTGTAATGGTCAGCACATATATATATATATATATATATATATATATATATATATATATATATATATATATATATATATATATATATATATATATATATATATATATATATATATATATATATATATATATATATATATATATATATATATATTTACATCTCCTTACAGTAAACAAAATATTAATTTTTAAATACTTTCAGACTCTTTTCATTCTTCATTCATTCAGGCATCTCATCATATATTTTCAAACTCTTATACATTAAACAATTTAAATTTGCAATTTGCATAAAGTACATGTACATTATTTAGGTGAGAAACGAACAGACATAAAGTATTTGAGAAATGAACTTATAGTAGAATTTTTAAAATGTGAGCCCATGAAAATACATGACAAGACATTAAAAAAATACAAAAATAATAATTAATTAATCATTGTAAAAATTAAGATATTCTGACCGCATTTAAGACATCTGGTCAAGTATAATAATCGATTTTCTAAATTGGAGGGAAACATTGTTTCAAATATTGAATGTTTTGATATTTTGTAAAACTGATTATTAATAAGATAATCAAGAGATAATTGGTATCTAATAGTCTTCATTCTATTTCAAAAAACAATCTGCCGTTCTTAATAACAGACAAACATGGAGTAAGACAAATCGTGAAATATGTAAAAAATCACAAAAATGCATCACTCGAATATCAACCCTTTTTTACTTGCACCACAGTTGGTGGCTACTACATACGCTATTGAATTTTGAATTTGAAAAATGTAGCAAGATTTTGTGTGCACAATAGAGGATGAAATGCTTAAACTATTTATTACAAGGCATTGGTTACCGCTTGATGTTTTTAGAAAAATAATGTCATGGATTAAGAAAAGTAAATGGCATTATCGTGTTCTTAGCATATTCAAAAATAACTATTGTATAATAATACAGTCAGCATATTGAAAGATAACTACAGTCAAAGATTTCACATACGTTAAAATATTATGTTCATATTCAATGTTATTCATATTTCTTGTCTTTGTTACATAGATATGCATTTCCCATATTATAAACGTTTCCTCATTCATTATGAGATAATTACCACTTATGATAGCTTTTGAATTTCCCAACATCCATTATTGTGGAAGTCTAGCCATGTAATAGATCTTTTCACAACAGGTAACAATAACATTATTCCTTGTCCCTTCTCAGTCTTTTCCCTCCCCCACTCCCTTTCTCGCCACCCCCGAGGTGGTTCAGAAAAGACTCGGTGATTACGATGCCGAAAGTGTGCCGCCAAATGAAGTAACTTTCTGTAATTTGGGAGCCGCTGTTCATACTAATCAATTGGTGAAGTGTGTATAGTGTAGAGCGTAGTTCTCAGAGAGAAGGGAAGGGGAAGGCTTGGACAAGAAACGGATTGTCCGCAAAGCCTTTGCGATTTTGTTTCAAAAACTTTTGTCACACGGTTCCACACCTAAATTGAAGATTGCCACATTAAAGGAGCTGTGTATACGACTGCGTATAATATGTTTTCATAATGAAAACTATAAAAATAATTTTAATCATTGAAAAATATGTTTTATCAATGTGGATCATTTTAACAGTTATTATTTGAAAATTTTAATATTTGGACAACTTTTGCAGACTGAATATCACTATTTTGGACCGTAGTATTCAAAGTTTGAATAGATGTAGTGATAACTGTTTATCGGAGAAGGTACCTTTAGACGAAAAACAAAATATTCAAAATAAATAATTATATGAAATACATTAAAAGCTTCCACCGCTTTCCCGGATCTGATAAGCTCTAGGTTTCTGGCCGACCTTACATTCAAAGCATTTTTTTTAAATGAAGTAAAAAGAGAAAATTATAATAAATTAAAATTTATTGAAAATTAACGTTTAATAGTTTTCAGTATTTCTGTAACTGCCAATCAATATGAATATCCTTTCGGAATACCATCACCGAGCTTTTGAAAGTGTAAGAACTGAAATGGATTAATAGTTCGGTTACAACATTTTGAGTGTGTCCAAATACTTGTTCACAAAATCTGGATTATCTCCAATTACAGGAGTTATTTTCATATTATTTTTTTAAATAACTTCCAAGAATTTGAGTAGTGTGGTTGTCAATAATGGGTAGAATCGGTGAATGTTACACGTGTGTAAAGTGATCACTTAAACCAGCCTATGACGGTCGTCAGCCCCGTAAATGCCCAGACTTCCATATTCTTCTTCGTCCTTGATGAGATGTAAAAAAATAATTGTTAGGTTAGTTAGTAAGCTAGATCCATGTTACAACTCGTTTTGCCCTCTTTAATAAAACCTTTAACTGTATTAACACTAAAGTAAAAACTATTTTTAAAAAAATATTAGTTTTACTTAGTAAACACCACTAATACGTAAAATCTATTGTGACACGTATTTCAATTCGGCATCATTGTCAAACAACGTATATGGTTTTGTTATTTATTTTTTTGTTTCGACATTCACTTTGTGGTAAGACATGATGAAATTATAAATAAATCACTTGTTTTTTACTACTCCAGTGGAAAAAAATAAATGTTGCACTTATAATAACCCATACGGTGTTTAAAAATGATGCGAAATGCATCAAAACACTTTTCAAAAAAGATTTAATGAAAAAATGGTATTCACCAAGTAAAAATTGAATTAAAATGGATAGATTTTACCACAAAGTGACTGCCTAGTCAATTAATGAAAAAAGTAAATTCTTCATTGTTAGGACTGAAATAAATCTGCCATTTCGTTAATATTCAGAGTTAAAAAGGTCCTCATCAATTTGGGTACATATTTTTTTCTTTATATCACTCGATGTTTCGAAACATTCGACATCGGAAAATAATAATTCGTTAAAAAGCAAAAGGGTCTTAGGTACGAGACTTATTAATGTTTACGGCGAACGCTCCATTTCCGGTTACTCTCTTCCCCCGTTATTTGAGAATACTTCCCGGTTTGGTCGTTTGCCAAATTACATTACGTGTCTTCCTGGAGAGATGCCGCTGCATCCAGATCGGAAGCTGAAACAATTTGCGATCCTGTCATCTCAGTTAGATACACGAGATTCAAAATAGAAAACGAGAAACTGGCGATATGTATATGAAATATACTCGAAATGACCCACTCAAAAATAAATTAAAAAGGCTACAAGTTTTTTAAGACATTTTCTATAAATAATAAATAACCTCTTAAAAATTAATGAAACTCCAAAAAATAGTGTTTAAAAATGATGCGGAATGCAGCAAAACATGTGCCACAATAGATGTTAAGATAAAATGGTATTTACAAAGTAAAATTGAAAATAAATCAATCTGTATTAAAAGTAATGTCTGTACAGTTCTAATGACCATTCCAACATACTCACATATTTCATGAACATTTAAATACCCGTAAACTTTGTGCGATAAAAAAAACAACTCCAATATAAAAAACGTATTTTTTATTTAAGCTTTACTCGCTATATTTACGAAGTTTAACTGTTTTCCAAGAAGTTTGGATGCCATCTGCAAGGTTTTCCGATCAAAACATTAAGAACCTGGGATCAATGTCATAATTTGACCTGAACAAAACCGACTTCAACTGTCAACCATTCCGAACCAATTGACTTTTTTTGACTGTGCAGAGCCTTCTCGCAATTTTTATGAAATATCTTGGTCATTTGGATATTGTTCGACTGTTTTATTTACACATTTAAATGTGTATTTAAATACAGACATAAGGTAAAGGCATATTTTGTCAGTTTGAAACTTTTACGTTAAATAAAATTGAGCATTAAAAAAATGAACTACAAGCTGTTAACAATACATATGAACAAATGTTTATAGAATTTTGTATATGGCCAAGGTTAATCACGTTTTCCTGACAAAATTAATCAAAATTTCCTTACAAAGTTGCACAGTAATAAATAAGTCCACACAATTCAATTGGTAATTTTTAAAAATTTGTTTAATTGTTCTTCATTTTAAATAGCTGGCTCAGCTTCATCATGACCATGAAAATTTTATCAAAGCACATTTGGCCTCATAAATATGCAACGTGCATTGTTTTCTTGTATCAGTTTCGATATTCCCCGATGCACTCACATCACGTGCCACCTCGCAGAGTCGAGATAACTTTTTGACTTCAATCTGTAAATAATAAATACACAGGGTATCCAATGGAAACACGTATGTAATACTATCCTTCCAAGAGTGGAAATATGTATATATATTTTTATTTGTTTAATAAATAGTATAAGCTTTTTTTCTACTTCGTAATAATAAAAAAAATCTGTCAAAGATTCTTATTGATAAAGAAAAATTTTTTTAATGAATATTTTGTCTTTAATAATAATAAATTTGGATAAATTATACAGCGCCATTTTCGTAAAATACTACCTCAAGGGCGCTTATATATAACCTATTACATTAAAAAATATATTTATTTAATATCAAATCAAATTGATCCATTTATATAAGGAGTCTGGGAAGTCTGGTGAAGTATGTAAGTAGAAGATAGTTATATAGACGCTACTGATGAAACGTGTATAGAACGGTACGTTTTACACACAATTCGAAACGATAAAAACGTTTTTTTATGTGCTTCTATTTCTAAGTGCAATCCAATCACTCAGTTTCTTTTAAATTTTATTTGATTGATATGTATATATCAATACATATCCATCATTTATCTTCTCAAAGAATTTATTATATATATTGTATTTTTTATTATTTATTATTAAAAATAGGGATCAAATTGTGTTAAAGTGGGTTCCAACCGAGAAACTCTGACTTAAGACACAATTACCGACACAATTCAATACTCCTTCTTTAAAAATAGTAGCATATAAAGGATACGTTTATAAAAAAAGTTACTACGCCTACTAAACTTGCATTTCATGTAGTAAGCATCTTGTTATAATTTAATAAACGATTTTTTCAAAGATAAAAACGTTTACATTATATGCCAAAATTTAAAAAAAAGTGTATCACATACTTAATTAATTCGATGCGAAGCATGATTTTATTAATAGACGCAAGGTTATTTTACATTTACTTGCTTTATTACAAAACTGAATTTAAATATTTTTTTGTATTTTACATCTTAAATTGTCGTTTGTCAGTAATAGTAGTATCAATTATATAAAAACTGATAATAAGCATGTTTTTATAAATAAACAGAGCTATTTTACACTTACATTCTAACCGTCTTACATTGAATTTAAAATAAGTGTTTAATAATGTTTAACTTGCAAAATCAATTTTTTTAAATTGAAGTATATCATTGATTATTTAAAATCATACATATTTTGTTAAATCTTCAACCAATTATGTATAAAAATGAAAAAATATTCGATTCATAAAGGGTTGAAAATATATTAAAATATTAAGGCATTTTAATAATTGAAAAAAGAATTTATGATTGTGATTCGTGTGTTTTATCCACCTATATTATTATTAGGTAATCTAATTTAGTTTTTATACTGTTGACTATAATAATAAAAAAATATGATTCTAGACCATTTCACTTGATTTTAAGTAGTGTCCACTGTATAGCAGTCGATCAAAATAAAACTATCTGATTTCACGATATGAAGGTTCCATTTCCGATTCTGTGAAACATGTTCTGGGGTGGTGTCCTAAGAAAGACCTAGCGCAAAGTATTATCACCCTCAACCCTCCAACGGGCCGCTTATTGGCTACGTGACTGCCTGATATCAATCCACCGCTACGCTTGGTACATTTTTCACCCTCTTTCGAAACACCGTGTGTACTCGCAGACTTGAAAAACACATTCGCTTCACGAGTTGATCAGATTGTTGGAATCACTTGAGAAAAATGTGTTTCGGAAATATTGAGCGGGAGATTAATTCAATAGGTAAATCAACCCTCGAGATGCTTGAGATTGCGAAATAGGCTAGGCGATTGAATTATGCATAAAAAACTAATATTATGAATACGTAATTACTGTAAACTGTAAATTCATTTTATACAAAACGTTCTTGCGAGTATACTGCAGAAAGCATTCTCTCTGTTTTACATTTTTCATGATTTTTTAAAATAAAATTTGATTGTTGACGTGCTGTCTTTTAAAAATTATAATAAAGAAATCCTGCAAAACAAAAAATCAAAAACCAATGAAAATTGAAAAAACAAAGGTTATGATTCAAATTAAAACGTACTATTTTATTGTGGGTTATTTCATAAAAAATCGTAAAGAATCGTTTTTATCAGTTTGAAATATTAAAATATCTTCAATTTTATTTATGAAACTCCTTGTACAGAATAAATGTACATAAGTAGTCTTATAACCAAGAAGCAACGTATTCTAACCACTGAAAAACACTAGTGATTCTGATCAAAGATACAGGCGTTTGAAAATAGAGGGCAGACATACATAAGTTTAAAGTAAAAAAAAAAATACAATTGATCGCAGAATTACTACAGAATTAAAAACTAATTACTACATTATGTGTGAATGAAATTTAAATTGACGAAGACAAAGTAAGCAAATGAAGGTATATCTGGTAAGGTGTTAAAGGAAAGAAATAGAGGAATACCAAAGAAGAATGACGTGATAGACAGTTCTCAGAGTAGATTCAATATAATAATGTTTCAGGCGTTTTTTGAAAGTCATCAGAGATGGTTTAATCATTCCATTATCAGGAAAAATTAAGAATTGATAATTGACGTGAGGATTCCTGACGTGAGGTTGAAATGATTATTCCAATACCGGTACTCATGAAGTAGTGGTATTATACAAAGAACATGATGAATGATAAGGAGAGATAGATATTACTATACCACAACTAAAGTAATGCTTTTATTATTTCAAATATAATTTTACGCATTGCAATTGCATATGCATTGCAAAATGCAATACTAAGCAATTTCAACAAAACTTCAAATATTTGGGAATAAAATATTTCGCAAAACTCCCTAAAGAAATAAAAAAATAGAAGATATAAAAATTCTTAAGAAAAAAATTAATGCCCATTACAAATAAATTTTTAAAAATATATAAAAAAGACCATTATACCATTAATTATATATTATTACATTAAACCATGAATGTAAGTCCCTCTCGAAGCACAAGAGCTCAGTCTCTTTTTTGGAGAGCCACAGCGAATCTAAAACAAATATTTGCCATTGTATAAATGTTTAGAAGATGTATTATGTTGCACTTAGAAATGTAACTATATTAAATAAATAAATAAACATTTATTGTTTCGGCATTCACTTTGTAGTAAGACATGATGAATTTGTAAATGTAAAAAAAAACACTTTGTTTATACCACTTAAGATATATTTATTTTGTTCAAATAAATATAGCTCAAGTAGTAAAAAACAAGTGTTTTCGTTTACAAGATGTTGCATGATGCAGCGAGTTATCATTCTCAGATGAATATCTATTTTCTATCTCAAATCTAACGTGGATTCTGAATCGGTACAAGTAGTTGGTATGACGGAGTGGGGAGGTGCGACCACATACTTGTATCACGTATGGTACCCTGGCAGGCAATATGCTCTCAACTCTCGGGGGGATATTTCGATCTCAGCTTTATTTGTCGCGGAAAAACATTGATATATTTCTATAAAAGCTTTCACGCGTCCCGCCCCGTGTGCGGTGTTCGGTGTTACGCGTAGCACTGTGAATATTTATTTCTTGAGAGATATCTCACATTTGATGCGTTTAAGATCGAGTGGAGGCGATAGAACTTTATCCCCTTCGTGTTTAGATATCCTATTGTAAATATTTTTTAAGGGTAGTAGGAAGACTTTTTATATAAATCGTCAAACATTTTATGAGCAGGTATTCGTAAGGTATTCAATTTTCCAATCTAATGTAATTTTGAAAAAAAATACACGTCGTACAAAATAGGGTTAGAAAAACCTAATTTTGTGCAAATTAAGTGTTGAAACAAACATATCTTATATATAATATATATATTCATATATATATATATATATATATATATATATATATATATATATATATATATATATATATAAATATATATAAATATATATATATATATATATATATATATATATATATATATATATATATATATATATATATATATATATATATATATATATATATATATATATATATATATATATATATATATATATATATATATATATATATATATATATATATATATATATATATATATATATATATATATATATATATATATATATATATATATATATATATATATATATATATATATATATATATATATATATATATATATATATATATATATATATATATATATATATATATATATATTTATATCAATATATATATATATATATATATATATATATATATATATATATATATATATATATATTATATATATATTTCTCCGCAGTCAGGTTGTTGTTTCGTGGTTGTTGTCACAAATTTTAAGTTTTGAGAAGTTCTAGGTTTGAGACCACTTTTTTCAAATATCAGTTCTATTTTTAATGCTTTATAAATTAATATTATTATTTTCAATCTCGGTGAGCCAATAAAATAATATACAAATGTGGTCCAAGCCAAAAATGGTAAAATTATTCACTATTGAATGCAGTTCCACAAAATATGACAGCAGAAAGTATCAATTCATTTTGAAGCATTGATTTTGTCTCCTTATTTAATTATATAATAACTGCAACTGACAGTATCGATAAAGGGTAGTTATGTTTGTACCATGAACATATATATAGTCATGGTTTGCGATAAAAAATAACGTTATTGGAAATAGGATTCATAGCAATGTGTTAACTGCTTTTCGGTTTATTTTATGTACTTCGGAATGGACGGTTTTAGTAGTTGATTGGCACAGTGTGATCAAATTTCGTGAAGTGTGCGTTTTTTTTTATTAACGATAAAAGTGTGGTCACCTGTGGCATAAAACGGCCATGAAAGATATATAACGCGCGCGTCAACAGTTTTGGCCCATTGTCATCTTGGCTAATTGCAGGCATTTATAACAACTAATCCGAACTTCACGACCCGCTCTGCTTATTGATTTTTTATCATAATAAATCGTCGTTTATATAATTTACTGATTTGCCATTTACTTAGTTGAATAAAATGACGATTTTTAGTATAAAAATAAAACACTTGTATTAGAAAAAGTCTATTATTCTTATATTTCAAAAATCGTTAAACACGTTTTATTATTCTTCAATTGAAAAAAAAACAATGAGCATTACACAAAAAATAAGAAATCAGAGTTTGATAAAAAAGTTCAATTACAGGTTTTTTCTCAATTTATATTTCAAAACATGCATTGTTAAATATTTCCTGTGAATAAAAATGTATAAGCAAGCAGTTCAGTAAAAAAACATCTCAATAATTATTTGAACATAAAAATAAAAATTAAATTATTATAAATAACTACCTTTAGATAATAAACTACTTTGCATTACTTATTATTAATCTTGTAATATCATAAATTATAAAATTATTAAAATAAATAATAAATCAATAATTATATATATATACACATATATATATATATATATATATATATATATATATATATATATATATATATATATATATATATATATATATATATATATATATATATATATATATATATATATATATATATATATATATATATATATATATATATATATATATATATATATATATATATATATATATATATATATATATATATATATATATATATATATATATATATATATATATATATATATATATATATATATATATATATATATGTATAAATGAATTTTGGCATTTCTTATTATTTTTTAAAAGCTTTTCAACTTGTTAAGCTAATCAAAATAATTTGATTCACGAATGTCAACAAAAGTAATGTGTTATAAATACAATATTTATCATAGTTTTGCAGCAAACATTGATTCCTTTTCATTTCATTTTACATGGAAAAACCGTCCTACTTGACATTCATGTAGATTTCACGTACGTCTGTACTTGTAAAACTTACACATGAAATCTCGATGCATCGGACTAGATTCAATCTCAGCTGTAGTTGATCCTTTTTGAACGCATGTTCCTTTTTATTTTGGCGGTAAATTTAAATATTTATATATATATATATATATATATATATATATATATATATATATATATATATATATATATATATATATATATATATATATATATATATATATATATATATATATATATAAATATATAAATATATAAATATATATATATATATATATATATATATATATATATATATATATATATATATATATATATATATATATATATATATATATATATATATATATATATATATATATATATATATATATATATATATATATATATATGTATATATATATATTTATATATTTTTTTTTTTTAATTTAAATCTTTTATATTTTCATATTGATATGTCATAAGAATTCAAATATTTTTGACACAAAAAACAAAAGCATACCTAAAAATCGATTGTATTTTGAAGTTTCAATATACATTTATAGTTTGATATAATTTACGACCAAGATAAAACTATAGGAATAAAGTACAGTGCCTATGTTATGTGAAAAACGGGTAAGGAGATGAAAAAGAAACTAAAAAGTCAAATTCATCTGCTCGGCTCACACCCGAAAGAAGTAATTTACTTTATGAGGGGACGATTCCGTTCATTTTCCGTTCTGTCGTGACGTAAAAAGTGCACAGTTATAGTAACCTACTTATCTCGTGCCATCTGGTGGGAGTATCTGCTACAGACGTTTAGGGCACTCGGTTACTGCCCTGCCCATATGATGTGTGGCAATTTGCCTCGAGTACTTTACACCCTTACCGACCCCCGCCGCCCCCGCCCCCGCCACTCCTCCACCGCCCTCGCCCGTGTCCATCCGTCACATAAACATGCCGTACACGTGCATATGCGGCTAATCGAACGGGAAGGTGACTTTGGGAGTCGGGAGACAAACTTCGGGATAAGATAGACTGAAAAAATCTCATTAAATTTTAATGACTAAAAATAAAGTAAACAATAATGGATATTTTGTTATTTATTTAAGGCAAATAAAAAAATACGATTTTTCGATATTAACTTAAATTCTCCATAATTAAAAAAATTATGTATGTAAGTATATAAAAACATACGATTCGCGTTCTTCCATATTAACAGAAGTCTTATTCAGAAATTTAAAAAAAAAATCTTTTGTTTTCTGTATCTTTTTATTTGAGTAATATAAAATTATTTTTACAAAACACTATTATTATAATTAGGTTATAAGTTTCCCATTTTTTCTAAGCTTTCTCAAGACAAGCCCCTTAAATAGAAGCTTCGCGAGTTATTCCTTATACGTATAAAACAATATTGAAATGTTCTTTAGTAATTGATAGAAAAAAACATCAAAGAGAAATATTCAAATGATTAAGTGCTACGTGGAGAATTTACTAGAAAACGCGTAAATATCGTCGTTCCGGGATGATATCGTAACTTAACTATTTTCAAAGAATAACGCATGTATTATACCTGTAAAGGTGTCGTAAACCTTGGCAGAGTTTTGGCGCACTTTGACACCGTCTTTTGACCCGCAGTATTTCATTCCCTGTTGCCACGTATAAAAACCCGAGGGAAGAAAAGGTTCGGGTGGGCGATATATCAAAAATTTATATGGCTAAAGTTTTTTTAGGGTGGCGGTACATAATAGGGTTGTACATCTCTGGAACGGAAACTTACTATTGAATCACTCTTTTCAATGTTATGAAAAATTGCTTTGGGTAAATTTTAAATTATCAAAAGGTGTAACCGGAAATTTGGCCGCTCTAATTCAATTTATTTTATTGAGGTTTTTTTTAAAATCACGTTTCATTAGTTACATTCAGTTTTATGATAACTTGTTATGTTTTAACCTCAATCTTTATACATATTATACAAACTAACTTGAGTGATAAAACTCAAGTTAGTTTGTATAATATGTTTGATAACCATAACTGAAGTTATGATCTAGAATTCATAATATTTAAATCGCATTGTTGACAAGTATATTAAAACTTAATTTCCTTTCTTTCGTGTACCTTATATTCAAGGTAGTACAAATTAGTATCAGTTCAAGGTAGTATAAGTTAATGAAGTTCCTTGATTGTGTGATGCTTACGTATGATTTGATATTTCATAAAATGCATTTATTTTTATATTTTTGTTGTTATTTTTAAGTAAAATTTCAATATTTTTTTATAAAAACACATTAACGAATAAATAAGTAATGTTGTAGCTCCGTAGTAAGTGTCTTTTATTAGAGATTGAAGGTTCAAATCAACTATATCATAAATATTATCCTATTTTTCATAACAGTCCACCTTGGCCTATGAACAAAGTATTGATTTGAAAATTTCCGTACATGACAAAAATACAATTTTTTTTCCCATACAAGAAATCGCATCAAGTACATAAATATAAATCAATAAACGTATTTACTTAATTCTTTTTTGATTTCCTTTTAAATATTAAGAATAATGTTTATTCAAATTACATTACAATTTTACAACAGAAAATCCTGAAATGTACTTGTCATCAATAATAAACTAGAAATTTCCTTATATAAAAGCGGATAAACCGGAAACAAAGTTTCAGTTTGTTAAAGGGTGAAAGAGTTATTGGGGTGCGTGTACCTGTAGAAATTTCTAGATTGAATTTGATGAGGAAGGATATAACTGAAAAGTGTAAGGAAAGTTTCAAGAATTATGATATTGGCACTAAAGTGCCAAGGGATGAAGAGTATTCTTTGAGTTATACAAAAATCTTTTACATAAAATACATTTATTGAATAAAAAATAAAATAAAATCATATTATCAGAATATGGTATTTTGATAAAAAATATGATAATTCATCCTTGGAAATATTAAGCATCAATAGTGGACCCAGTAAAAAGTGATTTTATCGTTAAACTTACATTTTGCATTTTTCATGATTATAAGCATTTTTTGGGATAAAAATTTGAATATAAATTATTACCTATAAAAATAATATCTTGATAATAAATTTTGCATTGGTTTGTTAAAGAAAATACCACTTTTTGAGTTTATTCATGTCTAGTTTTGAGAACTGCAGTCGTTTTCAACAACAGGTGAAAATAAATTTTGTAAAAAATATGCTACTTAAAAAAAAACAACACGAATCATTTAATTTAAAATTAGCTGTACCCAATCCGCTATGGTTCAGTCTGGTTAGCTGGAAAAGAAATTAAGGATTTAAACATCTTTAATTTCACAGTGCTTATGGGTATGCAATATTTTGGTAGCTGTCAAGAAAAACGATGTCTACCATGAAAAATATAAAGTATTCATATAATATTTATACTATATATAAAAAATATATAGTTTAAATATTAACAAATGGCGCTGCAATATGGGTAAAAAAATATTCTTTTTTTTAACGTGTGACTAATTATATAATAGCACTTGATTATTTGAATTCAACGTTGTATCCAAATTTCCAAGCAACCGGTATATAACTTCAGGGGATTTGAGATTTTGAACAAATGAATATTCACATTTTTTAGTTATTGTGATTTATAAAGAGAGCAAAATAAAATATGAAATATGGCAGATGAAATGGATGCACATATTTATAAAAGTGTAAATTATTTTTAATGCAAGATATATTTTTTTTTAATTTGAAGACTGTGCGTCTGGTTTTTCTCGCCTTAAGTGAGTGTTGTTTTAGGGTTGTAAGTTGGGATGGGGTGGGACAAGACCCCGTGGGCCGCCTATAAGAATAGAACGTGTTTTATCAGCCATCTAAAACCCGAAATAAGAGCCGACAAACTTCAAAAGAAGTTCGGGGCATGGTAACATCATAAAAAATATTAATATTTTAAACATTGTACCTGGATACAAATGTTTAAATCTCTATTTTTAAATTGAGATGATAACTAGTATAATTAAACAAGCACCTTGGCGAAGTTGGGTAGACGATCGACTGCGTAACCAGCGTCACGGGCTCGATTCCTACCAGTTGCAAAATAAAATCTGGAAGTTTGTGATGTTTTTTTTTTCATATTTACTTTCCCTATCCTTAGAATCCTACCTGTAGACAAGCCTTTAAAAAAATAGACTTTGCGGGTTATGTCTTAAAAAAATTGTAACGTAACCTCATCCCACCGTAGAAGGATATTGAGAAGTCGCATAAGTGTTACGAGTTTGATCAATATATCTAGAAGTTTCAAAATTTGAGTAATGTGGTTGTCAATCATGTGTAGAATTAGTGAATGTTACACGTGTGTAAAGTGATCACTTTCTGTAAATGCCAAGACTTTAAAACAAGATGTTAAAAAGCTGTGTCTCAACTTGATATGAAACATGTATATTTTTTTTTATGAAAGAAGATATTGTTATTGACATTATATCCTTATAGTGTATAATTGAGTACCCCATATAATAATAATATTGTTAAAATGGTTTACCTACAACATTTTGAGTGTGTCCAAATACTTTTTCTAAAAATCTGGATTATATCGAATTACAGGAGTTATTTTCATATTATTTTTTGACATCTCATCAAAGATGAAGAAGATTCATTGTTCTAGCGATTCAAGAACAATGTTTCAAAATTGGTTTAAATATAGAACTTCTAAGAATTTGAGTAGTGTGGTTGTTGTTGAAATGTCAAAAAATATTGTAAAAAATAACTCCAAATTAGTGATTATCCAGATTTGTGAACAAGTATTTGGACTGACTCAAAATCTTGTGAATAAATTATCTGGTCAAATTATAAGCGTAAATAATAAAAATGGAAATGATTTTTTTAAGTATTTTAATTATATTTTTAAGATATGTATTGAATTCCGTCTCCGTGATGATACTCCGAGTAGAGTGTAAATATTAGTGTCGCGTGCCCCCGCCAGATAGTCGCACACCGCGACCGATTTCAGCGGCGCGTCCTCGGTCCTAGCGCGGGATATAATACGACCGCCAGCCACCCTCGGCCTCCCGCGGCCCTGAACAACGCGCCCCAGCGGACCTCCGTAGCCTCCTAACCAAGGAACGAGCTACCCTTTCCCTGCAACTACTCTCCTGATACTTTGTCGTTAATGGACTCTTTCAAATTACTACGTTTTATTGTTTAATAATTGTCATTTTACTACTGACTATACGTACATAATGTACAATAGCGTTTTTAAATGTATAAAAAAACTTATTAAACATCACCGCTTCCCGTCGGGATTAGGCAGAGAGAATAAAACGCCACACTCTTCTGTCCTGACACACTCCTCGCTTCTTTCACATCCATCCATCTAGTCATACACGCCCTCCGGTTATGTTGTTATACATATATCTTACTAATTAGATATTAATTTTTACAATACTTGATACAATATATTTACAATTTATTAGTTTACAAGTATTTATTATTATTATTATTATTATATCATTCAATTATGTATGCCACGGTCGAATGATACCATCTAATGAAATCTACTTATCATCATTTTTCATTTATGAAAAGCTCTTTCATACAAAGTTTCATTATTTAATGACTTTTGGACAATGGAAGCAGGTTATACAGCTTTATTGCGTAATATTTAAAGTTCCTTTGATCAAACGAGGTGTGTGTTTCATTTCGTTTGATGTGTTTCTGTGTTTAAGGATCTTGTAGTTCTATGTATATTTTCATAAAGTGTGCTAAATGTTATGTTTGTGTTTTGCTGGAAGGTGCCTTTTAGTAATTTATATGAGTAATTCTTAAATGCAAATGTAAGATTGTTTTAACGTGTAGTTAGTTGACTATTATGAGATATTTATCAAATATTTCCTCTTTGGGAGTCTCTCTCGGAATCATAAGATTTATTATTATTTTATTTTTAATTTTTAAGGAATAACTCGGAAATCCTCTATTTTTAGACACTTGTCCGTAGGTAAGATATTAAGGATAGGGAAGATAAATGTAAAAACACGTCACAAATATCTAGACCAATTGAAAATAAATAAATGAAAATTGTTTTTTGGCCATAGGCGGGAATCGAGCCCGCGACGTCAGTTTCTCAGTCGAGCATTTATCCTACTACTTTTTTTTAAATAACCAAACCTCCAAGTGAGTCTGAAATCTAGCTACGGCTTTTGCAATACCGTTTATCATGTCCTTACTCAGGCTTCAACTTTATAAGTTTCATAGCCTATGCCTACTCGTGAGTGGATTTTTCTTTATGTTTAAAGTTACTATAATTTCATGTAATTCATGAGTGAAAATTCTAGGCAAAAACACTCGCTTATCCAACTACGCCACGGTGCCTGTCTTATATACTATTATATTTATGATACATTTTTTGCAATATAATACTATTCATAGTACTTTACTAATTTCACATTAAATGTTTACTGTTTGTTTTGTTTTTTATGTAATTATTAAATAATTTAAAAATTAATGATATAATATCATAGTAGGGCCCTGTTCATAAAATGATGTATTATATTTTCCTTAGATTTAAATCCATGAAAAGTGTCAGCAGTAAGAATTGAGATAAAAATGTACAAACTGTGTTAATCTCATTAGCTGAGTGCCACTGTGCGGTACTTGAGAACTGTGCAAAGTGAACACTAGTACACTAGTGTACTAACACACCAGTATACTGGCGCGCCGAGTAGGATCCCGCAACATTACCAGTAATAACCAAAGTTTCCTCCGCCATATGTGACGCCGCCGGTTCTTGTTCGCTCTAAGTTATCGATACTAGAAAAACATACCCCTCGCTTGCCCTGCTGTCCTGATATTAAAGGGTGTCAAATGCTTTTAATAAAAAAGTTATAATGGTAGCTCTGCTAGGTAAATTCATCGAGTATGAAGTTTAACTCATGTGTACTAATGAAATTTTACTTTATAAATAATACAAACAGCATTTTTATGATAAAATGGAATAAAAAATAGAATAGTTCACATTTATTTGAGCAAATACTTGTGTAAACACAGGGTTTGACCAAGTTGAAATAAGTTTTTACGAATTTAAAGTTTTTTAAGGCCATTTCTTCATTCGTACATAAATTAAACTGCATTTAATATACATATCTACAAATATAACAACAACAAAACACGTTTTTCCGCTTTCATTCTACGTAACCAGCGACTGCGTATGGTTTAAACCGACATCATCAGACAGTTCATTTTTTCTTGAATGTTTTTCACAGGTACTTTGATGCACATTTTATAAACTTTTTAAATTAAACAACCTTGTTTTAACCACTTTTTTATTGGTGTACTTTATCCAACCAGTTTCGACAAGAATCTTGTCATCAAAAACCATAAGCCCTGATGATGACAAGGTTCTTGTCGAAACCGGTTGGATGAAGGTACCAATAAAAAGTGGTTAAAACAAAGTTGTTTTATTTTATAAAGTTATTTTTTTCTGAAGTTAGTTTATAAAACATCAAGTATGCAAACCATAATAATATATACACATCATTTAATATCATATGTATTTACATCTTCTAACAGTCAACATAACTTAAAAAAAAACCATTAAAAACTCTTTTCATTCTTCATATATTCAGGCATCTCATCATCCATTTTTAAACATTTATACATAATACAATTTTGCGATTCTCTTATTATTCGATAGTCTTATTTCTTGTTAGATGATAACGAAATATTTTATTTGTCGAGATGATTCCCGTTTGCTGCTCAAATAAAATAAAAGTGGTATAAGCTATTTTATTTTTAATTATTATAAAGTTTATTAAAAACGTGTATTATTTATCTTGTGAATTGCGTACAGTATAGGACCTGCACGGCTGTCCAAACTTAAAATACAGTAACGGACAATTTTTTTGTAGTATGTTTTTTTTGCAGTTTTAGAATAAGTATAATCTACTAAGTCCAAAAATGCAAAAAAAACGGACTGCAAAAAATCTCCCTCACTGTGTTTTGAGTTTTGACAGCCGTGCATTTGATGTACTATTTTATTTTTACGTTATGACAACCATTTTCATATAAATATTGCCCTTTTAAGCGATCTTAACTTACCAAAATATAAAAAGATGTACATTTTTTAAGTAAGAACTGTTTGCTTTTGAGTCTAAGTTTTATCCACCTGAGTTTGACACACTCAGTATGTTCAACAGGTACTTACGAAAACCATAGACATGATATAAACAAAATGTTAATAAGTAGATATTCTGTTCTGTGTCACCCTAAAACTTTTAAACATAATTAATTCACTCGTCAATTGAAAATACATATCTCCATGTGAATATATTACCAAGAATGACTGAATACGGTTTATACAATACATGTACTTGGTTGTACTAATAGATGGATTTATATAGACAGCTGGAATACTGTGAAATCAAACTGGAATTCGGAAAGCTTTTACTGTAAATTAAATCGACCCCAAGAGTACGCGATTCAAAACAAATATAAACAGAATTAATCAAATACAGGAACAGGATGTTTGTTGAATAAAAATATAATTAACTAGATTACTTTAAGTGTTTACATTAAAATAAAAACGATGGGTTGATAATGTTTGTACTTAAAAAAAAAACTTGATAATTATTATTATTATTCATAAATTCGGACTAATTTAACTCAATACGTTAAATTACTTCGGAATGAATTACCTTTCTTTGTAAAAAATGCATCTTCATTTATAACTTTTAAGAAACGTATGAGACGTTACTATTTATCATTAGAATCCTAACTGCCCATCAATCCTTCTCCCTTAGTTTTTCCCTTACCTCCTTCCTTAACTTCCCTTTGCCCTCCTTATTATCATCTTTTGTAATTAATGTTTTTTTACGTTAATTTGTAATTTATGTTTTTTTAATGTTCAAGTTCTATCTACCCTCTGATTGCAAACACCTATAAATGATATCAAACGTTTTGATCAATATCACTAGTCTGTTTTTGGTCGGTTAGAAGATATTGCTTTTTTAGCAATAACGCCGTCAATGTACTTATTTATTTTCTGTACACGAAGTTTAAATAAATAAATGAAAAAGTCAATTAAAAAATCATCATATTATTATTATTATTATTATTTATTTCTTTGACATCTCAACATAGATGAAAAAGAATATGGAAGTCTGGGCATTTGCGAGGCTTGTGACTGTCTTAGGCTGGTTTAATTGATCACTTTCAAGTTGGAAGTTCAATATATATGAATGATCAAGTTTTGAAACATTGTACAAGAATCACTAGAATTTTCATTAGTGACATCTATTAGTGAGACGTAGAAGCTTTTTTATTGAGCAGAAACTCTTGTATTTGTACGTGAGTTCAGAATCCTGGATTATACGTTTCTCATGTATGTGACATGAGAAACATATATCCCAGGATTCGGTATTCGGTATTTGAACACACTCGACATGTTGTTAAATATATTTTTATAACGGTTCGAAAAACGAAATGCTTCATTAAATAATTATTTAAATGTAAGTAAAAATTATTCAATTAATAACAACATAAGGCATTATTTAAATTATAAAGTTAAACATTTATTGAGAATAGGTCCCAGCTGGGATTTTTAGGCATGAAGTGGTTAGACTTCTTAAAGAACGAGGAAATACGGCAAGGATGTAGCGACTCAAGGTCACAACTGTCGTCAAGAAAAGGCGAATTGGTCGGCATATACAATACTTTGTTTACCTCCCTAGAGCTTTCATCAAGTTTGTTTATTTTACAACACATAAGGTTCCCACCGCCAAGGATGTCCACGTCTGAATTTTGGGACGTGGACCTAATTTGGGAAGATGCAAAGAGCTGGCTGCTGACAGAAGAGCTTTGAGATAGTTTTCGACTCCATATGCTTCAAATAAAGAGCGGATATGAACGAATGAAAATGTATGATTGGGTATAATCTTTCATAAAATGATAGAAATACAGTTTGTCCAACTCCGTAGTGTAGTTGTCAGTGCGTTTGACTGCCGTGCTGAAGGTCTTAGGATCGACTTCCAGGGGGGTCAAAATAAATATGGGTGATTTTTATTTAATATTTATTTAATATCACATTGGCAGAAGAAGCGCCAAGCTGATCGCTTTCCCTTCACGTAATAAATGATCAAGTACCCTATGCATAAGGTTAAGGTTAAGGTTTAAAAAAATAAACTGATTGAAATTTCGACTTAAACTTTTTTAACAGTAATATAAGAAGATATAGAATATGTATTTTTAACATTTTGAGTGTGTCCAAATACTTGTTATTTCCAATCACGGGAGATGAAGATCTTCATCTTTGATGAGATGTCAAAAAATAATAACTTCTGTGATTGGAGATAATCCAGATTTTGTGAACAATTATTTGGACATACTCAAAATGTTGTAAATAAATTATCTGGTCAAATTATAAGCTTAAATAATAAAAATGAAAATTGTATACTCTGGCGTTTCTCATGTGTTTGATTTTATCCAGGGTTCGTACCTCACATAGTAATATATAGTATATATAATAAAGAGTTTTTGCTTACTAAAAAGTTTCTTTTCATCTCACCAATAGATGTCTCTAGTGAAGTTCTAGTGATTTAAGAATAATGTTTCAAAAATTGGTTCATATATATAGAACTTCCAAGAATTTGAGTAGTGTGGTTGTCAATAATGGGTAGAATTGGTAAATGTTACACGTGCGTAAAGTGATCACTTAAACCAGCCTTTGACGGTCGTCAGCCCCGTAAATGCCCAGACTTCCATACTCTTCATAGAATTTGTACAGCTGTAAAGCAAGCCGTAACGTAAGTTCACTCCGTTGAGATTATTTATTATTCAAGTGAAATAATATCAATTCGAGCTTAGTAAATCAAAGTTACTTAAAGGTCGCCTAATTAAAAGTAAATAAGCACCCGATTCACGTAGCGGCAATTTTCCGGCGGGCGTTTTTAATCCGGAAGTTTTATCAGATATTTCAATCGTCAACACATTTCGCGCACACTTATTACGTGCTATTAAGTTTTCAGAGCCGGGACGTCAGCACACAGCAGAGCTTTAAATCAGTTCTTTCAACCGGTCCAGAGGTCGAAGCTTTTACATAATGCAGCAGCTTTTTAATTAGTTTTCCATCCAGAATGAACCCACTCGCAGTTCAATTGCTTCCATGTGGATATTAAGCTACTTTATGATTTTATTAGCTTTACCCAAAAGTTTCAAACGGAAGTATTGAAAAATAACACGAAACTTAACTGCTTATTTCAAATACTTAGTTGCGAAGATTTTTCTAGTAAATAAAATCTGTCAGTGCTTTTCAGAAAAGCTGTTTTTTGGTTCAGTGCTGCATATATATAAAAATATGCAAAACATTTTATGCCCATAAAAAAATTAACTCCAATTTCTTGGTGGAACTGAATTTTACATAATAAAACAATCAAGTAATTTTTTCCACATTTATTTTATTTAAACATTGACGGGATGTCGTTTTTACCGACATCATACGAATATTTTATTTATTGTTTCAGCATTTACTTTGTGGTAAGACATGTTAAAATGATTAAGGAAACACTTGTTTGTATACCACTTAAGTTTATTAATTTATTAATTTATTAACTAGTTTCAAGAGCTAAACTTCCATCGTCAGGTCTGAATAATAACAAAATACTTATTCGTTGAATTTTTTTCGCAGATACTTTGTGGCACATTTTATAAACTTTATAAAATTAAAAAAACTTTGTTTTAACCACTTTTTTATTATTGGTACACTTTAACCAACCAGTTTCAACAAGAACCTTGTCATCATCAGGGTTTTTTAAATTCTAAAACTTTAAAAACATTAAAATACTCATATTTAATTACATTCCCTTACCAAAAACTTCAACACACTCCATACACCATTTAAAAATATGATTTAAAAACATTCAAATGTTATTTTTATTGTGCATTCCGTAGCAACTCCAAATAAAAAAGTAGTTATTATTCACACCTGACGATGAATGTTTAGCTTCCGAAACTAGTAGTCGTTAATAAACTCAAGTGGTATAACAACACGTGTTTCCATAATCATTTTATCATACAAATATTAATATTATTTTTTGATTCGGCATTAACATTGTGGAATGACATGATTATTTTATTAAAATTAAACACTTGTCGTTTTCGAAACTAGTCGTAAATAAAAATAAAACTCGATAAAGTTGATTATTCAAGTGTTGAATTTTAATAAAATACAAATATTTAATAAATATTACCAAGGACTGGTATGTGAGAGGCAGGACTCATCACCTTAGCTTAATGTAATTAACGATCAATATAACACTTCATCGATAGGATGAAGTATCCTATACACTATTTGGTGCGGGTATATTTTTTTAGTTAAAAACTTTCAGTTTTAATAAATATGGGAATGTATATTTTCCTGAAACTACATAATACTCGTAATTATGCAAATTGTACGGTCACTAGAGGACGTTTCGCCGACTATGGCCTTTGAATCAGTGACTGCACTTCCCGAACTGGTGTCAGTCACAAACTTCTCAGGTAAAGTTTCTCCTATCTTCCAGACATCGGTGGCCGAGATGCAAACGTTTCGCATCTCAAAACGTGTCTCTATATATTGTAGTATAGAACCTACCGAGGGGTAGAAAACTTGAATAAGTCGCTAAATAATATAATAGTTTTTAATTAATGTTTGAATTAGTAAGTACCACTATTTCTTAAAATCTACTGTAACACGTATTTCGATGCATTCCACATTATTTTCAGACGCCGTATGATGCGGAATGCATCGAAACACGTGTCACAGTAGATTTAAAAAAAAGTGGTATTTACTAAGTAAAACATTAGTTAAAAATGGATAGATTTTACCACAAAGTGACTGCCGAATCGATTAATGATAATATAATAGTATTTGATTTTATATAAAGTACATGAAATTGCCGAATTTAGTTAATCTCATATCTAGTCTCATTTTTGTTACAAGGATGAGATTTTTTTAAAATATCCGGCTAAAATAAAACTTAAACATTACTTTTTCAATACTTCTTCTTCTTATTCGACCCACTTCTGCAATCTTCCATCTGTTTCCACATAGACTTGTTCTGTGCAGTCTACATCCGGGTCACGCCAGCATGCCGGTCCAGGTCATCTTTCCATTTCAAAGCTTATGCACGTATAAGTTATAGTTTATTTTTCTTTGGTTTATTTATGGTTTATTTTCAATTGTCATCGCATTTCATCTTACATAAAATACGATGACAATATTTTCAGTAAATTCAAACATTTTCATATCACTCCATGTTTTTTTGCCACTCCACGCTGAAGGTTGAAAAATAATGATCGTAAAATATTTAGTCTAAATATAATTATAATAAAAAATAAAATGATATTTGCATACTCAAATGGATAAATCAAGAACTCTGTCGTCTTATTATTTTTAGTCACAGATGTTGCATATATAATGATAATAATATAACGATAATAATAAAAATAATTCACGATAAAGATAACTTTTTATTAATTAAATTTAAGACTATCCTTTCTTGAATGTTTTTTGCACATATCGCTCACTCCTTTCAAGGACGTCATAAATTAAAAAAAAAGATTTTTCAGTAGAACGTTTTTAAAGTTTAAAAATATAATACAATGTATTAAAAATAAATATCAAGCCACTTATTGAACGTTTTACTGTGCAACAGATCTTTTTAGGTAAAACCTGAAGTTTTTTTCTCCATTTGAACAATATTTAATATATTTAAAAAAATAATTAAACAAAATATTTTCTTCAAAATGCAAAAACAACACTTTCTGCACTGCAGCGGGTAAAAATTAAGTTAAAAATATGCCGCTTTTGCTAGGATATAGTACATTTTCTGGGCACCCCGAAAACATGCACAACTGAAAATTGTCGATTTTTGATTTATGACGTTCTTGAAAGGAGTGAGCGATATGGTATATACATATCTTTGTGGCACAAATTATAAAACCTTATAAAATAAAAATGATACTTTGTTTTTAACCTTTTTTATTTTTGGTACTTTTGTTTCAACTGGTTTTGATAAGGACCATGTCATTTTAATATACATATTCAATGTTTTGGTTTTACTTTATAATGTTTTTAAACCCCCTTATAAGTAACGTGTGGACATAGAAAATAAAATAAAAATATATTTATTAAGGGGTTATACGAGATTTTTTTTTGAAATAAGAAGAATGTGGAAAATTCTCACCACAACTCAGGTTCACACTCCTACGTATAAAAGTATACGTAGTGTGTACCGTAGTCCATAGTCTAGTTCAAATGAGGAATTCTGTCGCGTCCTTGTTGCATAGCCAAGTAGTGTCGGGAGGTCAAATTGAATAAAACTTTTAACCTTTGAATCAATGAAGTGTTAAGATGTTTATTTGAAGTTTATTCAACTGATATTTTTTATTACTCTTTATTAACAGAAAAAAACATTATTAAAAATATTTTGTCTGACAGAATCTATTGACGCAAATCTGCATGTATTTTTGAATGTCGTTAAACGACTGCTTTTAAGCGGATTGAATTTTACATTTTGACATCTTAACAAAGATGAAGAAAAATACGGAAACCTGGGTATTTACGGGGCTCATGACCTGTCATAGGCTGGTAAAGTGATTACTTTATACACGTGCAAAATTTACCATTTTACACATTATTGACAACCACACTACTCCAATTTTTGTAATGCCTACATGTGTATTAAATCTCATGACTCTTTATGTGGAAGTTCACTAGAGCTAACTATGGTTGGTTTGTAAAAGCTTTTATTTAGCTTAAACACTTTTATTTAGATGTACGCATGAACCGGATTATTTTATTTACTGAGAGACGCCAGAAAACATGATTTTAAATTTTTATGTAGCTTATAATTTCACAAGATTATTTTATTCACTACATTTTTGGGTATGTATAAATTCCTGTTCAGAAATCTGGTTTTCTCCACATAGGAGTATTTTTTCTTAATTTTTTTACGTAATCGATGTTAGTTAAAAAAATTAATCTCACTCATTGATTCGGCAGTCACTTTGTGGTGATATCTATCGATTCAATTTTTAATTTAAGTTTACTTGGTAAAAATCACTTTTGCTTAAAATTTATTATGACACGTATTTCGATGCATTCACGATGTTTGAAAATGGTGCGAAATGCATCAAAACACGTGTGAAAATGTGGTATTAACCAAGTAAAACTTTTTTAAACCCTTATCCGCATCCAATGGTGCATAAAGAACTGCGCAATATAAACGCAGTGTTATCTTAATCGTTAACACATGAATGAAAGGCGATCAACCCTCCTGTCCAGGATAGTATTGAATAAATATTAGAGTGAAAAAATCACTTATATTTATTTGAACTCCAGTACGGTAGCCGAGCGTGCTAACCATTACACTACGAAGGCAGAGAAAAAAGAAGAAAATGACAGGCTAGTTACAAATAAGTAATGATTGAATTCGCTAAACTGATGTATCCCTTGTAAAAAAAACATTGACTCAACTATCTTTGATAAAGGAATCTTTTATCCGATTTGTGCTATTGTAGTGAAAGGAATTCTAATAAATCGATTTCATAGCACAAATAAAACAAACGCTTTTGTTCAATGCCGAGTACCAACTGGTAGTGTTGTTCTATACCGCAGTAACAATTTACTGGGACAAGACTACTGGTTACGTGCGCTACTTCGGTTTTATACAGTTTTCCTTTCAGTCGCGACTAACAAGCTATTCATCTGATCTGGTGGGTTACGGTACAAGGTTTTATTGTTTTTCGCACTGCACCATTCTCCACACACTCATAATATATGTCGACAAACGAGGATACCTACGATACATTAAACGTGTGTAGGTTGTTAGAGAAAATTCAAAAGAAATGTGTACAAATTGAAGTATGTTTTTTTATGCACATAAATGAATATTTCATCAGCAATTTCATAACATGAAATAAATTAACGCTTTTAACCCTGATGATGACAAGGTTCTTATCAAAACCGGTTAGAGAAAAGTGTCAATAAAAAAAGTGGCCAAATACGTGGCAGTTTTATTTTATAAAGTTTATAAAATGTGCCAGTTCACGGTACCATCAATGGTTGACTTAAGTTAGTTATTTTATTATGTACCCGAGACATTTATGAAATGCATGTCAGATTATTTACAAATTATTTTCCATTTTAAGGGATGCTTGAATTTCTTAATTTAACATATATTTCACAAATTAGTTATTCAAAACCTTAATAAAAATTTAAAATAATGTTTTTAAGCCTCTTTTTATATGTATTTTATAATGATTCGAGAGCGAATACAATAATTAGTAGTAGGTACGTAATAAGTCTTATTTGATCGATGTTTTGTATTATGAGCATTATTGTAAAGACATAAGACATATGAATATAAGAATATTCATTCGTTTTATTTAAAATAATAATTATGTATCAATTCTATTGTGCCCAACAAATTATAAAAAAAAACAGTTTAAAAAAAGACGTCTTGAATTTGTTTTCTGAAAAGTTTTGTCTAAATGAACATTGTTTTGTCTAAATTCTTATTCGAAAGCGGTGAAAACCTTACGAAAACATTTTTTTGTTTTAAAATAAAAAGGTTAACTGTTTTCTTTTTCTATATCAGGGTAGACTCGGAGGCTCATGAATATCTAGTTAAATGCGTTATTTTCTCCCTCTTGGTGTCCTTTTTTCTTCTTCCTGACAGTTTTTCGCCTTATTTAAGGTCGTTAGAAAGATAAAGTTTATTTGTAAATATTTTCCGTACCCTTTTCTTCCAGTTTTGTTACGATCTTCTCTTCGTAAAAGCGATATGCATAAGTAGATTTAAAACCTAAATATATGTTAAAGCCAGCCACCGCAGTGTAAGGTTAGAACAGTTAGATAATTATTTTGAGATAAATTTTCTAGTTGAGTGAAAACAACAATGTGCATGATAAATTTCCTTTAATTATTTGAAAAACTTATTAAATTAAAATAAATTTTAAATTCTGGTAAAATATTAATTAATAAAAGCTTTTTCAAAATACATCATTATTATTGTTTACGTTCCCACAAAACGAAGTTACGCCCTTTACCCCCACTTCTAGTTATTACCCCACTCACCTGATATTTCTATATTTACCTGGTTTTTTTGTGCTTGTTAGTTTTTGCAATCATCTATCGATTAAAATGTGATTTTTTAAACTAGTTATTGTAAAATACAGTAAAACATATAAATATTATACATAAATGGTATAATGCAAGTGTCGGGTTGTGGTCCCGTGGTTAGTGTCACGGACTCTTAAGTCAGATTTTCTCGGTTTCAATCTACACAATCTGATACCTATTTCTAATAATGAGTCGCTAAGGTTCACAGTAATAGTATGAAATTGAAATATTTGTGTAAATAATACAAACACAAATTTTTCTCTTGTAAAAAATCAACATGTCGTTCCACAAAGTTAATGCCAAATCAATAAATAATATTATGATAGATGTTTGAACGGTGAAATAAGGAATGAACGCAAGGTTGACATAAGCATAATCGATAAAATTAAGAAAGGTATTGAAATGGAATAAGGAGAATGTAGTTAAAAATAGGAGTCGAAAGACCAAAGAAAATTTCTAGTACCTATTTTACAAATGTATGTACTTGAAAGTGTTCAGGTCAGGATTCGGAATGATCAGCGACTTACATATTTGAAAAGATGCATGAATGTAGCAGTGGCGAATATTATTTGTAAAGGTAGAATGGTGACGCGTTCTATTCTCTTTGACAAAAAAATATAAAAACACTATCCACGTTCCCATTTTCTTTTCTTTCCCAAGTTTAGTTCGGAAGTGACATCTAGTGAGATTCATCTGTAGTAAATTACAATGTGCTTTTTACTTGTATGCGATATATCTTTCATTAAAATTTAAAGAGTCTCTGTGAGACATCTAGTGCTATTTAAAATACTAGTTAAACAAAACCGCATTTTTTTGTTAGTTTATTTTTATTCAAATCATTCAACCGATTTTAATTTAAGGATACATTTTCAAAACCAATTACAGACGTGATGCTGTGTACTGCAGTAGAGTGTTACAATAGGTGCTAAGTTGATATCTCGTTAAGTCCTTTGTTCAACAAGTTCACACACATTTAACCCGTCCTTCCACACATTTCAAATTCAATATCTTACTTGCATATATCCATAGCTCACTACAATAACGGTGAATTATTTGAAAGCAAATAAACGTATTGAGAGGTATCACAAAATATATTTTTACAACATTTTGAGTGTGTCCAAATACTTGTTCACAAAATCTGGATTATCTCCAATTACAGGAGTTATTTTCATATTATTTTTTGACATCTCATCAAAGATGAAGAAGAATATGGAAGTCTGGGCATTTACGGGGCTTACGACCGTCATAGGCTGGTTTGAGTGATCACTTTACACACGTGTAACATTCACCAATTCTACCCATTATTGACAACCACACTACTCAAATTCTTGGAAGTTCTATATATATGAACCAATTTAGAAACCTTGTTCATGAATCACTAAAACTTCACTAGAGACATCTATTGGTGAGATGTAAAGAAGCTTTTTATTAAGCAGAAACTCTTATATTAGTATGTGAGATCCGAATCCCGGATTATAATCACACACATGAGAAACGCCAGAAAATACCATTTTCATTTTTATTATTAAGCTTATAATTTGACCAGATAATTTATTTACAACATTTTGAGTGTGTCCAAATACTTGTTCACAAAATC
This sequence comes from Brachycentrus maculatus, assembly GCF_059751285.1. Classification (NCBI taxonomy): domain Eukaryota; kingdom Metazoa; phylum Arthropoda; class Insecta; order Trichoptera; family Brachycentridae; genus Brachycentrus; species Brachycentrus maculatus. The sequence continues at coordinate 2,009,992 of NW_028281145.1, forward strand.
TGGATTATCTCCAATTACAGGAGTTATTTTCATATTATTATTATTATATGCGATATGTCCGCCTCCGTAGTGTAATGGTCAGCACGCTTGGCTACCGTTCTGGAGGTCCCGGGTTCGATTCCCAAGGGGGGTAAAATAAATATAAGTGATTTTTTCACTGTCATATTTATTCAATATTACCCTGGACTGGTACCTGAAGCGGAGGACTGATCACCTTTCCTTCATGTGTAAACGATCAAGATAACACTGCGTTTATATGACGCAGTGCCCTATGCACCATTGGGGTGCGGATAAGGGTTTTATTATATTATTATATATATATTATTATTATTATTATTATTATTATTTTTTTTTTTAAATGCCCAGACTTCCATATTCTTCTTCATCTTTGATGAGATGTCAAAAAATAAAATATATTTTTGTAGATGTATCATTCATTATTTCAATTTGTAATTTATTAATGAGGCATAAATTTGTAGAATAACACGATAAAAAATAAAACGTGGAATACTCGTGTTTACATTATTTAACTCATAAGTTGTCTTAATTGATAAAAAATTAATTTTAGTTGGATTAAAGAAATTTGTGTTATTTTACTTAACCGCCACTGTACGTACAATTTGTATAATAAGTTTGAATGATTTAATAAAAGACAAAATATTTTGGCCGTTAGGCAAAAGACCTTGGGTAGTTCTCAAGTGACTTTATTTTTGTGTTGATTAGCAGTCACAGTCAAATGAGATTAGGGAGGTTGAGTGATTGAAAACATATTTAATAACAGACTTTTAGAAAAATCGTTTAGTTGTGTATTTATTAGTTGTAAATACTTATTAATTGCTTTTTTATTTTCTAATATTTCTAAGTAATCTAATTTAAGTCCTCTGCTGCATGTATGTAATATATTTAGTCCTTAATTTGTTATTATATTTTAAATTTACATTTGTAACGTCCGTGTCCGTCAAGTCGGCCCAATACATCAAGCGCCTTGTCGCAGTCGGCCGCAGCTGATGCATCTGTCCTCCGTAACTGTTGCAGGCAGACCTCCCCGGAGGGGTGCGTAGGATCATTTATCACCCCCGCCGCAAGCAGGCCTCGGCCGGCCTTACAGCCTCGGGTCCTGTGGGTAGGGTGAACTGGCGCGGCTGGTCGCACGCTGATAATAGCGCGAAGTGCGACACGGAATAAAAAATAGGGAAGTCTACACTTACTCATTTATTGACCGAAATTTAATCGGCTACCAAACATTTATCGTGTTTTGGGACACTTGCGTATCGTATATATATATATATATATATATATATATATATATATACACATATATATATATATATCTATATATATATATATATATATATATATATATATATATATATATATATTTATAAAAAAATAACCCGTGGCCACGGTAGTTAAACGCACTTACCACTACAATATGAGGGCAGATTAAAGTTAATAAGGTAATATTTTTGTAATTAACGGGGGTGACTTAAGATGAGACAAACAAAATCTTTATATGATCAATAATTTCAATGACTTGAAAGTTGTCAGGCCACGTGTTGGGATAATGGGCGAGTATGTATGAGGAGATGCATGAGCGTGGAAGAGGCAATGACAGATTGAAGATTGGTTTGATTGGCAAAGACGTTTTGGTCTCTCTACCAACTCTTTCAGGGAAGCAGTGTGAGGTAAATAGTTTAACTTAGTTGAATTTATGTACGTTCATTTAAGAGGTATTTATTTCAGAAGGTAATCATTATTTATCTAGTCAAAGTGATTTTGCTAGTTCACTGAATCAACTTCCAGAACCCAAAAATGATCCCGTGACAAAGCGTGGAGAGCCCGTTAACGGATTTTCCTGCCAAAAAGATTAAAGTATTTCATTGAAACATGTTTTAAAAATTGATATTTTGGTAAGATATCAAACTAACAATTTGATGATTGAAATATAAAGTGTAAGAATTCGTTTCATTGAAAGCTCATCTTTGTTCAATATCAGAATAGGGGTATAAAATTGGATGCGATTTTGTAATTCCCCTCTCGACTTGCGGGAGAGTTAAGTTCCCATTATGCCCGGGACGCAGTTCCCGGCTAATCCTCCTTAATGCGCTAGCCCGAGGGCAGATAACACCGTTCTCAAAGACCAACCTGTAACACTTCGCGCCAATTTTCTTATTCCCTTCTGAAAAACGCGGGAAACTCAGGGAGGAGAAAAAACAAGGAACAGCTGTTATCTGGTTCACACTGATTCATACCTACCACCGACCTGACCCACCCTTATGTCTTACCCCCGTTTCAGAGGCTTCGATTCATCGAGTTGCACAAGCTCTTAGTTTTTATTTATTGTTTCGACATTCACACGATGAATTTATAAATGAAAAACACTTGTTTTTTACCACTTGAGTTTATTTTATTATAACGACTAGTTTTGGAAGCCATGCTTTTATCTTCAGGTGTTAATATAAAATAACCGGTTTACAATTAGACCCGAAGATGTAAGCATAACTTCCGGAACTAGTTGTTATAATAAAATAAACTAAAATGGTAAAAAACAAGTGTTTTTCTTTTTCAAGCTTTTGGTTTATTTTATTGAAAATAAAAATTAAAGCCAACATAAATATATTTAAAAATAATTGGCATGCAATGCCAAAATTATTTTTTTGTTACAAAAGATGTGATAAGGCAACATTAATTTATTAAGTAATTCGGCAGGCAGTGGTAAAATGATGTATGATTTGACTCTATTCGCATCTTTATCGAACACTGTACGGTGTTAAAATACATTTTGTGAAGAAGTGGTAAATAAATGCGCTCGACTTTTCTCAAAAAAAGGAAAAAGGTCTCAAAATATAAAAAAAGTTTTTTAACAAAATGTGCAAAAATATAATTGAAAAACTTCATGATGCTCAAAATAGTTTGGAAATATATATTTATTTTGTAAAAGTTTGTCTCTCCTGGCTAACATAACACGATGATGGTATGTTTGTTTCCGTTCCGCAAACACTGTGCTAATATTAGAGAAATTCTTCTCTTCCTTTTTTATCGGAAACTCTATAGCACTCTCAAGCGTTCTTTTGCTGCTCCTTGAATCTGGGACGAGTTTTATTATTTTCTGTGATCCTAATACAGTAAAACTTCGCTATTTGTACGCAATTCATCGCTTTGGTCGAATAATGCATTACACGAACACTAAAATTTATTTTCCATGGATATAATATTATACAATTCTGAGGAAATTGTAAGAAAAAAACTTTTCATGAATTTCAAAGAAAACCTTCACCTAGCATTTAATATTACGCATACTCTAAAGGGGGATTTTTAAAATACCCCAGTCGTATTCATATAAATATGGAACTTAAATATCAAACTTTAAGTAACTGTAACCCTTTTTTTGGGATTTTTTTTCAAAAACTTTGATCGGGATGTATGGTTTTATATAATATTAATTTATCTACAAGATATGTGGACTTACAGATAGGTACTTGTAAAAAAAATCATCTTTAATCTTTGTAGAACGTTGGAGGTGTGAAATGATTACAGATGTACTCATATGTATTCAAGACTTCTTCTGATTGAAACTGGATCCTCTTCTACACTTCTTCCACCCTTTCCCGCCCTTCTCACCCCCCGCGACGTCCAACTCGCAACTCAAGTCCAATATTAGTGTCTGCGAGAGTTGCAAGACGTAGTTTTGTTGGAGAATTATAGCGAGACTAACTTCACTGGAATTTTATTTGCACAACGATAAAAATGTTATAAAGTTATGGAAGTTACTTGTTGTAATTGAATTCAAAACGTAGCTTCGAGACGAATTAATTTGAATGACAAAAATGAGAACGGAGTAATATGAAGTTGAAATAATTTGTTTATAGTGAAGTGTAACCAACTGAATTACTGAAAGTTTTGAAAAACTAGTTGTAAATATAATTTTACCAATTTTACAGATTATTTTTGTAAAATTTGATTTAGTTAATATTTTTCATATAAAAGTATGTGCAGCATTAATTTTATATCGGCAATGAATCTATCTGACTAAAAATAACTATTATTATAATTTTTGTATGTTTTTTACATAATAAATGTATTTCTAAATTTTACGATTGAAATGTATGAAATGTTTTGAATACATATTAATTTGTTGAAATAGGTACCTAGTTGAAATACAAAAAAAGTTATATTTACAATCATGATATGTTTGTTTTCTTTTATATTGTAAAAAAATACTTTTAATATTACTTGATGTATAAAATATAAAATGAATTATTATATTGGTGTAAATCCAATATAAAATGAAACAATACATCTTCGAATTCTCATCCCATCAGATTTAGTCGACCAAATACACAAAAAATGACAATATCAATATTAAATCCTTGAACTTCACAAGAACACAGCTTTTCTTAATACCCTTTGTTATCGTATTTTATTTTCCCGCATTACCCCGTCCGCCCGCCACCCGCCACCCGCCACCCCCGCCAGCACTCACCACCCCAGCCAATAGGGGTTGAAATCAATTTACTCACTTGTCGAACATCCTGAGATAACAACAATCAATGGCGCGAAGAACAGATTAGGGCTGCCACTCGTTCCTTAAAGAAATGTTTATTATAGTAATTTTGTAACTAATGTAACTTTGTTTGAAAATCACTATAAATATTTTATTGTAACATAATTATAATGTCTACCGGTTTCGCAGCTAACCGCTTCTTTATCAAGACTGATTAATAATTATAAAATGGAAAATCACAATGTTAGTGCTTCACATATAACTTATAGCATTTATTTTATTTTATTTTTCTGTTAAAATGAAATATTTGTTTATATTAGAACTTTTAATATATTCATATTATATATATAAATATATATATATATGTATATATATATATATATATATATATATATATATATATATATATATATATATATATATATATATACATATATATATATATATATACATATATATATATATATATATATATATATATATATATATATATATATATATATATATATATATATATATATATATATATATATATATATATATATATATATAAGCACATATAGGCCTTGCCTTAGTGGGATGTTTTTTTGATATAATGGAATTTTTTTAACTTGTAGTTATATTATACTGTGAAATGTAAAAAATAAATTTGCGACGTATTTTTTCTTAAAAAAACTACCATTGTTTATTAAATGCACGTATTTAATTTTATTCACTAATAAGTTTTATTATTTGAACTGTCCCAAATTATTCCAATTTAAATAAATTTATTGCTAGTCATTATTAGTCATTATTAGTTACCGTTAGTTGCTAAGCAAAATTAATATGAATTTTACCGATAAGAGCGGTTCAATAAAATAATCAATTCTATCGAGGCGGGAATCAAACCAATGACATCACGCACAAAAACGGTATTCAGTATTCTGTGAACGAATATCAATTTACCTACACCCTTCATTATATTTATTTTCAACAACACCGGTTTAAAAAAAAAACTTCCAATTGTTTTGATAGCAATAATTTTAAATATTATTATTGAATACAATAAAACTGCATAATTGTTCTAAACCATCTTGTCATCCCAGGGATGAATATTCAATAAAGAATTATTATTAAAAAAAATTAAATATTCATGGTTAGGTTAGGTCCATCCCCAAAGATGATGAGGTTCTTGTCAAAACCGGTTGGAAAAAAGTACCAAAACAAAAGTGGTTAAAAGTATAGTTGGATTTTTTTTAATGAAGTTTATAAAATTGTGTACAAATTACCAAGAATAAATTGAATATGTTATTATTTCACAAAATAAAACATTTATTATCCATCTTAATATATACAATAATTTCGTCAACTATTAAAGTAGTTTTTCTTCTTCTTTAAACCGTTATCCATAACCGTGTATGTTATAAACAGTGTTATCTTGATCATTAATAAATGAAGAAAAAGTGATCAGCCCTCCACTTCAGGTACCAGTCCAGAGTAATATTGAATAAATATTATAGTGAAAATCTTACATATTTATTCGACCCCCCCCCCCTGGGAATTGAGCATGGGACCTCCTGTACGGTAGACGAGAGTGCTGACCATCACACCTCGGAGGCGGATCCAATTTTACATTTATTAATTAAAAAATCCTCAGATTCCGGTTTCAATAGTGATAATTTATTATCTTCAAGAATAATATATTATTTTGGACAGCCCTGAAAGCTTGGAGTATTCTATAGGCAGTTTTTCAGGCCATTTGCTGGAATCCTACAATCTGTCGGCCCGGCCACGTACCAAACTTCTTTCAGCCGTAAGTAACTGATTATTATTTCTTCATCATTGTTTGACTTTTCCAACTCTTCATTATATTCCCCGTTAACTGGCTAACTCACCTATACAAACAAAAAAATAACGTAGCGATTAACGGAATATTATTGTATATTTGCGTTTTTTTTATATATCGCTCACTCCTTTCAAGAACGTCATAAATCAAAATACTTGATTTTTCAGGAGAACGATTTTATAGTTTAAAATATAATACAATGTAATAAAAATAAATACCAAGCCACTTATTGAACTTTTTACTGTGCAACAGATCTTTTCAGGTAAAACCTGAAGGATTTTTCTACATTTGCAAAATATTTCGTTTATTAAAAAATATAATTAAACAATACCCTTTCTTCAAAATACAAAAATATCACTTTCTGCCCTGTAGCGGGTAAATATTAAGTTAAAAATATGCCTCTTTTGCTGGGATATAGTACATTTTCTGGGCATTTCGAAAACACGCACAACTGAAAATTGACGATTTTTGATTTATGACGTTCTTGAAAGGAGTGAGCGATATGTTACATACGTCTATCAATTTTATTGGATTATCGGTATCAATTATTATTTTATTTTGTTGGATTTATGTTTTATACCGAAATTTAAACTTATAATTTTTTCTAAATATAAAAGTGTAAATATAGTGATGTAAATTTTTATAATATGCATAAAAAATCGTGACAATTCGTATGTGATACATTTTTTTAAATAAACAAAAATTCCATCAATTTTATGTAGTGCCCTCTACACTATTGGGTGCAAACAAGGATCATTTGTCAGAAAATACAAAATTATAATGATACTGTACATTTCCATCTCTGAATTGCTAGTGACAGTTCGTATTGATATGATGCATTTTTTTAAATAAACGAAAATTCCATCAATGTAATGCAGTGCCCTATGCACCATTGGGTGCGAACAAGGATCATTTGTCAGAAAATACAATATTATAATTATACTGTACATTTCCATCTCTAAAGTGCAATGGTTAGCGTGTTTTGCTAACATACTGAAGGTGACGGGTTGGATTGCTTAAAAGGTCAGAATAAATAAAAGCTTTTTTTTCAAACAATTATTTATTTAAAATTACCCTTTGATGGTGCTTAAAGCGCACGATTGATCAGCTTGTAGTCATATAATAAACGATCAAACAAACATTGCATCAATTTCAAGCAGTGCCTTAAGCACCATCACATCGTTTCACATTGTATAATACCACTTAAAAAGTCTACTTCACGGCTACCGGGATTAGAACAGTCATTCCCTCATCAGGCCAACCATAGTCTGATGAGTAAATGATTATTCCAAAACCGGCAGTCGTGAAGTAGTGCTCTACAATGTGAAACGATAAATGATAAAGGAAGTGTTATATTACCAACCTACAAGGTTAAAATTATGAACCTTGTTCTCATTCGATGGTGCATAGGGAACTAGATAATTTTTTTTTTTTAATTTTTTTTTTTTATGAAATATGCTTATGCGGTTATTTCGTGGATTTATTATTTAAAACTCACTTGGTAAATACTACAGTGGTATTTTTCAAGTGAAATTTAAATTAAAAATTAAATGATATTACCACAAAGTGACTGCTAAATCAATTGATAAGGATATTTTGAAACCTGATTAAAATATTTTTTATAGATTCGAGTAGTATGAATCAGAACACCATAGATAATAAATTGTGTGTATTTTACCCTGTTAGTTATTTCATATAAATATATGTTTTAAACCTTGCCTCGTTTCTTGCAACTCCTTGTTTGTTGTTATCGAATTTATTATGTTTTGAATATTAAACAAGACTCGAAGAATCTTTTTACATCCAAAACAAGACAAAAATTGGACCAAGTGACCGCCGAATAGAATAAGGAGGTTATTTTGTAATTTGAATAAACGAGATTTTAAAGTAATATTTTTTGACATCTCATTAAAGATGAAGAAGAATATGGAAGTCAGGGCATTTGCAGACTTCCATATTCTTCTTCATCTTTGATGAGATGTCAAAAAATAATAAAAAAATTATCCTGTAATTGGAGATAATCCAGATTTTGTGAACAAGTACATATTTGGACACACTCAAAATGTTGTAAAGAAATTTTGAAGATTCAAGTATGAGTCAGAACACCATATATTATAAATTGCGTATATTTTATCCTGTTAGTTATTTTCTTAAAATATGTTTTTAAAAACTTCGCCTTGTTTGCTGCAAATTCTCAATACGTCTTTTATAGACAGTTTATTATGTTTTGAATACTGGACAAGAATTCTCGTACGTCCAAGACAAGACAAAAATCAGACGTGTCACGACAGCTCGGCAGTCAGAAGTGGTTTGTGGGCGGCCACGGTGGGCGGGCTGTCTGCTGCCACGCCCCCCTTCCCGCCGCTCTTCCTGTCGCCTCACCGCCCTGGCCTTTGGGCGGGAAACCCATTCCGCCCTTCAATCTTTTTGGCGGGAAAATCCGTTAATAGGCGCTCCACGCTCATTCTTACAGGAATCATTTTCGGGTTCCGAAAGTTGGTTTACATTTTTAATTTTAAATAATACGTTTTATTTTTAGTGCTTTCACACAAACACCATGCTTAGATTAACGCAGAGAACGTCATAGTCTAAACTTAACTCGAAGGTGCACAGTTTACACCCGCGCTGTGAGTAATGAGTAATTTCATTAATTGATTCGGCAGTCACTTTGTGGTAAAACCTATCCATTTTTAAATTTTACATAGTAAATACAACAATTACAAATAATCTATTATGACACGTGTTTCAATACGTTCCACATCATTTACGGGGTTTAAAAATTATGCAAAATATATCAAAACACGTGTCACAATAGATTATATGAAAAAGTGGTATTTACAAAGTAAAACTAAAATTAAACATGGATGGATTTAACCACAAAGTGACTTCCGAATTAATGAATGAAATCGCAATATTAATTGTTAAATAAAAATATATGATAACGCATACGATATATGATAATAAAAATATATGAAAATGTATGATACGCGAAAATTTTTAATTTTATCATTATTTTTATGTAGTTTATCTATGTAGCTTAAAAATAAATAAATAATTACTTTTGAAAAACATTCCTCTAAAAAGAACTTACAAAAATTCAGCTACCTAATCATTAAGCTGGCTTACAGGGCTTACGACCTGCTAAAGGCTGGTTTAAGTGATCCCTCTTTATATGTGTAACTTTCACCATTTTGCCTATGATTGACTATACTACTCAAAATTGTGGAAATCATACATTTCTCATATGATTCTCACGATCCCACATATGTGAGTTCACGGCAGTATCAGTAGTCAAGAGTGAGAGGGGGGGGGGGTGTGAAGTAATTTTAGACAGCAAATTATATAAACTTCCAGTCCGTAATGACACTTCCTGATCAACTCTGATAGAAATCCCGTAGTAAAAGTAAGCAGACTTAACCCTAGAGTAGACGTGTAGTTAACACGTTTCACTCAGATGTTTTAAAAATAAGTTATTTTTATAATCAGTACCTGCTCAAATACGCTTAATTTTCAGTTTGCAGGTGACTTTTGTCATGTACAGTTGTGTAATAAAAAAGTATTATTTAAACCGGTTGACGGGTGTCACCCATTCGGCTAAATAGGTTAGTTTTATCATTTCGGAGCGGAGAGGAAATGGAGGACCTAGTTTGAAATGTGGCTGAAGGAGGAACAAGACAACATGAAAATTTTGTGTTTAATGTGAACAGTGAATGCGCGTACAGCACTTGAGGGACGTTTGTGTTACGTGCCACGAATAAAAATAATAAATATGTTCTAATAAAATTTAGCTCTGAAAAAATATTTTGTGTATTAAAAAAAACATACAAAAATATTAATTAAAAATGAATTTTTTGAAAAATTAATTTATTTCAAACCTTAACTGTCAAAATATGCTAAAAGGGTTGGGTGAAATTTTGCTCACTCCTTTCAACAACGTCTTATTTAAAAAAAAAAAAACTGATTTTTCAGGGGATCGTTATTAAAGTTTAAGAGTATAATAAAATGTATTTAAAATAAATATTAAGCCACTTATTGAACTTTTAACTGTGCAACAGATCTTTTAGGTAAAACCTGAATGTTTTTTCTCCATTTGAAAAATATTTAGTATATTTAAAAAAATAATTGAACAATACCTTTTCTTCAAAATGTAAAAACAACACTTTCTGCCCTGTAGTGGGTAAATATTTAGATAAAAAATCTGCCGCTTTTGCTGGGATATAGTACATTTACTGGGCATTCCAAAAACATGCACAACTGAACGATTTTTGATTTTTGACGCTCTTGAAAGGAGTGAGCGATTTTATCGCCCACTCGTCCGTTTCTGTTTGTTAATGCCACATGCCTTGTCCAGGGTTAAGATAAAGTAACTACAATTGTCAGTAAGTAGAGGAGAAATAATAGGTGTCGTGGGGTAGTTCGGTAACGCTTGATTACAAAGCAGGTGTCGCGGGTTCGATTCCCCCAAATTGAAAAATAAATTCAAGGAATATATACTTAAGATTGCTCTGTTTTTTTTTTTTAATATCAACTTTCCCTATCTTTACTATTCTTCCTATAGACAAGCTTCCGAGACAAAGTCTTTGGGGGTTAGCCTTTTTAAAAAATGCGGATATAAATTACAAAAAAATAAGCCATTAATTAGAACTTTTTCAAATTGAATTGCCCTCTCGCGAATTGTAAATGTATCAACAAAAAGAAAGTGCTTTCACTTCAAAAGTTCTCTTCAAACTATTCAATACGATCAGAATGAGTTTTGGTGATTTACATGAGACGGAACAGCTTTGAAGGATTTCCGTAACGGCCTTCCTTCGCGTGTGAGCGGGATAGAAAAATGGGGAAATAATCGATCGGGACGTTTGCCTTTTCACTTAACTCCGGATGAAATCCTTTTATGACCTCTCTTTATCACCAGCACTTCCGAACTCGTATTCGGGTACATATGAAGATACCTGTTATACCTTCCCCGCGCTGCTTCCAGATTATTCACATCACCAAAGTTGCCTTCCCCGAGACTGCAGACTGGAGAGGCGTAATAAAGGGATGATGGTTGAAGAAAACAAAGTGACTTCGGTCGAGACGCCGAATCAATTTTATGGGTGAAGTAGAATTATAGTACCCGTACAAGAAGAAAACTCCGCTCGTAACGGGATCGACAGATAAATTTCTTTCTACAATTTTAGGCGTGCGATCACGATGTAATAAAAAAAAACATACGGAAAAATAAACTTTTTTTCATAGTGATTCTCAAATGATTATTTCGTTTTATTTTTTAAAATATACATTGACATAGCAGGCTCGTTACAAATAAAGTAGTTGTTCAAATAATTAATATAATAAAAAATATTCTGTATTTTTGAAAGTAAATTTCACGAATCAAATAATTATTTTAAATATCTTTATAAAGTTCATTAACTTTGTTTTCACCACTTTTTTTTATAATTAATACAATTCAACTTACCGGTTTCAACAATACATTGTCATCATCAGGTTTTATTTTAAATAAAAAATATTAAAACGTTAAAATACTCTCACCAAAAACTTCCACACACTCCATAAAAATCCTAAAAAAAAAGTTTTTGGTGAGAGCATTTAAATGTTTTTGATTTAAAATAAACCTTGATGATGACAATGTATTGTTAAAACTGGTAGGTTTAATTGTACTTGTAAAAAAAGTGGTAAAAACAAAGTTAATTAATTTTATAATGATATTATAAAATGTGCCACAAAGTTTCTGCGGAAAACATTCAAGAAATTATTTTAAAGATTTGGGCGCTTTTGATAAAAACATGCCTTCCAAATGTTGCAAGTTTAATAATTTTTCTACTTCTGACCGTGACCTGCACTCAATGGTATACAAAGTACTGCATCTCATTGACCCAGTGTTATGCTTTTAAAACCTTTGCTTTTTGAGGCTTGTATGCAGGTAGGAAAGTGAGGATAGGTTAATGGGATAAATGCACCACAAATACCCAGACTAATTGAAAATAAATCTTTCTAGAATTTGTTTTGCAATTTACAGGAATCGAATTCTTGACACCAATTTCGCAGTCGAGCGTCTATCTGACTATGCCACGGTATCTGCTTAATGTAGATCATTAATTACAGATAGTAATCTAGGATGAAATTAAATAAATATTAGAATGAAGAATCACACACATTTAGTCTGACCTCCCTGGGAATCGAACCCGGAAGCTCCACAAAGCACGATACTGTACTGATAGCAAAGGGATTTACAATGGATAGACGTAATGTTAAAATGATGATTGATTATATAAAGACAAGGCATTCATTCGAGGACTGGTCCCCGTAAATACTTTAAAAAAATATCACCTCATTTATTTATTTATTTATACTCACTACTCATGATTATAAATGCATGTATATTTTGATTTCAGAAAAGTAGTAGCAACGAAAATAGTGAAATAACCTTTGTGAAACTGTAGGCTTGTTTAGAAAACTTGAAAACGTTTTTCCAGCGAGCTCTGCACACTTTAATAGGCTTGCTATGGGGAAGTTAAAGTATTATTCGTTCGTTTGAAGAGACGCTCCACCCTTTTATTAGTAGATTCCTGCATCTGACACGAGAGAAGATCCAAATTCACATGCTAAAAAGTTCCTGCTTCCGCAGTATAGGGTCGGATCGGATAAGATGAGCCAGAATTTTTCAAGTGACGTAGATTTTACTAGTTACAACTTTCACAAAATGCACACATGCGAAAATCTTAAACGTTATTTATATCGCTCACTCCTTTCAAGAACGTCATAAATCAAAAATCGTCAATTTTCAGTTGTGCATGTTTTCAGAATGCCCAGAAAATGTACTATATTCCAGCAAAAGAGGCATATTTTTTACTTTATAATTACCCGCTACAGGGCAGAAAGTGTTGTTTTTGCATTTTGAAGAAAAGTATTGTATAATTATTTTTTTAAATATACTAAATATTTTTCAAATGGAGAAAAAACCTTCAGGTTTTACCATAAAAGATTTGTTACACAGTTAAAAGTTCAATAAGTGGCTTGATATTTATTTTTAATACATTGTATTATATTTTTGAACTTTAAAATGTTCTCCTGAAAAATCGAGTTTTTTGATTTATGACGTTCTTGAAAGGAGTGGGCGATATAAATTTCGTGAAACTTTCTTCTGATTTTTTAGTTTATAAATAATGCAAACGAAAAAACCTATATAATTTGTATTTGAGCACTAACATTGTGATTTTCCATTTTATAATTTAAATATATAATTCATTTGTTTTAAAATCTTTTTAAAGCGATTTTAAAACAAAGTTACATTTTAATTATAAAAAAAGTTATTTCTACTCAGAAAAAAGTTTTCATAAGACTATTGAGTAAAAATCTATTTGTGAGAATTCACAAATAGATTTTTTTAATGAAGCAAGCATTTGCATTACAAAACGTTTATTTTATTTTATATATGCTTATGTCTTGTTGAGATAAATCTATAAAGACTTTGTGTATTATTCAAATATTGAAACGAGTCAGTCAGTTATTTATTTTAGTAAGTATGATTGGCAGATCAAGGAATGAAATGTCTATTCATATTCATGTATTGCATATATTTTTTATCCCTCTTTGTGATAACATGGTGAAAGGAAAACTTAAAACAGTTTTATTTTGTAAAATTTCGATCATATTTGATCTACTGGGAAAAAATATTTCATAAAGTTTTAAGATTTATTTGAATTTTTATAAAAAAATCTTTTTTTTTAAAATTCACTTGATTCTTTTGATAAAATTTAATTTTTCTAGAAAAAAACAACGTTGAAAATTTTCATGTTATTTAAGTGGCGGGAATCAAACCCACGATGCCAGTTTTGCAGTTGAACTTGTAGCCAACTACGCCACGACGCCTGTCAATCTAAGTTTTCTTTTTTGGATTTTTCTAATATATGCATTTTATAAAAGTCAAATAATAAACAAACAAGTAGGTGGATTTATATGTCACAATTTTTTAAATTACAGTATTTTTAAAATTTTATAAATAGACTAAAAATAAATAATAAAAATGAATCAAAAATACTGAAGCTGTCAATTTATGTACATGACACTATGTATATTCCTGATGCTATGAAAAACAGTTTTAAGGGAGTATAAAAATATTTCTACGAAGAAATGCTTTAATTAAATTTCTATATTAAAATTAACCGCCTGCTGATGAAATTGACAGTATACAGTAAATATTGAAAAACCTTACATTATTTCTAAAAGTCCTGAACAGAAAATTTATAATCCGTTGTTCAAGACGTAAAATTAATTGGATGTCAACGTTCCCACTCGATTTTTAAACACAATTTTATAAAACGTAGTTTGAACGCATACATTTGTGAACCTATTTTTCTCTACGAAATACAAAATTGTATATTTTTACATTTTCAGAGCAAAAGTCGCTTTGCATCTACTTCCTCTTTTGAATGTGATGGTTTTTTAGTTTAGTTAGATTTCTTATCTCCTGAAATTACGGGTTTGTAGATCATTACCTTTTTATATTTAAAAGGGTATCTCATGACGATTCTGATTGTTTGCTTTTTGCAAATAATAGGATTATGACATTGTTAAACGCATGACTTTTGTGTGTTTAAAACCAAAATACTTATGGAGGTATTTATAGTTTCCGCCATCCCCACTGCTGCACAAAGGCTTTTCAGATTGCAACGGCCGGCCTGCAAAGCGAGGGTCGAACAGCGGCCTAATCGAAATGCAGATAAGCGATTTAAAAGTACTGAAACACTTGTGCCCGTATGTATTGATCACGCGAAAAGAGAACGCTTTCCGCAAAGAGCTGGTGAATTCTGGAAGCGAACCAGGAATAAAACTTCTTTGTTTAGGATGGTATTCACAAAGCATATAACTGGTTTAAATGGCCGTGAATGGGAGGTTTGCCGAGGTCGATTGCACCATTTGGTGGTAAATATAAAAAAAATCCTATCATATGAAATTTGATCTAATCAGATTCCATGTTGGTGGTATACATGGCACATATTTCATAATGGTTTCACTTAATAATATATTTTGGATAATTTACATGGTGGATTTCGATACTTATCACCAGGCAGTCATTTTGACTGCTAATACCACTATGTAGTATTTTTATTTTTTTGACATCTCAGGATAGATGAAGAAGAATATGGTTTTTTGGGTATAAACAGGCCTTTTGACCGGTCATAGGTTTGTTGAGTGATCACTTATCTCGTATTTTTTTTATTATTAACTACTGAAACTTTTTCAATTTTTTTTCATTGATTCAACAAATAATTTTCAATTTCACACTAGAATAAATGACCTGTATTGTAATATTAAATTATTGATTGTTTTTCAGAACGTTGTTCAACAACGCGGCATGTTTCAAGTAAAATTTCGAAGAACCGATATGATTTTTTTTGTAATTATTTTAATTTTTTACGTTTATTACGTTTTCGAAGCCAAAATGTTAATACAATTTACGGCCACTGTAAAGAAAGAAATAAAAATTGGTCAAATTTCAAACCTGAGTTTCTAAAACTGAAATGAAATTATTGGTCTTTGACTACTATTACCACTACTGACGTATGTCCTAACTCCATAGTGCATAGACTCCGTCAAATTGATGCGATGTTAACTATGAAGGTAAGATGTTCAGTCCTTCACATCAGGTACCAATCTATGTAGGTAACATTAAAAATTATTACAGTAAAAAAAAACATATTTTTATTTTTACCTTCTTTGGAATCGAATCCCGGCCCTTCAGCATAGTCAAATGTCCTAACCACAACACTATGAGAGTAAACCCAGCATATAAAAAATCGAGGTTTTAGTAATATAATATGTACAGAGTTTGTTAGGATATAAAATTTTAATTATATTTTAAAAACTTCACAGAAAAGATTTTTAAATGCTTTGAAATACGTGAATCCGTGTGATTTTCCAGTTGAATTTATTTTTTCATTAAATAAATTATTCCTTCAGCGAGAGTGCTATACCGTGTTCATTTGATATTTTTGTCATATGTTGGAGGAGAGCGTAGCAGGGAGAAATGATAACATGCCTTTATTTTCATACAAATATGTGCGTATTGCTTGCAGTGGAGTAAATTGATTTTTCCGCTTCAGCATTGTAATAGTTAACAGGTTTTGGTACCACGTGGTTTTGGGTATGATTCTCGAAGAATTTAAAGTATTTTTATATTCATCATAATATAACCAAGTAACCATAATACCGCTTCTAGGCAGGGGTAAGCAGTGGGGACAGAATGCCACACTGACCTTTTTTGCAGATAATATTCACCTTTAACACAATCATAAATCTGCCGCCCATTATTCCGACTCCTAACCTGACCACTTTCGAATATGAGAAATACTTATTCATGCCATTTTTTCTATTTTTCTGCTCCTATTTCTAACTATATTTGCGTCATAAATATGTTTCACCCCTTTTTCCTCTTCATTCCTTCGTTCTACATGTCCAAACCATCTCGAAATATTTTCTTAATTTTATCGATAATATGTATTTCAACATTTCCTTTTTCCTTATTTCATCACTTGAACATCTATCATATCATCTAATTTTATCGCATATTCGTCTGAGAGATCGTATTTTTACTACAATCAGTCTACTTTTATTATTCTTGTGCCAAATCCACCGTAACGAAAATGCAATCCAAAATCCATAGTGACAGCAAGAAGCACTGTGTATGACGTGAGGAATGTTTAGTATTACGTGTATTATTTTTAGATTAACAGTTGGCGCTGCCATAATATTTTAAATAGATTTCCAATCACAGGCAAAAATAAAACCTAATGTTGCAGGTACATAAAACATTCCTTGCCTTTACATAAAACATAAAAAAACATGGGCGTATTTGAATGCAACGTTGTGTTAAAATTTTAAAGTAATTGTAGATTTGGTTTAAAAGATTTAAGATTTTGAACAAAACAACATTAACTTTTTCTAGTAATAAAGATAAAAACACGCTCGTAGCAACGTAGCGTCTACATTTAACAGTTATAGGTGAATAATTTTAGGAGATTTGAGGTTTTGAACTCATATTTTATTTATGAAAATCTTAACCTTGATCAAATGTAGACTGAACAAGGTGAACGATGAGTAATAAGGAGAGTGTTAAATTACCAAACCACAAAGTTAATAATGGTTTTAAAATACAAATTACATTAAATATTGCATTAAAATAACCATAGTTGTAAGTATCAAGTCTTATTTTCAGGCGCCAGTATTTGGTAAAATATTTAATAATATTGATTTGATATCAATCCTGGGTCCTGGATACAGATTTTGACCATAAATATATCTTTAATTAAAAAAAAAGATATAAAAATTTATTTTGGAATACAATTGAAGTAAGCAATATCTGTTTGAAGACGTCATTTAAATATTCAATCGCAACAAAAGTGTCATAACATTTAGTTATTGAATTGTCTTTACACACGCTACTGAATACTAAACAAGGACTCAGGTGTACTGAATAAACCTATCTTATTTTCAGGAGGGAATGTAAACGATAGTCGTCAATAGAGACTCCATTCTCTTATGACTGAAATAATAGTATTTCTACCCCTTTACGCGCACATCACATAGCCTACGAAATTTCACCCCAAATATAAGGAATAAAACACAAGGCACGACGTAAAAATATATCAGTGAAATTGTATTAGACTTGAAGATGAATACGTCATTTTTTCAGTGATTCATTCGCTTTTCTGAAAATTTGAATACTTCAATATCACGTTTGAATCGAATAAATTTAGCAAATGTTAGGAAAATGCAGGTTTTTCATCAAAAGATTCATGTATTACTTAATGGTGCAATGTTGGAGCATATGTAAGTATTGAGCTTTTTCTTTTATTGTATTATATCGGACAGGTTGAGTTTTTTGGAACGGTCGGTGGATGGTAAGATGCCCTCAGAAGCAAATCGTAAATATGGAATTTTATTGGCGGAACGAAGATGTTCAATCGCTTCAATGTAACAATGGATAAATGTCGATAAAAGGTTACACTGTTGAGTAACTCGAACCGGACACTGTAACATTTACATCTTATGAATATAATGTTTATAATAGGCATTAAAATATCGTAAATTTTTACTCGATGAATCAACAGAATTACGACATTATTATTCATGTCAACAAAATGTATTTACGAAATATAACAATTATTGTGTAAAAGTTTTATTATTGTCTTACTTAGATGTTTAAAAAAATGGTTAAATAATATTATAATTAGTTTTTATAATTATTTAATAACATAACTAATAAACTCGCGAGAACAATTGATTCATAAGTATATTTATGAGAAAAATGTGTGAATAAATAATTTTAAAAGCAGATTTGATTTCTTTCACAGTTGGTAAAAAATATTTTAGTGTGTAGATGGCAAAAAAAAATCACTTCCGTAGAGTAACAGTTAGCGCGTTTAGTTATCGTGTTGAAAGTCTAGTGTTCGATTCCCAGAGGGGGTTAAAGTAAATATTAGTGAATTTTGCTTTAATAATTATTTTGGACTTAAGCAGAATGATCACATTGTTTTCACGTAAGTAACGATTGAGAAAACACTGCGTTAATACAATGCAGTGCCCTATGCACCATTGGGTGCGGATAAGGGTGATAAGGAGGAGAATAACAATGTTTTTGTTAACACCATTTTTTTGGTTTCTTGTAAATTGTGTTAAATATTAAGAAAAGTAAAAGAGTGAAAGCTATCAGAACGCCGCGAGGGGCAAGGAATGTTCGAGGGAGTTACGCGGGAGATAGAGGAGAGACGGCTGTCTGTAAAGGGGAATACATTACGGCCGAGTCGGAGTCCACGGGTCCACCTGGAGATTAAATCCGACGCAAAAAACTCATTCTTCTTCAATTAACTTGCCCGAAAAGAAAAACAGCTCCAATTTATCACCGACCTCCTTGCATATATCTTCGTTTGCTTAAAACCATATTTACGGCGCTCGAGTTACCGAAACAGTGTGTTAAACCGTTTCGGCATCCGATTCGAGTATCGCATTTCTCAGCGGAGGGAGATGAACTTACACCGTATGGTAAACGGAGAGCGAGAGGTTTGTTTAATTACCGCGGACGAGAAAGGGCTTAAGGGCCTCAGGCAACCACCCGCGGAGTGAAATTAAGTGAAGCCAAGAATTATGAGCCGAACAATATTACTCCTCGCCGCGACCTGCCGAGAACTCAACGCCATCTCGTGTAATTTATAATCATCATTATTTCATTACATTGCGTTACATTACAGACGTTTGTTACGTCACGGGCCCTTCTCAGGTGTCGGCAAACTTTGTACTTTGTGACGTCGAGGTCTACACTGACAAACTATCCCGACTGCTCCTTGCATTACCGCCTCTATTTACGCCAAATTAAATCTTCAGGTGTTCTCTATTTATTTATTTTTATTTTTGTACAGCTTTTCATTTAAAAAAGTACCTATATAATAAACAATAGTTTCATTAACAATAATAAACATTACATTACATTAAATTAGCAAAAATAGTTTCATTAATAAAACTCTAGCCAATCAAACAATTCTACATTAATCTTATAATAACTATGAAAAACATTAAGAGATAAAAAAAAGAGTATAGTATAAAAATAGATTTTGCAGGAAGGAAAAGGAAAGGAGAAGAATTAATGAGAGTGGTTAAAGGATATTCTTTTCTAGGTAAGAAGATTAAAAATAAAAATATATTTAAATACTAATAAACTTAAAAATTTCCTTTAAAAATTGTTTTTTTAATAATTTGTATTTCCATCTGTTTGAAGTTAATCATTTTTGAAATTTCCGTTTTAAAATCATACTTGATGGAGCTTTAAATAGTTATTTGATTACACCTGAAGAGGGCGTAAAGTTGGCCACCTCTCCTTTCTCGGAGGCTGTATATTTAGTGCGTCTAGAGTAATGTTTAACATTTGTTATGTTTCACTTGTCATTGTTCTCGTCTTTAATATGTTTTCACGCTTACAAATGCCTTGTGCTTTTATTTCTTCTTCACGAAGCGAGGCATATTATCGCGGAGGAGACTTTTATTTGTTGTTTTTTCGATTGTCCAAACATGATAATTAATTTATTGTTTGTCCTGAAGTCAAAAAGAAAAAAAACAATGTTTGTTAATATATTTGTACGACTCATCGTTTTAAATACATTGTAATAAATACATAAATGGTTATAAATATGTAAATAATTGTTTATTTTTTATTTTTCCTGAAGTGTAAATAATCCATTTAAATGATATTAGAGAATACATTTGTATGACTAATTATTACCAAAATATATTAAGTTGTTTCGCATTTTCAAGATATTTTACGTATACTTATATTTTTTTTAATTAAAATTTAATTACCCATCAATTTTTTTATTATGTTTTCGAAATTTCTTTGAAAAACGGGTTTATTTAACGGAACAGGGCAGACTTGTTGCAAAGTGATCTGATTAATTGAGTTTTCTAATAAAATCGTTAAATAGAGTCGGTCATTTGTTTGAATTATAAATTCAGATTTTCTGAACAGAAATTCGGTTGGCTTAGGTGCCACCGATAGTTTGATAGGCAAGCTTTTGAGATACAGGAAGTGTAATTCTTTTTAATTTACGTTTTACTTAGGAAATACTAATTTTTAATACAAACCCGCCGATAATTTTGACTCCTGACCTGACCGCTTTCAAGTATTTTAAAATCGATAATATTAATTTTTATTTACATGGATTTCAACTAACCAGTATGATCACGTCCAAGATAACGCTACGTATTACTATCTTACATATCTATTTTCTCATTCCTTAATTCATAAATAATAACAGCGAATGAGAAAAAGAGGTTATTTACAATTTCATATGCATTTAAAGCATGATAAATGATATCGGCGTTGGGTAAAAAGTTCAAAACAAATAAAAACCGTACTCTCCTCGATACTCGTATATGCGCTTGTATATTTGGGCGCAGAGTTGCCGCACGGTATGCGGACGTTTGCGGCAACATCAAAGCTTTTTTTCCGCAACATTTTAAAATATTTCCCTTGCGCGGGACGTTTTCAGTTAACATGGCAAAAAGGCTTTGACGCATCGGAGTAAAGCTTCGCCGTTTCGGCCTTTATGAGAGCGGAATGCGAGATACGAGGCCGATAGTCTACGTGCTTTTATACCACACATACGCACACGTGACTACACACGTATTGAATTATCGTATGTAAATTTAGTTTTAAATTGAACGTTTTGTATTGTAGGAATATTTTTCATATCATACTTAAGTTAGGGGAACAATGTTTTGTTGTTAGAAAATAGCATATTTGACAAAATACTTTGTATATGAGTAGTTAAGAGTAAATTTGGGGAGATGTTTGAGAGAATCCATATGCAATATTTTCATCAATTTATTTGGCAGTCACTTCATGGCAATATAAATCCATTTGTGTAAATAAATAAAACATTTGAATACAATTGAAAATCTATGAAAATCTATCTTGTCACCTGTTTTGATGCGATTTATATCTACGGTCTACGATACTAAAATTGAATGCATCGAAAAACGTTTTACAATAGAATTGAAGAAAAGTGGCATTTATCAGCTAAAATAACAATGAAAACTAGTATTTTAATTTATGATATCTTTCAATCATAATTTTTTTACAAACGAATGATACATTTATAAAATAAGATAATTAATAAAATGTTAAAAAAATTTCACAACTGTAAAAGGCATTTTATAAACGCACCTTAACAATATCAATAGATTTAAGGCAAAATTGATACGCATAACTTAATTAATTTATTACAAACATCAATATAATTTTCTACAACATATCATCTACTCGTTTATTTTCCTACCTTTGAAACTTGTTAAGTACTCATACAAAAGTGGGCCAAAGAAAATATGTAAGTAAGTTTTAAAATAAACAAACATAGCTATTGATTACGTAAAAACTACTTTTTGATTTTACGAGTATTTTATTTAATTTTATTGCGAATTGTGTGGTCAGTATTTTCAAATAAACGTTACTGATGTGTTTTTCTTGTTTCTATTTACATTAGTTATTTACAGTGGTATTTCTAACCGCCACATTGAGATTCTCTCCGCGCCAGTTTGATGCCCGCCAGAACCGCTGTAATTCCCTTCGTTATCCCGTTTCCTTTTTCACTATCCGGTGTTCCATCAATTTATCACCCCGGGGTTTAAGTTCTTAGAACGTTTGTTCAACAATACAATATGGCTGAACAATACGGCACAATACACAGTATATACACCCAATACATCCATCATGGAGCTCACGACTCAAAGCGCTTTGAAACACATTCTCGCAGGCGTGGATGTGTCAAACGAAGACAATTCGTCTTCTAAGAGTTAAATCTTCCTTATTATGTTATCCTGGGAGAACACGAGGATTAATTTTGAGTAATATAGTACCAGACTGATGCGTGAATTGTTCTGATGAATGCCTTTACGGGAGACTTTAACAACTTTATCAAATTAAATATATGGTTTAGGTACTTTATTATGTTGACACGGTGTCGCGAATGTTTCGAGACAGTTGGATTACTGATAATAGACATCCCTTTATCCTCTCATTTTATTTTATTGCTTAGATAAAAACTTATTCAGCAAAGTTAATTAAATCATTATTAAAAATTATATACAGAAGATATGGCGGTTGAATAAAAAAATAATTAATGATTACTTCAAAAGAAGTCGTTATTTAATTATTTAATTTGGTTTTTGGATTCGATCATTTAAAGATGATCGCGTCAACAGCGTATATATTTGGTTGCATACGTGTATTGCGTATTTCTACTTACAAAATTTTTGATAATTTTACATTTTGGATTGAGAAAACGGAACGAATACTATCCCAAATCGATAACCAATAAAATAATAGTGACTCAGTGATTTTATTTATTTTGATTTCCCAACATAAAATAATCTTTAGGATATTACAAGCAAAATAAATAGTTTTTTTAATTAAAAAATATGAATCATGAAAAACATCTAACCCTTAAATTCTTCCAATTTTACAAGCTGAACATAATACAAGTATAAGATCAAATTTTCTAGGCTCTAGTATTGTGTAAATGAATAGCATTAAGATGAATATTTAATAAGGAAACTTTACAAAGATTTCACATCAATAATTCAATAAGTTTAGCATTGTTAAGGAACCACATTCCTGAATCAGTTATAATCCTTACCAAGATGCTAGAGTAATAGATGGGTGCCATGGCATTGCACAGTGATGGAAAGTTTAAAACCAATCTTTAACACAAACAATACAAGCTTTTAAAGGTTGAATAAAATTATATTAAAACATTTATATAATGCTTTCGGTAATCCAAATTTAACTTTGTTTTAAAATCACTATAAATATTTTATTATAACTTAATTATAATTTCTACCGGTTTCGAAGCTAACCGCTTATTTATCAAGACTGATTAATACTAAAACACAAAATTCAAAATATTTTGACAGCTAGGCAAAAGAGCTTGGGTAGATCTCAAGTGGCTTTATTTTTTTGTGTTGATTGGCAGTCAAAAGGGATCAGGGATGATGAGTGATTGGAAACATATTTCATAACGGACTGAAAGAAAAATCATTTACTTGTGTATTTATAAGTTGTAAATTATTATTAATTGCCTTTTTAATTTCTAATATTTCTAAGTAATATAATTTAAGTCCTCTATTGCATGTGTGCAATATATTTAGACCTTTTTTTTATCAAATGAGTGATCATTTTCTATTAGGTGATTGGCAAATTCAGAATAATTGTTATTATTTAGACATCTTGTGTGCATTTTACATAGGTGATTAAATTTAACTTTCCACTTGAGTGTTTTCAAATACTTGTTCACAAATTTGGATTGTTTCTAATTATAGGAGTTATTTTTAAATTGTTTTTCGACATCATATTAAAGATAAACAAGAATACGAAAGTCTGGGCCTTTACGAGGCTTACGATCATCAAAGGCTGGTTTAAGTGACGTGTAACAACACATACACGCGTGTAACATGCACCAATTCTACCTATGATCGACAACCACATTACTCAAATTCTTGGAAGTTCGAAATAAATGATCCAATTTCGAACCATTGTACAAGAATATTCTTCTTATTGAGATGTAAAAAAAATAATATGAAAAATAATCGGAGATTATTCAGATTTTTGAACAAGTATTAGAACACATCAAAATGTTGTAAATGTGTTAAGTTACTAAATAATATGTTTTTGTTTTTTGAATGTTTAAATTCCAATATTCCATCACTGTATATCGGTACCTAGAGCGATATACCGCAGTAAACAATAATGCTCCAAAGGCGAGTCTGACAGTTAAATCAAATCTAAAATTTGGCCCACCGAGTCATGCGGTCAGACCCATGAATTGGAGAAGAGAGGATTTTAGGAAGCAATTACGTACAAGAGTACCCCACTTCCTATTTACCATACTGCATCTTCCAGGATTCTAGGTCCAGAAATAATTAGTAAGAGAGTATAGATGAACAATTCATCCAACTATAATTATTATGAAAATTTCCGAGGAAATTAAATGAATTAACGCTTTGTTTAACTCACTTATTAATGGATTAAACACAACCCAAATAATATGTCGCTTACTCCTTTCAACAACGTCATTATCAAAAATTGACATTTTTCAGTTGTACATGTTTTCGGAATACCTAGAAAATCTACTATATTCCAGCAAAAACGGCATATTTTTAGCTTAATATTTACCCGCTGCAGGGCAAAAAGTGTTGTTTTTGCATTTTGAAGAAAGGGATTGTTTATTTTTTTAAATATACTAAATATTTTTTATAACGGAGTAAAAACATTCAGGTTTTACCTAAAAAGTGGTCGGTTTTACCTAAAAAGTGTCGGTGGAGTATATATTCCAAAAAATAAACAAAAAAATCCAGTACACATTCTTCAAAAAAATCAGGCGTGTAGAGATGTGTAACTTCTCCAGTGGTCGTCCGGTGATTGAATTCTGTATTTGCATTGCCTCTTAAGTTATAACGATAAATAAATACGCTCTTACCCTACATGCTTAAAATATTTTTTGGATAACTTTAATATCAAGAACGTAATTTTAATGTAAATAAATAAAATAAAATGATGGATTAAATGAGTCCTAAAAGAATTAATTAAGAGTTCACGTCGCACGGGCGAACAGTGAGTAAAGTTAGAGTGAGTGAAAGAGCTCGGGTTGACTGATGAATACCGTATTCAGTTAGCTGTAACCCAATCTGCGGTCAGCCTAAACGATACATACGGACCATAATACTTTAAGCTTTCAAATTGTTTAATAAAACAAATTCCCTTTACGCCTACCGACTGAATGTTTTATCAACTAATTGTTAAGTTAAAAGACTAAGTAACACTTATTTTTTTTAAAACTATTATTATAAGTAAAAAATCTAAGACAGCGAATAGAAAGTTATATGAAATTTGTTAGGAAAATCATTTGAAATCGAAAAACCTGAAACTCTGGCACTGGAGACATTTTTGTAAAATACAATACCAATGTTAATCTACCATTTCCATTTTTTTCTTCTTCTATCCCTTAAGATACAAGTTACCTCCTAAAGATATTGAGTCTATGAAATTAAATCATAATGAGTTAAAAAAACTCTTTAAACATTCATATGTGTCTTTTAGATTTAGCCAACACCTCATCATATTTTGATTGTAATTTGCATGAAGCATAACAAAAATGATAAAATTAAGATTGAATCAATTTGGTGCAGTGCCCTATGCACCTAATAAGCGTAAGGATCAGTAGTAAATAGAAGTATACTGATAAAAGTATGTATTGAAAATGAAATAAACCAAAAACTTCTCATTTAATTTTCTTTTAAGATATTACATGATTTTGAAAATATACTAATTTCTTTATAAAAAGATACCTGGATACATATTAAAAACGTTTGTCCCTAACCTTTTTTTAACAGTACACCGATTGATATACTACATAAATTGAAAATCTTGTAAACAACGGAACTCTTTTCAATGAAGAAAATTACTAGTGGTGATATTTAAACAAGGATTTAATTATCAAAGTCCTTATAATCATCTCAAAAATCGCGTTTTAATGGTTGTTCCGATATAAAGCAGGCAGAAGAAAGGGTTGAATTTTAATTAGAACATTAAAGTGAAATGACGAAGGCTGCAATATATCAAGAAGACAGTTGAATATTCACGGGTGAACGATTTTAGATAATGTGAATTTATCTCCGAAGCAGATTATAAGATGGAAATATACAAAGGATTTCAGATCTACGAGTAGGTCTTAATAACTGAAAAGTAAGAGAAATGAAGTATTATCGCCAACTGCAAAAATACTGAGAAATTTCACGTAAGCACACTAAGAAAATAATGTTTTCATTAATTGATTCGGCAGTCCGTTTGTGGTGAAATCGATGCATTTTTCTTATACGTTTTACATAGTAAATTCTACTATGTCTTGAATCTATTGTGACACGTGTTTCGATGCATTCCATATCATACGATGTTTTAAAATGATGCGGTATGCGAAACACTTGTTCCAATAGATTTTAAGAAATCGTGGTATTTACTATGTGAAACTTATATTAAAAAAAATAATATTGACTACAAATAAAACATTTTGAGTGTGTCCAAAAGTTTGTTCAAAAAATCTGGATTATCACCAATTACAGGAGTTATTTTCATATATTTTTTTGACATCTCATCAAAGATGAAGAAGAATATGGAAGTCTGGGCATTTACTGGGCTGACGACCGTCATAGGCTGGTTTAAGTGATCACTTTACACACGTGTAACATTCACCAATTCTACCCATTATTGACAACCACACTACTCAAATTTTTGGAAGTTCTATATATGAACCAATTTAGAAACCTTGTTCTTGAATCACTAGAACTTCACTGGAGACATCTATTGGTGAGATGTAAAGAAGCTTTTTTATTAAGCAGAAACTCTTATATTAGTATGTGAGATCCGAATCCTGGATTATAATCACACACATGAGAAACACCAGAAAATACCATTTTCATTTTTATTATTAAGCTTATAATTTGACCAGATAATTTATTTACAAAATTTTGAGTGTGTCCAAATACTTGTTCACAAAATCTGGATTATCTCCAATTACAGGAGTTATTTTCATATTATTTTTTGACATCTCATCAAAGATGAAGAAGAATATGGAAGTCTTGGCATTTACGGGGCTGACGACCGTCATAGGCTGGTTTAAGTGATCACTTTACACACGTGTAACATTCAAATAAATAATGAATACCTTCACGCAACAAAATTAAGATTGTTATGTAAAAAAATTGATTATTTTTAACATTACTTTAAATAAACGACGTAGTTTACATGCATATATTTGATAAATTTGATAAGTGAACGATGATGTAAGTTTTTTCAAATATTAACAATCCACATCACACCCATGAGTTTTATTACTATACAGCTAACACTCAATACAAAATTGTGGAATACAAGTGTGCCAATATCGTTAGGAGTTATTGAGGGTAGTCACTAGGCATCATAATGAGCGGAGCTGTATTATATTTTTGTCGGTCATATTAAAATTTTTCGAGACAGACAGAGTTAGACGATACAGTTGGAGACCATGAGAACCAAAGAAATATGATAAACTATTTAACACACTCATTCGATTCACATGTCCAAACTATCTCAACACACCTTTCTTAATTTTATCGATAATGCTTATCTGCCTTGCATTTTTCCTTATACTCGTATCATCATTCGAAAATATATCATACAACGTTTTTAAGCACATTTGTCTGAGAGAAAGCATTTCGACTGAATGAATGAGAAAAGATAGTTAAACAATTTTGTGTTGGTATAAGAAGTAGAGAAAGGCCGAAGAAAATTTAGCAATATCAAGTATTTCAAAAACTCGGAAATGGTCAGGTCAGGAGTTGGAATAATCGTCGTGTATGTGTGAGGTTACATACGAATGTGGAAAAGGTGAAAATTGTGTGCAAAGACAGAAGGATGTGGTGTTCAATTCTATCTGCCTACCCGTACGGTAAAGTAGCGTGATGGTTAGTGAGTTTTTTAGTTATTCAACACATTATTTTGTAATCATTTTAGTATAAAAAAATATTTTTAAAATATGAAAATATTATTCATGCAGTTTTGTTAAAATAATGTAATTTAGATCATTTGTCCGCCTCCGTAGTATAATGGTCAGCACGCTCGGCTACCGTTCTGGAGGTCCCGGGTTCGATTCCCTAGGGGGATAAAATAAATAGAAGTAATTTTTTCACTGTAATATTTATTCAATATTACTCTGGACTGGTACATGAAGCGGAGGGCTGATCACCTTTCCTTCATGTGTAAAAGATCATGATAACACTGCGTTTATATAACGCAGGGCCCTATGCACCATCGGGGTGCGGATAAGGGTTTAAAGAAAGAATTTAGAACATTGTAAAAACACCATTTACCATATACGTGTACCTATGGTAGGGAAAAACTTGAAGATAGGAATATATTAAAGTAATCTCACAAGTATATTTAAAAAAATTCCTTACCCGGTTCGATTTTTTGTAAGCTGTAGATAAGAACGATTTGTTATGAAGCGATTGTAGTACCTAATTTAGTTATAGACTGACTTTTGTCGGTGTTGAATTTTAATTACAATTTTTCACCTAAAAATCTTATCAAATGTTATGTTCCGTTGAAGTTGATATTTTAATCACCACTAATGATATCAATGAAATTTTGTCCAGTTTTTATGCAACAATGCTGCACCTTCAACAGTGTTAATTGTTTACTTATAAATATTAAAACGTGTTCATCTAATGCAGTGATTCCCAAAGTGGTCTATATCGACCCCTAGGGGTCTATGACAACCTGCAAGGGGTCTACGTCAGCGAAAAAAAATTCGGGGGTCCATGAAATGAAAATGGGAGTCCACGATAGTGGTTCTAAACACATATTTACTTACATACTACTATCTTATAATATCAAGACATATACATTATTTATAAAAGTACCTATGAAGTAAAAAAATTATTATATATGTTTATAAAATTGTGAAAAAAAATGTAGGATGTTGGTATTCACTTTGTGGTCAGTAATTTTTTTATTTTGAGTAGTTTTAATTTAAATTCAATTAATAAATGTATAAATTAACATGTGTTTTTAATTAAAGTTTTTAACACTAAACTTCACTATAGTTAGAAATTGACAGGAAATCAATATCAGGTAAGTAGGGGGTCTACCCAACACGGAAAAACATGGCAAGGGGTCTACGACACAAAAAAGTTTGGGGAACTCTGATCTAATGTATAGTATAATATGAAAGCGATTGCTAGTTTCCTTTTCTACGTATTAACACAGTACACGCAGCACATGCCGTAGAATATCTGTGACATGTGCGACGGAGTGCATAGAAACGGTTCTCCCACTCTTTCCTTTCAACTGCCGGTTGAATTCGGACAAGGGGCAGCGTTTCACTTTTTCGTCTGATTCAGGTCAATTAGATTTTTTTTTACTTTAAAAACAGCAGTCAAACTGAAATACGAAATAATGATTTAAAAAAATAATGAGTACATTTTCCAAATTTTGTATCTAATTTTCAGAATTACTTATTAATATTAATATTTCCATTCGCGCTCTCGTTCCGTAATCTAAATTGCTCATTCAGCAGGCAACAGTCACTCGGAGGCTGTTATTACGGCTTCATTATTACCGCCTGGTCCCACTTTGGCTGCTCAGCGGAGTATGAATCCTGAGATATGGACCTCTTCTCTCTGCGCTCCTGTTCCCTGTTCTAAGATCCCGTCTATACTTCACTTCCTCATTAAGTGCTCCGCTACGAACTACTAACTCGAACACGGACCGCCATCTTCTTGTGTGGAATTTCTACTGTTTCTACTAATCATATAATATTGAACAATAAAAACAGTACTCAGAATATCACCGTAGTTTGTATGTGATTACAATAAAGTAGTTTTTCTAATAATTCTTTTATTTATTACATATTATTGAACGACAATGGAAATCTTTAAAAAATAAAACTATAATATTTTTTTTACCACTATTGTATTTGGTACTTTCTTCCTACCGTGTTCGACAAGAACCTTGTAATCTTCAGGGATCAAGGCTCTTGTCAAAGGTCTTGTCAAAGCCGGTTGAAAATATACAAAAAAAGTGGTTAAAACAACATGGTTTTAATTTATTAAAGGTGCTACAAAGTACGATAAAAACATTCAATAGATAATTTTAAGTATTTAATAAATTTAATGGTTCTCTAAAAACTTTTTGAAAAATAATTTAGTGCCTATAATATATTTATTTATAATAAAGTACCTATATTTTGTTCAATGTTATAAAATTTATAACAGATTTTGTACAAAGTATATCCTTCAATTATAATAAATATATATATATATATATATGTATATATATAGGTATATATATATATACATATATATATTTACATATATATATATATATATATATATATATATATATATAATATACATATATATTTATATATATATATAAATATATATGTGTATATATATATATATATATATATATATATATATATAAGTACATATTTTTAAGATACCTGGATTGCACAAGAACATTAATTTTGAAAAAAATAGAGAAATTTTTCGATGTTAATTCGAAATTTTTAGTGCATTACTCCGTAACATATTTTATATTATATTATTTGTATTAATTTATGTTATAATTATTAATACATTTTATGTTTATGATAGAATAAAGGCGTTTGAAACGGAATACTTAAATACATGGAATTTTATTTAAATCTGAAAATTCTGTTTAAAATGTAAAAGATGCTTCTATAGCTGATAGTCAGAATAGTATTTACCTTTTGAAGATAAAGTATTTGAAACGAATATTCAACCTAATCTGAAAAAGCCGCAAATTGAGTAAAAATCTTTACGGACCGGTCCAAATAGCGATTTTAATATTTAGTAATCCTTTTTAAATAAATTAAAAAGGATTACTTACTTCTCAGGAAGATTCGTTCAGCCGCTTGGATGTAATAAAATAAAATGAGTTTCTTTAGCTATCCCAAACAAATTACTATGGCATTTAGTAAAAAGGGATAATTAAAAACAGCGTGTATTATATTGAAGCGCTTATTTTGACAAGAAAAATATTTTGTAAAATAAAACAAATTAACCATTCACGAGTCTCGTTCATTTTTTAAAATGTTATATGTAAAACATTTGTGATTTAAAACTACAGGGTGGCGCATTTTTTTTTCAAATGGAGTTCAAACACAATCATACTTAATACTTGTAAACTATACAGCTGCAAAATACAAAAAAATTATCAAATGGGCGCAAATGCATATCGACACTGGCGGCAGTCACTTGGCGGACATCATCTTTTCTATTAAAAAAAAAGTGTAAAACTCCAAATAAAGATTTTGACCACTCAAATTAGGTTTTTTATTTAGTAAAAAGTTTAAAAAAATTGGATGATTAATTTTATACAACGCTAAATTTGTTTGTACATAACAGCTGTCTAGTTCACTAATATCAAATTTGATTGACGTACGACGCCATTTGAATTTTTTAATCTGATTAATTTTGCACCATCCTGTATTTCAATGATAAAAGTCCAACCCTTTTTTTGTATTAAGCAATTTTTTGAGGTGAAATTTACATTATTTTAACAAATAATAAATTGATTAGTATTTTTATGTCTACAAAAGTTCCCATGAAACAAATAATGATTTTATAATGTTGAAATTAATGTATTTACACATGCGGCCGAGTGCATTAAAATCGCCTTGCAATTTAAAGCACAAATGTGTTCGGTTGGTCCACTTAGCGGTATTCAGCTATTAAAATAGATGAAACAATACGCCATAATTTACATTGTGACCATCAATCACACTGATCTGATAAAAGCATTTTTTGTTGACGTATATTACTAAATCAAATTTGATTAATTGTTTTAACGAACCATATTATTTGATTAAAAGCCAACACACATTGCATTGACTGGTAATGTTTACAATTAGTGTTATTTAATGCAACATTTTGAGTGTGTCCAAATACTTGTTAATCTGGATTATCTCCAATTTCAGGAGTTATTTTCATATTATTTTTTGACATCTCATCAAAGATGAAGAAGAATATGGAAGTCTGGGCATTTACGGGGCTGACGACCGTCATAAGCTGGTTTAAGTGATCACTTTACACACATGTAACATTCACCAATTCTACCCATTGTTGATAACCACACTACTCAAATTCTCGGATGTTCAATATATGAACCAATTTAGAAACCTTGTTCTTGAATCACTAGAACTTCACTAGAGACATCTATTGGTGAGATGTAATTTAATGCGTTATTTTTTATGATTTGATGTTTAAATTGTTATTATTTAAACAATAAAATGAAAAAAATGTTTTTCAATAATTATATATATGACTTGTGATTTTCCATTTCATACTTTTAATTTTTAAATAAAGTAATATTTTTTTCAGATACTAGATAATTCACCCAACGGATGTTATAAATTGTACAAAGGGGTGTATCGACCGAGAAGAAGCATCTATGGTTTTTACACGAAAGGTGATATTTTCAAGATGTAAGTTTGAACATTATTGGGCTTACGACCTAGCATTCGGCTGGCTTAAGTGATCACTATGATATTAATGTAACATTCACCATTCTGACCATTATTGAAAAATCCATGTTGTATTAATTATTCAATTGTGTATACATGCACTATTGCTGGAGTTATTTTATGAATCTGACCTATGTCCAATTAAAGGAAGCTATATATTTCATAAATTCTCATTAATGGTAGCATCGCGAGCGGAAATTCCACATCTATCGAAATTACAACTAACATACTAAAGAAATCCAGCAACAGTGCATATAGAACTCCACTCACTTATCATACGTCACTTAAAATATCTTATATGCAGTTAAGAGTAACAAAATCTAAATATAATTTTTTTAACAACGCAATTAATATGTAATTCACATATGTACTAAATTATAAAAAAAATCAATAAGGATTATAGCCAGATTTGGAATTGACCATAGATTAATTTTCATGAAATAAACAAACAAAAAATCTGGAAGTTATCTTAAATCGTTATATTAATTATTTAATACATGAAAGTGGTCAGCCCTGCGCTTCAGGTACCAAGCCAAGGTGATATTGAAAAAATATTAGAGTGAAAAATCACTTGCTTTTATTTTGACCCCCCTGGGAATCGAATCTGAGACATCTTTCGGTAGCGAAACGTGCTGACCATTATACCACGAAGACGGAATAAATAGAAAAATTACATTTTTATTTTCATTAAATGCGTTTATTCATGTTTTGCTAAACAAACGTTTAGACTAATCCACTGTCGATTCTGCAATAATTGGTGAAATTAATACCAATAATGGTTATATTCCAAATTGTATAATGTTTGAACTATACATTATAAAGCTGTGTTGAATACTTAATTACTTAATTTCCCAATTATGGTACCCAAATGACCATTATCAATGATTGTCAATAATAAACGGATTTCGTATTATTACGAAATATGGAATGGTTTTCCGAGCAAGAAATTAATATGTAATATGAAAACATGTAATTAAGAACCTTATTTATCATAAAAATAATTCTTTTTACATTTTGACATCTCGACATATTATATTTTATTATATTTAGATAAATATCGTAGTCATACAGGAGAAAATGACCAAGTGGATTTATAACAAAAACGTGATCATTGACTATTTGATATCTTACTAGCTTAATATTGCCCTGAAATAAATCCAAAGGGATTTTAAACTTGGAAGTATAACAAATTGATTTATTAGAAATGATTAACTGTGTTGATGTTTATTTTCTTGCCAAGCAAAAGCGACTTAAATGGCCCTCCTGAACATTTTAAGTTTTGTTACTTGGTCACTTTCTCCTGTACGACTACGATATGGAAGTCTGTAAGTTTATGTAACAAGTCTTTGTAAGTCTATGGAAGAATATGGAAGACTTTATTCTTCTTCATCTATGTTGAGATGTAAAAATAACTCCTGAATGGAGATAACTCTAATTTGTGAACAAGTATTTGACAAGAAACACTGAAAATGTTGTGAATAGCTATTTTGTTAAAAATATAAAATCTCTTTTAGTTATTGACGGATTAATTAAAATTTTTGACACATCTTAACATTTTGAAACTTTCTTGTTTCTCTTTTACTTTAAAAACAGTTGGACCGCAACGGCAGCGCCATCTATTGAAAACAACAGGAACTCAACATCACTCATGGTAGAAAGCGTGCTTCTGGAAAGCTGATGTTAATTAACAATTTCTTAAAGTATTATGTTTTTTAAAGCATATTTGTTTCATTGATTTTTAATATTTTGTTTGGTTCAAAATTATTGTGAAATGAAATATGATGTAATGAAAATGTTCTTTCTATCTTTTCGATTTCATCCCAATAAGCCACAGCAACGCGTGACCAGTTATAACTGGTATAAAATAAAATGTAGATATCTAATTAAAGTTTTATTCACGAATAACTTATTCATGTAAGTATTATTTTACATGCAAAAATAATTAAACTTATCCTTACACAACGTTAACAACTTTTAATATCGTCAGACTACACAAAAACCGTTTAAGAATATTCATCTTGAATGGCGTTTTTATATTAAAAGTACACAT